>NC_069661.1:215495500-215804000 GCF_027244095.1 Hemicordylus capensis | reverse complement strand
TCAGAGGCATCCTGCCTCTGAGGCTGGAGGTGGCCTATAGCCCTCTGACTAGCAGCCGTTGATAGACCTCTCCTCCATGAAGTTATCCAAACCCTTCTTAAAGCCATCCAGGTTGTTGCCTGTCACCACATCTTGTGGCAGAGAACTCCACAAGTTGATTATGTGTTGTATGAAAAAGTACCTCCATTTGCTGGTCCTAAATTTCCTGGCAATCAATTTCATGGGATGACCCCTGGTTCTAGTGTTATATGAGAGGGAGAAGAATTTCTCTCTCTCCATTTTCTCCACACCATGCATAATTTTATAAACCTCTATCATGTCTCCCTGCAGTCGTCTTCTTTTCTAAACTAAACAGCCCCAGGTGTTGTAGCCTTGCCTCATAAGAAAGGTGCCCTAGGCCCCTGATCATCTTGGTTGCCCTCTTCTGCACCTTTCCCAATTCTACAGTGTCCTTTTTTAGATGTGGTTACTGGAATTGTATGCGGTACTCCAGGTGTGGCCACACCATCATTTTGTATAAGGGCATTATAATATTAGCAGTTTTATGTTCAACCCCCTTCCTAATGATCCCTAGCATGAAATTGGCCTTTTTCACAGTTGCCACACATTGAGTTGACACTTTCAATGAGCTGTCCACCATGACCCCAAGATCCCTCTCCTGGTCAGTCACCGACAGCTCAGATCCTATCAGCATATACTTGAAGATGGGGATTTTCATCCCAATGTGCATCACTTTACACTTGCCAACATTGAACTGCATTTGCCATTTTGTAGCCCACTCACTGAGTTTGGAGAGATCCTTTTGGAGCTCTTCACAATCCATTTTGGATTTCACTACCCAAAAGAATTTGGTATCATCTGCAAATTTGGCCACCTCACTGCTTACCCCTACTTCTAGATCATTTATGAATATATTTAAAAGTACCAGTCGAGGTACAGATCCCTGGAGGACCCCATTTCTTACTTCCCTCCATACTGAAAATTCTCCATTTATACCTACCCTCTGTTTCCTGTCTTTCAGCTAGTTAGCAATCCACACATGTACTTGTCCCCTTATCCCATGACTGCTAAATTTTCTCAGGAGTCTTTGTGGAAAAAACAATGTACTGAGTACATTGCTTGATGAATAAAACAGTGTACTGTGCCATATTCTCCAGGTCTCCACTGTCCAACCATGTCCCCCCAAACCACGGCCAATTTTATGCAAAAAAAAAAAAAAAAAATCACGGGGGATTTATTATTATTTTTTTACAGAAGAGCCACAAAACGGCTCCTTTAAGCAAAATGGTTGCCAGAAACGACCCCAGAGGTCATTTCCAGCCACCTAGGATCTACACTAGGATCCACTGATACGAAGATCTTAACCCTTTGTTTTATCATGTATACTGAGGTCAGGTGCACATGACCCGGCCACAGATATGCGAAACATGGGTGTCAGGGCCACAGACTAAGAGTTCCACCTGTGTGATATACTGGTCATTTCTCTTCACATCTCAGTCTGGTGTGTGTGATAGTGGGATTTTAAAACCAAATCCTCACTGACATAGACAGTGTGTACACTTTAAAACTCAAAACCAGAGTAACAACCCAATAATCTGATTAATCTCATCATCTTGAAGCCTTATCTTCAGGGGCAGAGCCACCATTGGCCCAATGGGTTCAAAGAACCCAGGCCACACACAATCAGGGGCCGCACCTCATGGCCCCAACAGGTCCCCCGCGTCTGACATCAGACGCGGGGGTGCTGGTTTAGCTCCCGAGCGGGGTTTGTGTGGCCCCTTCAGGAGCTAAACTAAGGCTGACGCAAACGCAGCACAGCCAGGAGCGGCTCTTCCCAGCTAAGGCAAGGAAGAGCTGCTCCTGGCTGCGCTGCAAATGTGGGGGGGGGGGGGCACACGGCCCCTTAGTTTAATTTAGGATTTAAAAGGCTGGTGCTGCTCTTGCAGCACAGCCAGGAACAGCTCTTCCCTGCAGAGGAAGAGTTTGTTTAGCTCCCGAAGGGACCGCATGGCCCCTTCGGGAGTCGAACTCCAACTCCCAAACGGAGCCTCAAGGCTCTGTTCGGGAGCCAGACCACGCACCCTGTGACTAATGTCATCTCCAGGGGCATGGCTACCCCCCTGCGTCTGATGTCAGTTGTGGGGGCGGGGTCAGCGGGGCCGCCACCACAGCCGCACACGGGCTGCCGGCGGTCAGGCTCCACACCTGCTTATCTTACTGCCAGGCTGCCCACAAAGAGACACAAACTGTTACCTCTACCTTTGGGTTTTATGTTAGGAAGCTGCCTTATACCAAGTCAGACTATTGGTCCATCTAGCTCAGTATTTCCTGGCAATACTGACCGGCAGCGGCCCTCCAAGGTTTCAGGCAGCATTGACATCTTTTCTTTGTTACTGTTGGTCCCATTTTATACCTAGGAAACAGTAGGTTGCGAGAGAAGCTCCAAGGCCAGGCAGTGAATCCCTGGCAAAGAATTCTAAAGCACAGGGCAGGGACTGGTGGTGGCAGTCAGGCCTGCTCAACTTTGCCCCCCCCCAGCTGTTTTTGGACCACAGTTCCCATAATCCCCAGCCACAGTCATCAATAACCAGGTACTGTATTACCGGAGTTGTAGGCCAACATCTGCAGGAGGGCCGAAGTTGAGCAGCCCTGCTCTATGCAAATCTTTAATTTGGTTGAAGGAGTATTGACTAGAAGAGCCATCTATATAAATCAAAATGAGGAATAGATGATGAATAATTCTTTTCTTCGTTTAAATCATATGTGTTGTCACTATGTTCCCAATATTAAATCATATATATTATGAACTTGAAAGTGCTGAATGCAATACATCTGAATGCAATGCACCTTTTTTCTCTCCACAAGGTTAGGAAAAATGTACAAAAGGAAGGAGGCCCAGACCAGTTACATTCGTGGGGTGGGGGGAGAGAAGAAAGAGGCAAATATATGTTTTCACTCCCTATGGCTGCTTTTTTGTACCTCTTGAGTTGGGGGTGGGATTTGAGCCTAGGGGCTGAGGGTCTTGCCCCTTGCTCCCCAGAAGTCTGGAGGGGTGTCTGCCCCATTTTTCTACGCAGGTCATTAATTATGCCTTTGAGGGGTGGGAGTAGGACAGACAAGGACTCCATACACACTCTCCTTTCACTGCCTTTTTGCTTTTGCAAATCTGCTCCAATCTGCCCCCTCTTCCTTCCTTTGTCCCACGAGCTGCTCCTGCAGAGCTTGGGTGCACCCCACAGCCACCCCACTCTACATTTGCTTACTCTGAACTTGCCTCAATGTAGCCTCCAGCAGAATCGGCATTAGAGGACCCATCCAATAATCTTCCATGGGGGTCACCCACTGCCCTATCCACATGCTCCATGGCCCCAAGGAATAGGGCCATCGCTCAGTGGTAGAGCACCTGCTTTGCATGCAGAAGGTCCCCAATTCAGTCCCTGGCATCTCCAGGTAAGACAGGGAAAGACTCCTACCTGACACCTTGGACAGCCACTGCCAGTCAGTGTAGACCAGCAGGGCTGCACAACTGCGGCCCTCCAGCTATTGTTGGACTACAACTCCCATCATACTTGCCTATTGGCCATTGTAGCTGGGGAGGATGGACGTTATAGTTGGGCCAGAGTTGTGTGCCCCGGTGTGCCTGCTTTTTCCAGCATGGAAGTGACATCAACACAGAGAAAGAGGCGAAAGGCAGGCTGAAAACTATGCTGCTGAAAGGGCCCTGCTATTTGCGGGTAAGGGGGATAAGTAAAAATTGCAGGGCATGACTTCTGCTGCTCCTGCATGACTCCTGCATGTTTTCCATCATCTAAAAATACTTCGTACCTGCCTCTCATGGGGGAGTGAGATAATGGCCATATCTTTTTTTTTCCTATGCACATCCTCCTTCCTCTTTTGTCCCCGCTTCCACCTCTGCCGCTCTGTGTGTATGATGTATAAATATGAGTCAGACTCCCCTGGGAACTGAACCGTCAGGATCTGCTGGGCCACAGAGTGAATCTGGATGCACGAGCTCTGTAGTGGTCTCTGTGCACACAAACTGTTCTGTGTTTTCTCAACATGTGCAGGCCTGGAGAGACAGGTATATTTTAGCTGTATGGTCCCCACGGAGGGAAGGAGCTGTTCACCTAAAACACTGCCAGCTTTCTCCCTGTGTGAGGAGCCATAGTAGCACAGTTGGTTTTCCACTGTGTTGTTTGTTAATTCCAATCAAAGAATGTCAGCAGTGTTTATATAACTATGCATCTCACAGCAGTTAGAAATGAATTAGTAATTATGGATTACTATTTCTGTGCAAGGTCACACAGAAAGACAGGGTTCCCTTCCCTGCCTAAGGACAAAAAGATTTGCTGCCCACACAGAATGAGAAATCTCCAGTCCCCATTTTGTTTAGTAGGTTAGGTGACAATGCTGCACTCACTGGAATGCAAAAACTGGAATGATGCTCTCTCCTCCATGAGAAATTGCGTATAGGTCCATAGTTTTCCCAATGAAATGGCTGAGAGTGTCCAATGGTTGTTGTTGTTTTTTAAATAGAAACCCAATAAAAATATAATAGAATGTTGCGGAAGTTTTTATTCTCAATAAAATTTATTCCAATTTAATATTAATTCATAAAATTAATTCAAATTAACATTAATTTTAGTTCCAAACAGAATTAGCACAGCAGATTTTGAGCACAGTTGCTCTTCCTCAAGAGAAAGACTACAAAAGTAAAGGCACCATATTAGGAACATAGGAACACAGGAAGCTGCCTTATACTGAGTCAGACTGTCGGTCCATCTAGCTTAATATTGTCTACACAGATTGGCAGCAGCTTCTCCAAGGTTGCAGGCAGGAATCTCTCTCAGCCCTATCTTGGAGATGCCAGGGAGGGAACTTGGATCCTTCTGCATCAGTTGCTCTCCCCAGAGCAGCCCCACCCCCTAAGGGGAACATCTTACAGTGCTCGCACATGTAGAGCCAGGTCTCACGATCGGTGAGACCCGGTTTAGCAAGGTGCGTGGGGAGAGCGGGCTAAGCCCGCTCTCCCTGCACACAACTGGAGAGGGAGCCCTGCACGAGCACACAAGGCATACTGGGGAGACCCCCGGAGCTGGGAGGCGGCTTTTCGGAGTGGAGCCGCGCTGCGGCTACTCACGATCAGATAGCCTGGGTTTGCGGAGCGCTTGCTCCACAAACCCAGGCTAAGGGGGGGGGGCTAAAAAAGCGGGTTACCCACTTGTAAGCCACCAGGCTCACCTGCGAGCCCAGTGGTTTACACGACCAGCCAAAATCGGGCTAGGCTCTCCTAGCCCGATTTTGGCTGGTCATGAGAATAGCCCCGTAGTCTCCCATTCAAATGCAAACAGGATGAATCCTGCTTAGCAAAGGGGACAATTCATACTTGCTACTACAAGACCAGCTCTCTTGCCATAAAGTTGAAAAGGACAACAAAGGGGATAAAGGGAACTAGCAAAGGGACAATTCATACTTGCTACCACAAGACCACCTCTCCTCAATATTCTCATCCACCCCTCCCCATCTCAGTTGGTCTGCATTTGGAAGACACTGTGCCTTGAAAAGTACCTTGAGAGAAAACAAAATGGTTCCCTTCTGCTCCTTCCTTAGCCAAGTGTGGTTTGCACTTTGCAGTCCCAACAAATGCACAACTTTTGTTGTCGTTAATATTATGTACCACTTTTCAACAACAAAACATTCTCAAAACAGCTTACATAGCAAAAGAAATAAGAAAACAGGGCTTACAGTCTAACTTGATTGTTTGGATGCAACTGTTGTATCGTCATAGTTTTTGTTGGTATTATTTTGGTTCTATTTGGTTCTGCTGGTTCTGTTTTTTTCCCCTGTTGACTTGGGCTGCCTGTGGTATGAAGAATAGGATTTAAATGTTGTAAAATAAAATAAATGAACAAAGGTATACAATTGTGGCTGCTTTCTCATAACCACAGCAAAAGTTAACTGCAATCGCTGAGCAATATTCATGCTTCCGCAGAGTGTGATATAAGAACCCGGAATTTCTAGACAATCCCGGCTAATGTCCCCATGGTAGTTGGTGTAGCCTGGTGGCTAAGAGAATGAGCCGCAAATCAAGAAGTTTGAACCTTGCCTCTGCATAAGCTCACTAGTTGGCCTTTAAGAAATCATTATTGCTTTAACCTTCTATTTGCAATATGGAAGAAATAATAGTTACACGGTAGTTGCAAGGATTACAACATGATAATACATGTGAAGCGCTTTGAACACACTAAAGTGCTAAATAAGTGTGAAAGATTATTATTCTTAATATATGATGTATCTGAGAACAAGTTTTAAATTTTGGTGAGCCATCGCGCATCTGGAGTGGGGCAGGGGTCGAGGCTTGTATTCTGTAGAAACCTCTGAGGAGGTTTCAAAGCATTTGCACACTTTATGCACAGAGACAGATTGCAACTTCTGTGAGATTCTTGACAGTGTACAGCCTGGCCTTCACTCCCAGGGGTAGAAAGGTGGGTTTTGCCTCTAGCATAATGCTTTCCCCCCAAGTGAAAGGCTTTATTTTTCCCCATAATGAGAGTGAGTGCCATTCACATCTATGGGAGAAAGCAAAGAGATGCATTTGGCGCCACTACTGAGGGACAAACTACACGTTACACCGCCGCTACGTGGACTGAAGCCTTGAAGGCCTTTTCTCCCTTGCAAAGCACCCTCAGGAGAGGATGCTTTGCACCTAAAAAGCAGGAGGGGGAGAGGGAATACTTGACCCTTCCCCTGCAAATAGGGCTGGCCCTAGGAGAAACAGTGCCCTGGGTGAGCCTTCAGCACCCCTTCCCAGTGGTGGATTAATGGAGAGGCAGAGTAGGCATTTGCCTACGGTGGCAAAATTTGAGGAGCAGCAAATTTTGCCCCTCCTCAAATTTTGCCACCCTCACTGTGGGCAGTGGCGGTTGCAGCAAGGGTGAAGTGGGCATGGAGAAAGTCCCCCCTTTTACTTCATTAAAAAAAGGCAAACCTTTTTTGTTTAAGGTAAAAGGGCAGCAAAAGCCTTTTTGTCTATGAGTGGCAAAAAGCGTAATCTGCCCCGCCCCTTCCCGCAGTATATCAGTGTTATCACTTTTTCATCCTTGCTCAACAGATAATGCACTCAACAAACAGTGAGCCACCAAGCAAAGCTTGTTGTCTCCAGGTAGGTGTCCTGGGTGACCGCCTAGCTCACCCACCCCTAAATTCAGCTCTGCCTGCAGTGCAAGCCACTTTTCTTCTGACTGCCCCAGAGGCTTTCACCTTGCAAACACAGATATTAAATACTGCAGTGGTAGACACAGCTGGGAAGGGATTTTAGGAGAAAAGAAGCTGGGAAGTTCCATCTCTGGTGCAAATCACCGCTTCCCAAGAGCACTTTGCCATGGAGAAGGGGCCCTTGGGACTCCCATACATAAAGCTGTAGTGTAATCTGAAGTTTGCCCCTGCAGTGGGAACAAAACCTGTCCTTCGTCCACGGTGATCGCTGTGTTTAGGGTGAGGATCAGGTTCTTCCATCTTTAAGCTATGTGTGTCCCAGACTACAGTCCATTTTCTTTATCCCACAGAAGTAAAATGAAACTTAGACAACCGAGAGTCAGCCCATACCTGTTTAACTCTGCCTCTTCAGCTGCACATCTCTGCCAAGGGTTCCATTTTTTTGTTGATGTTAGAGGGTGACAAAGACTGGGGGGAGGGGAGGGGAGGGGTTGGTTGGTTTCCTGTATTACTCCAAGAACGATTTGTGGTGTTTCTATGGTATCACTGCCTGTTTCCAATATAGAGAATCAATTTCCACATAGAATATTTTGAGACACTTTCTAGCCATTTGTTAAGTCCCTTTTTGACAACACTTTACAATTCATGGTGAAGCTTGCTTCCTTAGGGCTGCCTTGCATGTTATTTTAAACACACAGGTGCACTCTTGAGAGCCCATGCCTAAAGATGTGAGAAAATGTAATGTTGGAAAGGTAATAAATGTGTCTTTTTTGGAGCAAACTTTAGAAATGGTGGGCAAGCTTCCAGACATAGCTCTTTTCATTAATGCATCCTCATTCTGAAATAGGTATGCAGGGGTAGACAGATCCCAGGAGCCTGGTCTCCCGGGTAACTAATAATTTGATACTATCGTCTACAAATCTGAAACATTATGTTCAGTTCTGTGCAAGAGCTGGCACTTAGATGTTCATCCTGATTCCTAAGAGTGTTTTCTTTTTCCTTTCTTTCTTTTTCAAACTTTTCAGTCCAATAGGTGTATGTATGGCTTTTCTGAAATCACATTTCTGCATGACTTGAAATGTAAGTGTGACTTTGCAAAATTACACATATGTCTCTTATAAGCTACATGAAAAATAGATGTATTGTGGAAAATTGCCCCCCGCCCATCACAATAAATTCTAGTGGCCATATTGAAATCCAGTGTGCTTTTTGGCAAGTTGGCAACATATTTTCCTTGGTCCCAGAAAACATTTATGGTTATCACACATTAATAAATTTTTGGCTGGTTCACACAATCCTATTGTTAGAGTAGGAGACCCATCCTACCCAAGTTCAGGAGCTTTGCGCATTCCCATTTTCTGATTGTGAGTAAAGAGCAAGGGAGGAGGAGGAGGAAGTGATTGTCTGCTAAGCAGCAGCTGAGTTGAATGGTGTCGGTCTACCCAGCAACTTTTTCCACCTCTTTAACGAGGTGGGCCAAAAAGCCTTCCGACTCAGCTATTAGGGATGTGCACGGAACCACAGAGGTGCGGTCGGGCACCAGCGGGGGTCTCCCTTTAAGGGTGGGGGGTTGCACGTACCCCTCCCACCGCTTTTCCCCTGCCAGCGCTCTGTTTTTTGGAAACGATTTTGGGGAGGCAGCATTCCTCCCTGCCTCCCCTGCCCCCGTTGTTTGCCAGAAATACCAGAAGTAGCAATCTCGCGTGTGCCCACCACTGCATGCCCCCGCCACACACATCGCACGTTGCATGCGTGACATGTGCATGCAACATGTGATGTGTGCGGTGGGCACACGCGTGGCAGCAGACACACACACAATTGCTACTTCCGGTATTTCCGGCAAACAGGTGCAGGGGTGGCAGGGAGGAATGCTGCCACCCCAAAATCATTTCCAAAAAATGGAGCGCCGGTGGGGGGAAAGCAGCGGGAGAGGTAAGTGCAACCCCCCCCTTAAAGAACCACCCCCTGCCGGCGCTGGACCACTGGACCAGGCCATGTTCAAACCAGTTCGGAGGCCTCTATCATGGACTCCGGACCGGTTCATGCACATCCCTACCAGCTATTTCATAGCATAGCAGACAGTCACTTTCTTCCCCTCCTATCTTGCTTTTTGCTCATAGATGATCAGAAAACAAGAGTGCACACAAGTCTCCAACATAGGACACATATCCTACTGTAATTAGGATTGTGAGAACAGAACTCTTATGTCCTCTCACAGTGTGTGGCTTCATATCTAATGTGGCAAGTACATATGGGAGAACCACTGGTTTCTGCCAGGTGTGCGATCTTGCTGTCACCACTGTTCCTGTGATGTCTGAAATGGCCAGTGTTGGGCAAGAATGTCAGTAACGCACCTCAGCCTGATTTTGTCAAGCCAACTGGAAATGTCTGGTCCTGAATGTTACACTCAGGTGGGTTACTGACATTCTCCACCCTGACATTGGCAGTTTCAGACATCCTTAAAATGGCAGCAGCAGTGGGAGCACACATCTGGTAGAAACCAGTGGCCCTCCCATGCTTACTTATTGTGTTACATGTGAAGCCACTCATTGCGAGATGAGTGTGGTGTTAACCATAAAAATGGCAACCCACCTCAGTCCTGAATGTCAGGCTGTGGTGGGTCACCAACATTCTCTGCCTAACAGTGGAGATTTCAGACATCATGAAAACAGCAACAGAAGGAGTGTGTGCCCGGCAGGGACCTGCAGTTCTCTCGTACATAATTGCCACCCTTGTACGAAACTGCCCAATATATATTTTTGCTCATTTGTACCAAATATGCATGTGCAGGAAAAACTCAGTATGTATATAGTTTTAAAACTACAGCATCCATGATGAAGCGTGGCCATGAATAAAAATGTATGCACAGGGCCTAGATTACACAGAATAGTTGAGAAAACACTTCAGTGAACTATGAGAGCACACATGGTGCCAGGTTATTTTCCATTAGCCAGTGGATTTTCTGGCAATGCAATTCATCTTGTGAGTGTCTTATACATGACTATTAGAAAGCATTACTCAAGTGTATTTCAAGGATTCATTCTCTCTCTCCTCCTCCTCCCTCCCACCTCTATCTTCCTTACCACAGCTACTTCTAAAACACTTTAGAAGTATTACAAGGCTTCTCCTCGATTGCATGGATCTATACTATAGAAGCCCCAAAGATGTTTCAACATTTTACAACAGATTTTCAGGTTCTACCCCAAGTCCCTTTAGCCCTCTTTCTCTCGCCAGTCCAAGCTACCTTATCCATAGCTGGCTATTTTTAAAGGGTAAACATTCCTGCCATCTCTGCAGCCCCTGAGAGAAAGAGATAAATAGCAGAATATGCCTCCTATAGGAAATTGCCACTAGGCCACCGGAAGCATAGAATAGGAAATTTTGCCTCTTCATCCCTGCTCAGTCTTTCTACATCCTTTGCTTTCCGTTCACTCTTTCCTTCTCTGCCAAATCAGTCTCAGCTACATTTTTGAATCCTTTATTATTCTAATAAGAGTAATGATTGGAAAGCAGAGTTGGAAGGGACCCAAAGGCCCTCACAGGTCCAGTTCTCCAGTGCACTGTTCTCTGGAGATCAGCCCATACAATGCAGATCTATGGATTGTAGCTCAGCACAAGAGCACACACTTTGCGTGCAGAATGGCCCCGGTTCAATCACTGGGCATTGCCAGGTTGGGCTGCGGAGAAATCCCTGTCTGAAACTGCCACCTCCTTGATTGGAGAGTGGGAGGTCACCCTTGCTGCTCCTGCGCCTGCTCCTGCACCAGCAACAACTATGGTTTCTCATTTCTGTCTCCTCTCCAAAAAGTACTGTGCTGAGGACAAAAGAGATGCTTTAGCCCCCAATACAACACTTGTCTCCTCCAGTTTCCCTTTGGGGAGGAGTCAGATGTGATTATTCTGTTCGGAAGGATGACTCAGTTTAATTATCACAAGGAGGGCTATGGGCCCGGGCGGGCCCAGATCTTTCAAGAAGCTAGCAAAGCCCCTGCCACCAGGACTAATGCACATGTGAACGCCAGCCCTGGTTTGCGGAGGTGGGCAGTTATGGAACTATTTAAAACTATTTAAAACATTGGCACTTGCATCACACTTCTTGCATCACACTTCTTCAGGACAGAAATAGCTCAGTGCAAGTGAGCTGTCTCTGCAATACTCCCTGGTGCTGCCTTTCAAGTGCGTAGCAGTCCCAGGGGGCTGAAAACACCAGCATTGCAGTGCACATAATGTTGGCCACTTTCTTTAAGAATGCAGGATGTATTATTATTATTTCTTGTTTACACAGTCAGACAGGTGTTATTGACTGGTTTGTTTTATCCAGACATCGAGTCCTTCCCAAGGACCTGGGATGGCTGAATTTTATTGTCAATTGTTATAGATATCGTCGCAGAATATAGGCTGTTCCCAGTAAAGCTGCTTTTTGTAATTGGCTGATGGTGATTTCTGTGGCCCCTATGGTGTTGAGGTGCTCTTCAAGGGCTTTTGGAACTGCACCCAGGGTGCCAATTACCACTGGGATTATTTTGGTCTTTTCTGCCACAGCCTTTCAATTTCAATTTGTAGATCTTTGTATTTTTTTTTCTATTTCTTTTTCTTCTATTCTTCTATCCCCTGGTATTGCTATGTCGATTATTTTAACTTGTTTTTCTTTCTTCTCGACTACAGTTATATCTTGAGAAGAAAGAAAAACAACTGTAGTCTAGAAGAAAGAAAAACAAGTTAAAATAATCGACATAGCAATACCAGGAGATAGCAGAATATCTCCAGGAATTATTATTATTATTATTATTAATTCATTTATTCTATTTACACACAGTCCCAGATGTTATTGACTGGATTTATTATTTTAATTATTGGGCCCTTTCCAAGAGTCTAGGATAACTAAAGAAAAATTAAAGCTATCATAGTATTTGTGCTGTCCCAAGTAGTGTGGCCTTCAGTAGCTGATGTGTTGTAATTTTATCGATGCCCAAGGTGTTGAGATAGTGTTCAAGTTCTTTTGGTACTGCACCAAGGGCACCCACAACTATTGGCACCACTATTATTTTCTTTTTCCAAAGCCACATTGTTATTATTATTCATAATAATATCTTGTTTGTCAGTACAATCTGAGAAGTATTTAGTATTTTATTAATTTTCTAAATAGCCTAATGTCTACCAAGTGACTCTCTAATTTTAAATGGAAGCATAACCTAGAGCAAGAATAAAATCAGGCTATTAAATAAAAGCATCTTCTCTAAACATTGCTTCGGACCCCGCAACATACTTTTCAAAATACTTCTCTTAGTCAGGTCGACATCTATATAGTACCAACACTGTTCTGGGATCAATTTTTCTGACATACATTTCTGTCCTCATCTATAAACAGGTAATTTTTTTGACTGTACATCTTCAGTATTTCTAATGAAAGAGGCACTTTTGTTAGTAATTGAAGCACTAATTTTAATTCCTTTGCATAAGCCATTGTCATGTCAATGGGAAAGTGGCAAGAGGATTGTATTTGGAAAAGAATGAAAAAATGGAAATGGACTCAGCTGGTAGCAGGTGTTTAGCCAGACATGGAGCAGATTAGTGGTAGAACATTTGGGCCCTTCCTAAAACCTTATTTAATGTCTTCATTAATAATCTTCATGCAGGAGTCAAGCCTGTTAATGACATTCACAGATGATGCTAAAATTGGAAGAGTCACGGATATTAGCAAGGAGAAAAGAATAATACAAAGAGAAGTGGAAAGGGTAAGGAGAAAATAGAGAGAAATTAACAAAGACTGCAGTTATAAGGTGTCCACCTATGTAAATGCATCAAAAGTGTGAATATGCAAAGACAATGGACAAAATGTTCTAGCAAGCTGTCAGTGGGCTGATTCACACAATTGAAATTAAAGTGGAAGAGTCACCAGCTAAGATTCCAGAACCGTGCAGGCTCCCAAAAATCAATCATGTGAGCAGCTAAAATGTTGGGCGGAGGACTAGAAAGTGATGGCATGCAAAGAGTCAATCGTAGTTGATCAGCGTGGGCAGCCAGCCTCCTCCACCCTAGGAAAAATCTCCACTCCTCTTTTGATAATGGTGATCAAATCTCCTCCACCCTTTGGATTCTATCTCAAATATATTGGACTGGTCTCACAATCAAAAATAAGGTGGAGAAGCCATCAGCTGGAGCTGGGCATGCTTCTGAAAATCAAGAGTTGCCCAGCAAAAAATGTTGGGTAGAGGACCGGGAAGGGAACAGATCATGTGTAAGGAGTCAATTGTAGTTGGTCAGCCCAGGCAGGTGAACTCTTCCACCCTAGATCAAATCTAAGATCGCTGGTGTCTGCTGCCCATACCAACCATCTGCGACCAACTACGATTTACTCCTTGCACACAATCATTTTTTGGTCCTCTGTCTCTAATTTCCACTGCGCACACAATCAATTTTTGGAAGCACACATGGCTCTGGAATCTTAGTTGGCAGCTCCTCCACCTTACTTTTGATAGTGAGAATCAACCCAATATTTTTGAGATAGAATATTGACTCATATTGTATACACCTTGATGAGGGTGGGGGTGGATTGTCCAAAGAGTTAATCACACAAAAAGCCCCAGTGTGTCCTGTCATATCAAGCCATTAATATCTCCAGGAATGCTTTCAGTAGTCACCTAGAGATTAATGCTGTTTCTTCAAGACTCTGGGCCAGTCCTGGGGGGTTGACAGCCTGGAACACTTCTGATTTAATCCCGTTTATGTGATATTACTGATAGCTCAATATGTAGTAAAAATGTCCAAACTAGAATTGCTAATACAGATATAGATGACTTCTGTATTTGTTACCAATCCTAATGCATTGTTTGCTTAAAATACTTTTATGGATTCTAACCATGCTATAGTAAAGCTCTGAGAAGCTGCATTTTGCTTCATCTCACAGATGAAGGACTGTAGTGCCAAGTTTAATGAAAGGGAGACAACCCACCTAAAGCTTTCATTGTAAGAAACTTTGGATAGTGGTGAAAAATATCTTAGGAAAATGGTAAATCTTGTTTCCCTGAAGGCTTTTAAGGAGAACATTTGTCAATAATGGTTTTGAGCTGTTCTAAAAATTATGAAGATGTAGACTGAGTTGGTGGATTCCTTAGGTTGTAGCACTTCAACTACAGCTGAGGGACTGCATTTCTGAATGTTTCCCCACATTAAAACAAAACACAACAAAATCCTTTTTTTTTTTAACCAGGATTGGGGAAAGTGCTCAACAGTGGAGCTTGGGGACTGTTTCATGCATTTTCCCCTACAGCATAGGAGAGGGTTAGGAACACTTCACCTCAATGAACATAATCAAATATGCAAACTAAATATAATGCCAATAACACAACTGCAGGGGA
Source organism: Hemicordylus capensis (assembly GCF_027244095.1). Taxonomy (NCBI): domain Eukaryota; kingdom Metazoa; phylum Chordata; class Lepidosauria; order Squamata; family Cordylidae; genus Hemicordylus; species Hemicordylus capensis. The sequence continues at coordinate 215,789,427 of NC_069661.1, read as the reverse complement.
GAAATGAAATAAACCTGTCATTGTTTACTTTTTAAAATAAGAGTTTATATATAACATGACCATTGTTTAAATACAGTTGAAAATTTTTATTTCTTCTTTTTCTAAAATTGGTGTCCCTTATTAGGGGTGTGCACAAAACCAGTTTGCCCAGTTCAGTTCGAGTCCCAACTGGTCTCTAACAGAACCGGGCATGTTCAGTTTTCCATCAAACAACGTTTAAATTTGAGCCAGTTGCGGGGTTCCAACGTGTATGTATGTATGTGAGTGTGTGTGTATAAAAACATGACTCACCAGCGGGTCCAGTGGCCTTGTGGGAGTGCTGGCGTGGCTGCAGGTGGTTTCTGCAGTCTCCCTCTCCCTCCCCACCCCGACTGGCCTCCCCCAGTCCTCTAAGGGCCATTTGTCCAGCCCTTTGCCCAGTGCTGGCAGCCATTTTGAAGGCTGCTGTGCATGTGCCCTGGCTATTTGCATGGCCACCAATTTTTGCCCTTTTGAGTGGTGATTTGATTTGAATTTGAATCACTCAAATCACCCAGGTTCAAGTTGAATAGATTTGAATTTGAATTCAAATTGATTTGCACATTATGTGTCCTTTAAAAAGTAACACTTTGTTGCAGTGCTCCAAAACGGCTTAACTTTAGGCACTTCCTGCTGCAGTAAAGCCACTTATCTGGCAAAGCTAAGAGAGCCAGTCTAACCAGTCTGCCACACTGGTACCAGAGAAAGGGTAACAATATGGGGCTTTAAAAACTGACACCCAGAAAAATTGGTAAAAAATTGTTAAAGCAATCTTCCCACTCAGATCCCTAGAGATTTCATATCCAGGATGACACTTTTTGTAACATTCTGGTTCCTGGACTGTGTAAGCCAATCCTGCACATGTGCCTAGGGATGTACAATATGTTTCGAGCTCAAAACAAAATGCCCCTAAAATAAAGGGACTGATTTAAGCTCAAAGCAAAACAACCCCATATTGAGCTCAAAACATTTTGAGTTTTGAGTGCCATTTACCCGAGCTGTTTTTCCCTTGCTGGTTGTTTTTCTGGCACTGGCTCCCAATTGGCTTGAGATCTGCTTGCTTTTTGGTTGGCTTGTTATCGTACAGATCAAGTGCTGTCATGGGCAACTGTGGGAGGGAGGGGAAACAAGGAGGGGATTTCAAAATGTATTCAAAGGGCCTGGGAGACACAGAAAGCCCTTAGTATGCCCTTGAAGAGAATACATCAGGAGAGGAGGGAGGAAGGGATCAAGGAAGGTTTGATTGTTTGGTTTTCTTTTCGCAGCACTGAGTATAATATGCTGTGCTATTGCTGCTATATTAACTGTCTGGTTTTGCTCGATCTCAGATTGACAAAGGCAGAACTTGGGTACCTGCCTGCCTTCCTTGAATTGTGGTTTGTTTTGTTTGTGAGATAGTGTTGTGGTGAGAAATGGACAGTGGCAAGTGTGTGTTTGTGTGTGTGTGCGCGCGTGTGTGTGTGTGTGATATTTTCTTGGTGATTGCCATGAGATGAGCTCCATGTCTGGCCTTGAGACTAACTTGTGCTTCACTCACTGCTCTGGTCTGCTCTGCAATCTGCATTCTGCATATTAAGGTGTGCTCAGTCAAAATGTGACTGAAAATGTTGCTCTAGTTGAGCTTATGGCTATGCCTGCTGCTAAGGGTGCTGCTGTGGCAGCTGTTGCAATGCTGATGTAAGGAGTCATAATTGTGTGTCAGGGAGCAACTTGTGCCAATGGTGTTATATCAGTGTTACTGCAGCACAGGTACTGTGATTGGCAGTGGACTGGATTCTGGGTCAGTGATTCTTTATTGGCCATTTTTGGACTGTGTTTGAAAAAATGTGTGTTCTGTGTTGGGAGGGGCAGATTCCCTTTTATTGTGTGCTTCTGATCTGTAATGATTTGCAAGACAGTGTAGCAAAATGCATTGCAACTTGCAATGCAAAACTTGTTGTGTGCACTCTGTGAGTGCAGCTTATTTTGGCCATAGGGAACAATGGGGAACTCCAAAAACCCCATTGTTCCCCATGGGTAGCTCCTAGGGACACCAAAGTGGGTTGGATGGTAGGGCATGATGGGTGCGACCTAACAAAACCCTTAAAAGAAATTAGCAAGCAGGCCATTTTAAACAAATTTTTAACCTTTTTCCAAAATCCCCATAGGATTTTTGGCTCTGTGCTGCAAAATGGTGGCCAGAAATGACATTGGAAGTCCTTTCCAGCCACTCAGGAACCACAGATAGGTGGATTTTGCCTTCTTTGAACTGTGGATAACGAGGTCCTGTGTGGGTTTGGGGGAAAGGTTAAACATTTGTTTAGGTAGGACCCATCATGCCCTACCACACCACCCACTTTGGTGTCCCTAGGAGCTACCCATGGGGAACAATGGGGTTTTTTGAATTCCCCATTGTTCTCTATGGCTGAAACACTCAAAACATTTCAAGTTTGTTTCATTGGCTTGGCCAGTGTTTCAATGAAACATTTTGAGAATTTGGTGTTTCATTTGAAGCTCAAAAGCATTTTGTACACATCCCTACATGTGGCAATCCTAGTCCTATCCCTGTTGTGAAAGTTTAATATATGCAGATAATTTTTTTCCTACGGGGAGAATATTAAAAAAAGACTACTTTCTGTCTGCAATCTGAAGTCTACAGTCTAGACTTTTACTACTTCACTCTTCCACCTTTTATCTGTGTAATGGTTAGAATGGCTATCATTCTTGAGAACCATGTTGTTGCAGGAGATGATTAGATAGCACATAAAGCCTCTTAGTCTCCACATTTCTATACAGTACAAGGCCGGTTTTTGTATTTCTAAAAGTTGTACTCCAATTATCAGCTCACTATGGGCCATTGTATAGCCCCTTTCCACCTGCATCCTTTATTGACATTCATGCTTTCTCACATTCCTACCTGAAGCCTGATGGACTGGCACTTTTCACACACCTCTTTCAAAATCTGAAAGAGAGGAATCTCCTCACGTATCATGGATAGGCCTGGCTGCATGTCATTTCCCGAGTTTCTTATTATGGCCACCACCATAGCAGAATCCTACCTTTTTGCCTCTCATTTTTCCTGAAGCTGTGAATAATTCCTCTTTATCCTTGTTGAATGGCAAGTCCATAATAATATCTTTCTCTTTTTCCATCATGGTTTGATGCTGGGGGACGAAATGCCTCTTCCTTTCACTGTTTCTGCCATTATATTATCTGCACCATCAGTTCTGTCTCACTTGGTACTGTGCTTTGCTTATCTGTTACGGCTGCTAGTTTACAGCAACTGACATGGTTAAAATTCTGCCCACTATCCCCTGTGGGAAACAGAGATATTCTGTTAATGAGTAAAGATTTGTTTAAGAATTTGTTACCAAGGGTACATGGAGCCTCTTTCTCACCAGGATGCTTCTTCCCTTTTATGGTGGTTTCCTTCCTACCAACATGTTTAATGCTGGTTAGAATTGGGTAGCAAAGGGGTTCTCGAACTTGGGTTCCTAGATGCTACTAGACTACAACTCCCATCATCCCCAGCCACAATGGTTGAAGGTCATTGTGACTGGTGATGATAGGAGTTGTAGTCCAACAATAGCTGGGGACCCAAGTTTGAACACCCTGGAGTAGAGCATTTTTTATTCTAATTGTAACAGCAGCTTCTGCTGCTCAACAATAGTGATGCATTCTCAAGTGAAGAAAAAGCCATGGTCACTGGGCACCTGTACCATGAATGACATGGTACAGGTTATCCTCAGGATAACACTAGTCTTGCTGAGTAGGAGCAAAAATAAATTATAGAAGGGCAGAGCAAAGGAAGGCCTAATATTCTCTGGCTTGGAAATTTCTCCCAGAGTTCTAATGGAACCAGATATTCCTCGACATGTTGGCTAATGTAAACGCAGCTCTAGGTGAGAAATGTGCATATGGATATCACAGACAGAACAGCTTAACTTGAAGACCTTAAAAATGACTCAAAATGGGATGCTGCAGAATTCCAAATGTGGCTGAGATTACAAACAGTGTCAGATAGTGTTATTGTTGATTACTGTTCTTACTGTAATACATCCCAAAAAATCAACCAGCCGCCCATGTTAAGGCCCTTTAAATTTCACCTGCCAATCTCTGCAAGCGCCAGATTATTATTTTTAAACTATTATTAGTTCTAGGTGGGGGTGACCGAGATCCAATGAGTCAGAGAGTCAGAAATAGAATCAGCCTCTCCTGATGCTCAAGCTCAGCCTTGCCTCAACTCACTAAACCAAAGTAATACAATAAAATTGCTAGGAAATGGCTACACCTTGGGCTGATCAGGAGCAAGGATGATCTTTGGCATTTCACTTGCTTATCTTTTCATCTGTGTTCTACTCTAGTATAGTATGTTGCTTGATGCCAAATCAATCCCTTGAAAGAGGGTAAAGCCATACTCATGATCTCACCATGGCGTGGGTGGAGGTGAAGGCAGGGCGGAACCTACCTTACCCTCAGATAATCCAGGTAATGCTGCTGGGAGTACAGCCCCGTGCTCCCCGTCGATCTGCACTGCTCCAAGCATCCCAGCCTCCAGTATCACACCATGCATCGTGTGTTGAGAGCAGTGCATTGGGGGATACCCCCATGACACGGACGCTCTAGGTGCCTATCTTTGTGTCTGCTTGGGCTGCCTGCAGCACGAGCAAACACACGATCCTGGCCCTAGGGTTAAGGGCGCACTCCCTCGCACCCTTAACCCTGGCTAATGGCCAGGTACAAAAGTAGGGTTGGGTGGGCTGGCAGCACTGGGATCCGTGCGGTTCCCAGCACTGCACACAAGCAACCTAACTCAGGCTGGGCTGCTATAGCCTGGGTTAGGCTGCTCATGAGAACAACCTTATTGTCTGACGTCCAACACACAGAGAAGTAGATAAATTTTCTTATGTGTTAATGGGCTTTGAAGGCTTTAATCCACTGAAAAGAACATAAGAACATAAAAACAGCCCTGCTGGATCAGGCCCAAGGCCCATCTAGTCCAGCATCCCATTTCACACAGTGGCCCACCAGATGCCACTGGAAGCCTACAGGCAGGAGTTGAGGGCGTGCCCTCTCTCCTGCCATTACTCCCCAGCAACTGGTACTCAGAGGCATCCTGCCTTTGAGGCTGGAGGTGGCCTATAGCCTCCGACTAGTAGCCTTTGATATACCTCTCTTCCATGAAGTTATCCTAGCCCCTCTTTAAGCCATCCAGATTGTTGGCTGTCACCACATCTTGTGGCAGAGAATTCCACAAGTTGATTATGCGTTGTGTGAAGAAATACTTCCGTTTGCTGGTCCTAAATTTCCCAGCAATCAATTTCATGGGATGACCCCTAGTTCTAGTGTTATGTGAGAGGGAGAAGAATTTATCCCTCTCACATCACATATAAAACTACCTTGAACTGATGTGTTAAATTACAGAATCTGACATCTTTTAAAACTGTGAAGGGGAAGCCGCAGAATTTTTCCAAGCAAAATAGCTTCTGTATCCTGTATGACCCTGTAGTTGACTTTCCACAAGTCCTTGCTGAGGAGGGGGTGGAGAGCCATCCTTTTAAATAAATTTGAGGAAAGGTGTAGGAAGAAATTATGAGGGGAGAGGGAAAGGCAAACAACAAAAAGCAAAGACTTCAAGGACACAATTTATGGAGTAGCGGTTGGCTCCCAACCACTACTGGTCAAAATTAAAGCTAACGCACCCACCATACACAGTAGCTAGCATATGCCTGCTCCCTAATCCAGGCCATGGATCCAGGCCACCTTGTACCCATCCCTACTGCTGCGTCCACACAGCGATGCTTGACTGCTACTGTGATTGTCGCCAAGATAGCAAAGAAAAATACCACCCAATGAATAAAGCGTGAACAAATACAAAAAAACAATTGCATATATGAATGTAACAAATATCACTTCATTAATCACTTCATTGACAAGGTTTCACGATATATCCTCATTTCACAGTAAGCTTCATCATAAGTACATGAACAATTGTATAATACAATCGTGATAAACTTCACAGCTACTAAATATAAATCACTTCTCCCTGATGTGTGGAATTCTTTGTTGCTTCCTCCAGACACATTTCTCAAATTCCTCCAAAGGAGTGTGAATATATTTCCAAAGGTTCTTAAATTCCTCCAGGGGTGTTGGAATTATTTCCAAAAGTCCTTGTAGATGTGAATTGCTACAAAGCACAAACTACACAAAGCACAAACCACATGGCCAAACATTGGGCTGCAGGCCACTATGGAGAGGGCCATTGTCACCAGCCGAGATTGAGCCTCTGCTCTCTGACCATGCTGAACAAGAATCATGTTGCTGCAGGAAGGTGAGACATGAACAGTAATCAATAGCAAATTACTTTGGCTGTTCTGCCATGTAGCTCAATGCGGATTACACTGAAAACTTCTTCAGTCTTTTGTTGAGTTCTGGATTGCAAAGTATTTTGTTTCTCTTTATATCTGTGAATCATCTCACAGAACTCACGTTATTGGCTGGCTACTCATTGCGAGATGAAAACCTCAGTCAAAGAGAACCTGCCAAGAGAAAGCAATATTGAGTACAGGAGATTCAGGCATACAAGTGTAGCATCTTCTCATTTCTGATTGTTCTGTATTCAACAGCTTACATTATGTTTAGCTTTTAAAAACTGAGGGAAACAATTAGAAGTGAATTGTTGAAAGTGAAATGAGTTGTGATGATGAGAAGTGAGAGTAGAGTCTGTCTGGCCAGTGCAAAAAGGTGATAATAGAGCATTTTAGAGAGAACAATTTTAAAAAGTGCTGGTAATTTTCTCTGACTGCACAATATTGTCTCTCTGTTTCTACATCAGCTTCCTAAGGCAATACAGCTCAATTATGTGTTTGCATCTGCAAGGTACATTATGGGAAGAAGAAAGAAGAATCACTTGGGACAAATTTGGTCAGTGAGAGACATTATGCCTTAAAATATTGCATTAGTTGTAGGAGCAAATAGTGAGGGCGGGAGATGGGGGGAAGCGATCCAATTCCCTTGAAGATCAGAGTTAGGAATCATGGTAGGGACATATTTACTTTTGCCCCAGTAAAATTGGTAGCTCAGCTTCAGCCAAAGGTATTGTGAAGACTGATGCAGACAAATGTATTATCTATCTCCTACCTGCTGTGTTGGAACTATGCATACTGCCTACTTTGATTAACACATTGAATGTTCACTTTATACAAAGAGCACTTTAGTCCTCTGCAATGGTATGAGTGCTCATGATCCCATAGAGAGGCCAAGGTATGACCCAGCTGTACATGGATACAGTGCAAAGTGATTTCTGTGATCAATGCAGCACTTCTTCCAACTGCTAAAATAGAATTTCATAGGAAATCCCTGTGTTTGTATCTCTGTACAGCCAGGTTCATACTTCAGGTTTTCCACCTGTGTTGAACCCACTCATGAGTTGAAACTGCTCACATGGAGGAAGGAATTGTGTGAATGGCCCTGCTTTTCCTTCTGTAAAAGGGTGTTGTTGTTTTTTAATGGTGCTCATGCACAGGTCACATCCAAGCTGCCTTTTAAACAGAGTTCGGAAACAGCACCCGCCAAAATGCAGCCTTGCAGATGTTGGTGGGTGCTCCTTAGCATGCTCCTATAGCACCAGTTGTATACCAGTTGCACTGGTTGTCAATTTACTTCCTGGGCCCAGGGAGGGAGCTATAATTGGGCGTACATGGAACACAAGCCACCCAAAGTTTGGGAGCCACTGCACTCACCTCCCCCTCCACCAACCACTTGCTCGCTCGCTCCGCCAGGCACTCCAGCTGCTGCCACTTGCTGCACCATCTTGCTGCCCACCTCACCAGGTTCCCAGCCTTCCTGGTGAAAAGCAAGACAGACCCAAATGGGCCTTCCTGCTTCCCAGCTTCAAATGCATGATGTGCATGCACCTTGTTTTAGGGGTGTGCACGAACCCTTCCATCATGAAATGGTTCACCTCCATGAAATGGAGGAGGAGAGCTGGTCTTGTGGTAGCAAGCATGACTTGTCCCCATAGCTAAGCAGGGTCTGCCCTGGTTGCATATGAATGGGAGACTTGATGTGTGAGCACTATAAGACATTCCCCTTAGGGGATGCAGCCACTCTGGGAAGAGCAGAAGGTTTCAAGTTCCCTCCCTGGCATCTCCAAGATAGGGCTGAGAGAGATTCATGCCTGCAACCTTGGAGAAGCCGTTGCCAGTCTGTGAAGACAATACTGAGCTAGATAGACCAATGGTCTGACTCAATATATGGCAGCTTCCTATGTTCCTATGCACCTTGAATTGAGCCGGTTTGACAGTTTGATCACAAACTGGACCAGAGGCGGTCCAGTCCGCAACTGAAACAAGCCCAGTCCATGGCAGGCCAGTTCAGGATCAAGGCGCTATGCTTGTAAAGGAGAATCCAGTGAGGATTCCCCTTTACAAACAAAGGGGTGGGGGAACCCTCAAAAAGTGTTCTAAAGGGTAGCCGGCTTCAGCAGTGAAGTGAGTGGTGGCGGCAGGGCAGTGAGAGAAGTAGATTAAGGTCCTTACCAGGCCGGCAGCAGCCACTGCCGCCACCACTCACCCTCCAGGCACAGCCCAGTTCTCACCCTCCAGGCACAGTTCTTTCTCTCCAGCAACCCACCCACATGGTGGTGGCGTGGTTCCGACCTCCACACATCCGCAGAGAAACTTTGAGGTCACTGCTTGCACAACCACCAGTTTAAAATAGGGGTGGTGGTGCTTCTGTGTCCACGGCTGCCAATGCTTTCCATCCCTCTAAGGCTTGCACACTATGTCAGCTAATAATAATGATGATTAATGATTGATAACTGATAATTGATTAAAAATGCAGTTATATTCCTTAATATGATCCAGGAAGAGAAGGATGCTGTGAAGATGAATAGAATAGAATAGAATAGAATAGAATAGAATAGAATAGAATAGAATAGAATAGAATAGAATAGAATAGAATAGAGCAAAACTAGCTAGACCAGGCGCAGAGCATCTGTGCCTCTAGTTTGCCGCAGCCATTTTGTCTCTCTCCCCCCACCACCCACCCATCCACCACCGGCGCTTATTTCCCCTTCCGGCTGGCCAGCCACCCGCCCGCCCTCCCGCCAGCAACCTCGGCCTGCCGGCCTGTGACCTCCTCCCACCCACCTGCTGGCCCAGCACCTCCCACCGATGGTCACCTCTTCTCTCCCACCACCTGGCTGGATGGCCAGCCCACCACTTCCTCCAGCTGGCCGCCTTCTTCCTCCTAGCGGCCGGCCCGTCGCTTTCTCCCGCCAGCCACCACTCTTCCTCCCAGTGGCAGGGCACCCTGCCGCTTCCTCCCACCGGCTGCCACACTTCTTGCCGGCCAGCTGGCCACCTCCTCCCACTGGCCACCATCGCTGTTTTCTTCCCTGTCACTATCCAGGCAGCTGCTCACGAACTCTCACAAGAGCTGCCACACATGGGATTAGCCAGGCAAATTATATCTAAAGATAGAATAGAATGGGGTTCCCAACCTGTGGTACTCCAGATGTTGCTGATCTACAACTCCCATCATCCAGAGACGGAGCCACCATTGGGTGAATGGGTTCAAAGAACCCGGGCTGCGCCCAATCAGGGGCCACGAGCGTGGCCCCAGACACACATTCCCCATCTGACATCAGATGCGGGGGCATTATTTCAGTCCCAAATGAGGCTGCGTGGCCCTGTTTGGAGCCAAAATCAACCTGCGCTGCGTTGGCAGTGTGACTGGAGTGCGGCCGGAGTGACTCTCCCTGCCTTAAAGGCGGGGAGATCCACTCCTGGTCCCGCTGCCAATGCAGTGGGACCGATCGATCTCCCTCCCAAGCGGGGCCATGTGGCCCCAATTTGGAGAAAGATTGGTCCAGGCGGCTCAAAGCATCGCAGGCCGATCTCCTTTCCAGATGGGGCTGCGTGGCCCCATTTGAAAGAGAGACCATGCCCCCATGTCTGATGTCAGATGCAGGGGCATGGCTAGCCGGGCGCATCTGACATCAGTCACGGGGGGCGGGGCCAGGAGGCTGCAGCTGCACATGGGCCGCTGCCAGCCTGGCTCTGCTCCTGCCATCATCCCCAGCTACAATTTATTGTGGCTGGGGATGATGAACATAAGAACAGCCCTGCTGGATCAGGCCCAAGGCCTATCTATTCCAGCATCGCATTGCACACAATGGCCCACCAGATGCCTCTGAGAAGCCCACAGGCAAGAGGTGAGGGCATGCCATCTCTCTGCCGTTGCTCCCCTTTAGCTGATATTTAGAGGCATCGTGCCTCTGAGGCTGGAGATGGTCCACAGCCACCAGACTAGTAGCCATTGATAGAACAGTCCTCAATTAATTTGTCTAAGCCCCTTTTAAAGCCACCCAATCTGGTGGCCATCTCCTCATCCTGTGGCAGACAATTCCATAGATTTAATTATGCACGGTGTGAAAAAATACTTCAGTCCTAAATGGGAGTTGTAGTTCAGCAATATCTGGAGTACCACAGGTTAGGAACCTCTGGAACAGAATAATCTCACTAAGAATCATATGCCATTCATTTATGAGCCACCCAAAGAACAATTTTGTTATGGGGTAGTTAACAAATAAACTTAATTATTAATTATTAATTATTAATTGACTATGGGACAACTGCTGCTACAAGGAGCAAAAGAAAAGTGGGAAGAGGAAGGCACATTAAAATAGTTCAAGAGTAAGGGCATAATTGCGAGACACGCCTGTGCATATTAATTGCAGCTCTGATCCTCTGCTCTCCTCTTTCTCGACTGCTCGCCCCGCTTCCACTTTCCTGAGGCACATGCTGGTTGGTTCACACAAGAAAGTTTCAGCTGTGGCAGCCAAGCTAATAGGGGTTGACAGCAGCTATCTGGAGGGAGTCATAGACACTCTGAAGTTGACAGAAGCGTGTCACAAAGGGCCCTTGGGCAGCTCTGGAGCAAGGCAACAGAGTCATTCTGTCCAGCTCCAAAAGGGAGTTCCGTGACTTTCCTCCAAAATTGTGTCATTTCATTCTGGTGTTATTGAAGATTTACTGCTCTTAATCCCCTTCTGCCCTCTACTCATGAGGTGTGATGTCCTGTGTGTGGCTGCAGTTAGAAGTGCCTTGTTGCAGTGAGACATTTGCACTGAGAGCGTTCTCAGTCCTAGCCTAGCCCTGCCGGTGACATTAGCACGTGGACAGGCAATCATTCTGTCAGTCACCAGACGAACAGTCCTCTCTCCACTAGTGTTCCCTCTAACAGGGATTCCCAGATGTTGTTGACTACAACTCCCATAATACCCAAGCAAAGCCTATTGCAGCTGGGGATGCTGGGAGTTGTAGTCAACAGCATCTCGGAATCCCTGCTAGAGGGAACACGGGTCCCCATGCCTTCTCTGATTTTCAGTGTTCGACTGCAAGGAAGTGATATGTTTAAGAGTACATTTCTATCTATCTTCTGGGGGAAATCTGCCAGCTAGAAACCTCCACCTGGCCTCCTTAACAGGCACAGCTCTGTCCCTGTAAGTCTGCCCATAAGGGTGGTGACGACGAGTATCTGTGAAGCTTCCCTCACCCCACCCCACCTCACCCCCAGAGCCTACACCTGGTGTTCCTGAAGGTTTAATTCTTTGAGCTTTTCTCCATGATGAAGAGCAAATCTTTTCCCATTTGATGCCCTAGATTAGAAACTGAAAACTGTTTTATTGCCAAATATTGCTTCACCACTGTCCTCCCCACTTCTCTCTGGATAGCCCAGGCCCTCCTCTTTTCACATGGAATGATTGTTCGCCAAATAATGCCTTAGAAAAGGTCATTGTCCCTTTCATATTTACTGCTCCTAGCTGTGAGCCAGTGTGGCTTCTACTCCAGTAATGGAAAAGGATAAACAGGGAGGGAAGAGAGACAGAGACTTCCAACCAACATCTTATAGGGAGGGAGAGTCAGAGAACACCAACAAGAGAAACAGGGACACTGAGAGGATGTTAAGAATCAAAAAAGCAAATGTGGAGAGAGGTGTGTGTGTGTGTGTGTGTGTGTGTGTGTGTGTGTGTGTGTGTGTGTGTGTGTAGGAAACGGAAGCAGCAGGAGAGGAAGACAGTAAAGAATCAATTTCCCAAGGCGTTTCAGAAACCATTGTTAAAGAGACACCTGTTGGGCCCCAGACTAACTTGCTCATCTTTTGAATCCTGCATTCTCTCACACTTGACTTGAGATCAGAATGGCTATATGTGGAAAATCTCATTATTGCCTCATTTAACACGAATATCTTCTAAGGGATCCAGGGGGCCCAAAAGCCCATTGAAAAAGTAGGCCACATTGACCCCAAGTGCTGTCAGTTGTGTGAGGGGGGAGAGCACAAACCACCTTTATGTTCTTGGCAGTAACTGGAAAGGCAAAAATTAGTGGGCATTCTTTGTTCCTAAACTAATCAGCACACACTCTAATACTGTTTGGGTGTTATCAAAAGCAGGAACACTGTTCCTGAGCTAAGTGTGTGCTCTGAAGCCCCCACCGCCCCCAGCATTGGTCCATGGTTACCATGTTGGCCTGCAGACACAAACATTGTACTCGTGGACAAATTCTTCTTGTGATCAGAATGCCTAGGAGAGAATATCTCTAAGATGAACAGGGGTCAAATGCAGAGGAAAGCAGGCAACAAGTCACAAGCAAAGGGCCCTAGGAAAGGTCTAGGTCTTATCAGACGTTCTCTTAAATACCAAGGGCCCAAGCTGTTTAGAGCTTTATAGGTTATAACCAAGACCTTGTATTGTGCCCAGAAACTCATCGGCAACCAGTGTAGATCTTTTAAGGTAGAAGTGGTATGGTCTCTCTGAGATAACCCGGAGACCAACCTGGCTGCTGCATTCTGGACCAACTGCAGTTTTTCAGACTATGTACAAAGGCAGCCCTACACAGCACGCATTGCAGTAATCAAGTCTAGAGCTGACCAGCAGATTTACTACTGTTCTGAGGTCATTTATCTCAAGAAATGGACTCATCTGGCGTATCAGCCAAAGCTTAAGTATATAAATATATTCTACATAATACATTTCTTTATATATAATTCTCTTAAACATACCTGTCGCTAATTCCATGTGTGGCAGCTCTTGCAAGAGTTCATGAGCAGCTGCCAGATAGGATAGTGACGGGGACAGGGGAGAAAATAGAGATGGCGGCCATGGCTGCGGGCTGGCCCAGAGGCATAACTATAGGGGGGCAGGGGGGGCACGTGCCCCGGGCGCCATCTTTTCTGGTCACGTGGGGGGGCGCCGCCATGACCAATTTTTAAAAAAAAAAATTAAAAATTTTTCTTAATACAAAGGTTTCCTGCTCAGTGCAGCAGTGCTGCAGCAGTCAAGGGAGCGCGTCGGTGCCCCCTCCCCCACGAGCGGTCCCTTCCGTGCCACCTGCGCCACCCCCCCCATTGCTTTGCTGGCGCCTGGCGGCCAGTCAGTGGCCTGGCTTGGCGGCGGACGCTTGTGAGGAAAAACCTAAGTATAATGTAGTATGTTGGGGGGGCGGTGAGGGGGGCGCCATTTCAGTGCTTGCCCCGGGCGCCGTTTTCCCTAGTTACGCCTCTGGGCTGGCCCAGCCAGTGGGAGCAAGAGGCGGTGGCGGGTCACCTGGCCGGCGGGAACAGGAGGCGGACGAGCCACCTGGCTGGCAGGAGGAGGCAGCCACTGCCAGGAGTTGGCAGGCGGGGGGAGGTGGCTGGCCAGCTTTCCAGCTGGGCCACCAGCCAGAAAGCGCTGAGGGGGTGGAGAAGGGGGGGGAGAAGAATTGGACCGGCGGCCAGAAAGTGGAAAGCCCAGTCGGCCAGGCGGGAGGGGAGGGAGAAGAAGCGGGCCAGCCGGCTGGCCAGAAAGCTGGGTGGGCCAGCAGAAGGGGGGAACGCAGTGGTGGTGGGTGGGCCAGTCGGAGGCGCAGATGCTCTGTGCCTGGCCCAGCTAGTTATTCATAAATCTGTTAAAAATTCTCAGGGCTTAACTAAAACTAGGGATGTGTGCACGGAACCTGGTGGGGGTGGTTCAAAGTGTGGGGGTTGGACTTTAAGGGCAGGGGAGGGTGCACCTACCCCTCCCTCCACTTTCCCCCCACCGGCGCACCATTATTCAAGGCTACTTCGAGGTGGCAGCATATCTCCCTGCCGCCCCGTCCCCTCTTTGCCCAGAAGTACCTGGAAGTACTGTGCATGCACACACGGGGCGGCGGGGGGGGGTGTATGCTGCCGCCTCGTAAGAGCCTTGAATAATGGAGCACCGGTGAGGGGGAAGCGGAGGTAGGGGTAAATGCACCCTCACCCGCCATCAAAGTTCGACAAACCCCCCCCCCCCCACACACACACCTTCAAACCAGCCAAACAGCCGATTGTTCGAACCGGTTCAGAGGCCGTGCACATCCCTAACTAAATCACCTGCTAGACTACAGACAGGTTTCAGATAAGCAAAGCAGTATGTGAAGTACTGAATATGAGCATTCAGTATTTCACATACCAAATGAAATATTGTATGCATAATATAATATGTATATTCCCCAACTGTCTGTTAAATATCAGCTGCTTAGCTGCAACTCATGCACATAAAATGTATTATTATTAATTATTCTTGTTTTTTTAATTAAATTTTATTAATCATGCTGGCAGAATAACATTCTTCTTGGCTTTGGAATTGCAGTTGCAATTTTCCCTAATATATAATCTTATATAATTTTTTCTCATATATCCCTAATATACCACTTTTCAACAAAAGTTCCCAAAGGGGTTTATGTAGATATAAATAAATAAATGCATGCTCCCTGTCCCCAAAGGGCTCTCAGTCTTTAAAAAAAGAAAGAAACGTAAGATAGACACCAGCAACAACCACTGGAGGGATGCTGTGAGGGGAATTTTTCCTCATATATCCCCTGTTAACTGAGCAAAGATGCACCTTTTTAAAGGGTTGATTCTCTTTATTTAGAAGGGGAGAGCAACTGGCCCTATCCATCCCCAGCACAGCATCCCTCCAGTGGCTGTTGCTGGTGTCTATCTTATGTTTCTTTGTGGCAAGAGCGAGCCACATTGCTGCAAACCATTGTTCTTTCTATTCGCATAGATCAAAAAGGCAGGAGTGTGAGTTGTTGTACTGTATGTACAACATTCCCCAGGCAAGATGGTTTGGTTTGGCTTTCTACTGGTGAATAATTGATGCTCCAGAAGCAAACTAACTGGGACCCAATGCTACATCCTGTTAGTCAGGGGGCTGAAGCTTTGAAATTGACCCCAAGAGGTGTGTTTAAGATTAGAAGTGATTCTCTGATCATTTTTCCCAGGGGCGTAGCAAGGTTGGAGGGGGCCCAGAGACAAGATTTTAAAATGGGCCCCTCGCTGATATACACACACAAACACACTTCACAATATATAGTGCACTCACACTCACATCCCCATTATGAATACGGTGAATATCTAGTTCACATTGAATCTAGTTTTTTTCCTCTCTGCTCCTGCCGATCTCCAAGAGTTATCACCCACTATGAATTATCTCAAGATAATTCATAGGGGGTGCAACATGGGCTGGTGGGGAGTCATGTGATGTGCCTCTGGGGGGCCCCTCAAGGCTGTGGAGCCCCAAGACGACTGCCTCTCCTTGCCTAATGGTAGTTACGCCCCTGATTTTTCCTCCAAGTGCATTTCACATTTGCACTCTTGCTAATGCTGAATAATTGATACCTAGAAACAAGCTAACTACTGGCTGGTGCTATCTTACTGTAGTAAAGGGCTAAAATTTTGACTTGACCCCAGCAACTGGGTTTAAGATGAACCATTTTGAATAATACCACCTCTGCCCATGCTTAGGAAGGGGATGCACTGAGAATGTGCCTGTCGTGATGTCCAAAGATGGCACCGTTGCATTTTGGCTGGAGGGTGGGTGCTGCTGTTCCAAATGGCCTCCCTACACACACTCAGTATAGACATTAAAACAAGTATTTCGAGTGCATGTAGAGTAGCCATTCATATGAACAGCTCCCCCTGCACATAATACAAGGATGTGCTCAGAGGTTTGTGGAGGATGTCCGGATGGGTGTGTTCTCAGTGAGTCCCATTCCTTATTGTAAGGGCTGAGACAATATAATCTATACTGAACTGGTAGTACTAATGACTACTTGATCATTCCTCCTTTGAGAAGAATCATACTTGCTTTCTCACTAATAATGGAAATTCCTCCCAATATGAATACAACCATGCCTTTAAAAAAATTGAAGTGCATGCATGACTTTATAGCCTGCCCAGGGGAGTGTGGGTTGGGGGTAATTCCTAAATCACTGCAGAAGAAAAAAGAATCAACACTGGATTTAAAATCTGCCATTAAGGGCTATGCTAATTATGAAGCCAGGGAACACATCCCGTCTGACATCTAAATGCTCCAAACTGATTCTCATCTTACGCTTCCCCCCACTCTCATAAGCAATAAAGAGGGGGAAACCCACTGGTTGTATTTTTCTATCATTAGTCTATCTTGAATAAAGGAGTAAATCAGGGGACTTTTGATTCCACCAGACATAAGGTGGGGAAATTACTGTCCATTTTGTAATATCGATGAAAATGGTATAAAAGGTAGCCCAGAGACCCTGGAGGTAAGGTCAGTGGAAACTGACTGTAGGTAAGTGCTGTTCCCTTGCCACTGGTGGTCCATGAGCTCCTCTGTGTCTCTCCCCCCTTATTTCTCCTCTTGTTAGTCACTCAGACTTCACAGATCTTAAAGAAAGGGTTGCTAGCCACAAATTGTTCATCAAAAACTTGATGTTTTCATGGGAATTTATATCCAGACCCTCACAAGCACACCTGCATCTTTCCTTCCCCCCCAGTGTGTCCAATTCTGTGCATTTTTTGGAGCTCACAGAGTGCTTTATTCCCAAGAGCAGGAACAGAATAACCCAGGAAAATGAGACAAAGTGGAAAGCGCAACTTGATGTGGCTAATTACTTGACAGTGGGCATAAAAAGGGGATTAACTGGTGCCTCAAGGGATTGCCACTGAATCCTAATCTTATCTTTCCCTCTCCCTTCCCTTTCCCCAGCCATCTGAAGTAATGAACTAGTTATAAATAGCTAATTAGTTAATTATATGCTGGCCTACATGCATCATCTTGTAATGTGAAATTCCCTAAACCCCTGCAGTGGGGAGAGGAGGGGGAACAACGTGGGGAGATTAGGAATATGATTGATGCTCAGAAGGAATTGTGAACTGTAAGATCTCTAAGGCCCTAGAGATCACAGTGCATGTGGTTAGTTTAACTAAGAGTGCAGTCTAGCCGTACTGTATATCCATTGGTCAGTCCTTTGACTTGAAGAAAAAGCCCAAACTTGCTTCATCTCTGTGTGTTTTAATTCGTGTTTTTAAAATCACAAAGTATCATTGCACAATAAGAGGGTAGTATCCAGGCAATCAAGATCCCAAGGGGGGGGGGACGGAACAGGTGAAAAAGCAAAGTTTACCAACAACACCCTTTGCACTTTGAGCGAAAATACTCACTTCATTCGGGGATCTTCACTCAAAGAAAGCTTCTGTTCCAGAATATGAATCTTTCTTGGAATAAATCTCCCTGTATGGAGAATGTATTTTAGCTGGAAACATGTCTGGTTTGGTGAACAGACTTGTTTGTGCTCCAGTTAATTTTTTTTAACTTCACCTTTGGATGTTGAGCTTTAAAAATTAAGGAAATGTATCACATTGGCAACCCCGGAGCCTGGGTCCCTTCTCTCCATAGAACCTGCTTTTGGGAAAGTTCTTAGATGAAATGTGGGAGGTTGGTGTTTGGTGTGGGAGCAGGTACTAAATTTGAACCAGGGCTATAGAGATGTGCATGGAACTGGTCCAGCACCCGTTTTCTGGAGCGCTGAACCAGTTCCATGGACTGGCGTCTGAGCTGGTTCGAACGAGGGGGGGTTCCCTAAAGACTCAGGGAAGGTGTTGCCTACCCACCAGCCCCCACCCCGGCACTCTTCCCCCACCGGCACTCTCTCCAAAAGTGAGCGCATGAGACAGCAGCACCCCTTTCTGTGCCCCATTCTGCGTCGCCATGAAAATGGCCAATGACCAATCTCCAACCTTGTTTATAATCATGTGAATTGCGCTCCTAAATAGATCTTTTGGTGCCTCCATCTTGCTTTCAGCCAGGATGTCTTCCAGTAATGGCTTCTCCTTTCTTCTCCTACTCCTTCTGTCCTCTTACTACCTCTTTTCCTACTTTGCCTTTCTTTTCCACCCCCCCGCTCCTATACTGTGATTTACCCCCTCCCACCCTTGCTTCTTGGCCCTGGTCCCTCTTACAGGCATGCGGATCCTGGTGAATTTGCTCTTGGATACCTTGCCCATGCTGGGGAATGTTCTGCTTCTCTGTTTCTTCGTCTTCTTTATCTTCGGCATCATTGGAGTGCAGCTATGGGCTGGTCTACTGAGAAACCGTTGTTTCATGGAGGAGAACTTGACAATGTGAGTGAATGAGAGATGACTCTGTCCTGTTTTCCACCTTCTTTCTCTCCTCTCCTCTCCTCTTCCTCTTAATTGCCTTTTTCTTTGCTTATGAGCTAGTCCCAAACCCTGCCATTTCATTCTTTTTCTTTCTCAATCACACACTTCTTTGCATACAGCTGTATTTGTTGATTTATTTAGTGTATGTTTAATGAAATTTTATTATTGTTTTATTAGGTTGCTGTTTTTAACCTGTTGTTCACTGCTCTGGGGTCCCAGGACAAAGGGCAGTATACAAATGTAAATAAACACACTCCTGAAAAGTTCCATCTAACTCTTAAAAGGACCAGTGAGCATATTACCATTGCTGCAGCATTCCCTATAGCATCAACAAGGAAATCCAGAAAGGTATAATTTCTGGAAGTCCATTTATTTCTGTAGTTAGTTATTTCAAAGAGTTTCTTTTCTTCTTTTCTATTTAAAAGCAGTCAAATCACCCACAAAAAGTGCCAAAGTGCAGCTCATTACAACGACATCAAAACTAATTAACAGTTATAAGACACAAGCCAGCAATTTAGAACACCCTGATAGTCAAAACAGAGATTTTTTGAAAGTCAGCAAGCTATTTTTTTAAAATGCTACCCAGCCCTGATACTTGTATCTAAATGGCCAGACTGGCTCAGATATGCTCTGTATTTATCGTGTGTGCAATTTATGACCAGATTAGATTATTACATGCTTGCTGGGGCCTGCATGTTTGTTTTTTATCATGCAAACAGCAGTTCAGTTTAGGACCACAGTGGGAGGAAAAGTTCCACCATAGCCCTGATCCAGATCCCTCTGGTGACTGCTATTTGCCCCAAAAGGAAAGTTCCCATTGGCCAGTTCCCAGCACATTGGGAATATTTGTAGGGCTGGAGCCATATGGGATTGCCAACCTTCCAGGACTGGCCTGGCATCAATCTTCAGGTGACCACTGAAAGCAATTCTGAGATTCTAATGGCTTGATATTCTGACAAATATTGGAAAACATTGCGGGGGTGGAGGGGTGGCCAAGAATAACTTCAGAGAGACAGCTGCCCAACACTCATACAATTTCTTCATGGCTGACTTAACGACCAACACAATGTGCCTGATTCCTACCATACTCAAAGGGAAGATGGCCCCAATATGTGCCAGCGTTGTACCCTTTAAAAATGCCAATTGTTTGTAGAAGTCAGCTGCAGCTTTCAGTAGCGATCCTGTATCTTGCCAGTCTGGTGTTACATAAAGATTTAAAGGAAAATGCCATATCAATGTAAAAGAAAGGATCTGACCTAACCAGACCTGACATACAGAAACCTGTCTTCCCCTTCCTCTACTCTATATGCTTCCATATTCAGCTTCCATGTAACCAGGATTTGTGAGGCCCAATGGAAGGAACTCTGCTCCTGTCCTTCCTGGGGCATTTTCAACTTCTATCTTCCCTCATCATTATATTTATATTTAAGAGGGGCACTGCTGCTATTGCCTAAGGGATTAAAAAAACTTTTTTTAAAAAATGCAACAGTTGTTGTTGTTTTTTAAACTGATCAGTGTGGTTAATGCAGAAACCACAATTTTTAATTTGAATTATAATCACTAGCAAAATGCCTGTTTAATTGAAATTACCCATTAGATGTGCATTAACCACTCATACATTTCCCCATTTCAGAAGTTGCTTAATAACCTTTCACATGCTTCCCCAGTTGCCCTCTCCTGTTCAAACAGGTGTCATGCCAACCTGTTTGATAACTATTTATTTATTTACTTACTTACTTACTTACTTACTTACTTACTACATTTTATACCACCTTTCTGCCTTGACAAAGGCACTCAAAGCGGTTTACAATATTAAAAGAAGCAAATAACTATGAGAAGGAAAGTAGTGTTAAGATCTCTGGTTGGATGCCTAAGCTCACCCGCTTACCAGCACTGGCGCCAATACTCAGACTCTGCAGCTTTGCAACACTTCAGCTCTGTAATTTCAGATTATGTGATCATAGCTTATACTGGAGTTATGTATTTAAAAGTTGTAGCTCAACCTCAAGGCTATTCCACACTTAACATATCAGGAACTGCAACCAGCTCTTGCCTCCCACCCAGCATACCTTTATGATGCATGCGTTTAAAATAAAAACAGGCACTTGTTGCATTCACACGTTCCATTTTGAAGCATACCCTTAAGAAATCTTTAGTGTACTCTTGAAAAATGTACAAATGGGATGAAGCAGCCCATTGAATAGCACTTCTGCTATATCAGATGAGTTGGTAGTTTAAAACTGTGTTATAATTTTTTGAGATTATTCATTCAGTTTTAATTTTTACAAATCTTGCTTTCTACAGCCTTACTTTTACAGTTTTAATTTTGCATTCAATATTATGGGAAGTTTGGCTGTCATATGTTACAAAATAAGTACGTTAAATGGTTCCATACACTGGCACACCACCAGATTACCCATTTGCTGTATGAGGCATGCATCTGCTGTCTATTTCAGTACTAAGTGTGCCTCTCAGGATGGAAAAAATTGGGGGGGAACTTGCACTCTTGCTCTGGCTTTTCTCAAAATATTTTCCCTAGAGTGTAGAAATTGGATTTTGTTTGAGGCTGTAGCTTATTTCAGATGGTCCTTCAGACTATAGTTTCAAGGATTATGTGAGCCTGTGGCCCCATTCACACATAATGCAAAACCAGAGTTGAATGGGGCAGAGGCTGGAATTTGTGTCCATCTGAATGCGGGAACCATGGTTTCGTGGCAAAAGCAACCTGCAGTTTCCCTCGCCAAACTCCAGTTTGAACCTTCAGTTTGTAATGAGTTTCGCTGCTCCAACCTGGGGCTTGAAGGTGGTGCATCCAAATGCAGATGCCGCCATAAGCAGAGTTTTGTGCTGTTCGTGGAACTGAAATCATAGGGCGGGTGGCCCAGACCCACCCAGGAACACACTCATTCCATGTCTGCAATGCTTCTTGCTTGCCGCCCATGGTCTCCACACTCCTCAAGCCATTGCCCGGCAACAGGGACGCCACCTTGTCCCATCCTAAGCTTTTAAGCCTGCCAAAGGAAAAAGTCATATTGGGGAATGGCCGCTTTCCACTGTGCCTCTTGTTCTCCCCTTTCTGGCAATCAGAAGAGAAAGGGGACAAGATGGCAAGGTGGGCACTAAGTGTTTTGGTCTCCAAAAATGAATTGATAAAGAAATATGTTCACAAGCACAAGCACATGTTCACAAGTCACAGTAGCACCATAAACCGGGCAACCCAATTAGATCGCTGCAAAGATGACATATGGCAGGGCAGCAATACCCAAAGTAGGGTTTAAAAGGCAACCCCGCCCAGGAATTCTTGAATGGCTGTGCTCTACTTTTTGTATAATAAATTTGGTGAAGGGGGACCCAGCTCTTTCCTCTTGGGGTAAAAGCATGCACTCTCTGGTGTTACTCATGAGAAGAACACCCCCCCACACACACACACACACATACACAGCAGGAGCATATTGCCTCCAGTCACAGAAGAGATTCCTCCTGTGTGGTGATGACAGTTGCTGCTCTGGAGCAGACTGCTCTCTCATGAGAATGAAAGGCCATGGAGAGACCCGTGCACTACTCATGAGAAGAACTGTCCTGGGGTACACAGGGATGAGGCAGAAGCTTTAATAATGTGTGATGATGCCCCTTTCCCCAAGGACTGCTCTATCATGAGAGTGAAGACTACCCAGACTGGTGATGGGTGCATAATGGTGTTTTTATTGCTTTTAATTTTTGTAAACCGCCTTGGGGTTTTCTTTTAACGAAAGGCGGTATAGAAATGTAAAAATAAATAAATAAATAAATAAATAATGGCGGCTGATGGGGGAGGGGAAACCACTGTGTCCCGTTCCCCCCACACACACACACACACTGCCTTGGAGAAGCCCCCAGAGGGGGTATGTTTTGGGGAAAAATTTTCAACTTATTGATCCACGAGCCCCCCCCCACACACACACACACAACAGATGACCAGGGGAGGTTCAGTCTGGGGTCGAGCCAAACCAGGGGTGGTTTGACTCAACCCTGAACTGTTGAACAAAACTGGCTCAAAGTCAAACCAATTCAGTTCTGAACTTGTTCGCACGTCCCTATGGTCTACCTCATGAGCATGCTGTCTGATGGAAAGAAGCCCGAATCTCACTGATCCTCTGGTCCTCCCCAGTGGGTGCGGAGGGCTAATCCTCGGGCGGCAAAATGAAAGCCCTCATGAGAGGACTAATCTCTGGGTGGCAAACTGACATAGGGGCAGGAGTGTGGGTGTTCCTAGACTGCTTTGCTGGGGTCTGCCATTGCAAGAGCATCCTTAGTCACAGTGGACCAGACCCAAGGATCCTTTGCCCTCCATCATATTCCCTCCTAGGAAGTCATCATGATCCCTTCCTGGAGTAACAGAAAAATAGTGCCCCTCTGCATCCCCATGGTGCCAGTAATTGTGCTTGTGCAAGACTGTTTTGCTGTGGGGCTCTTACGAGGGTGGCAGTGCAATTGCTGTCAGGAGAAGGGTTTAAAATGCCATTTAAAGGGATTTAAATGCCCGTTCCCTGCTGAGGGTGGGCAGTCCATTCTGAAAAGTTACCCCTGCTAACTTGGCAAAGAAGCACCTTTGAACATGGTGATTCTCTTTATTTAGCAGGGGGAGAGTAACTGGCCCTAACCACCCCCAGCACAGTACCTCCAGTGACTGTTGCTGGTGTCTATCTTATGTTTCTTTTTAGATTGTGAGCCCTTTGGGGACAGGGATCCATCTTATTTATTTATTATATCTCTGTGTAAACCGCCCTGAGCCATTTTTGGAAGGGCGGTATAGAAATCAAATTAATAATAATAATAATAATAATAATAATAATAATAATAATAATACCACCAACAGTATTGATGATAAAATTCAGCCATCCCAGGTCCTTGGGAAGGACTCGATGTCTGAATTGACAAACCAGTCAATAACACATGTCTGACTGTGTAAACAAGAAATAATAATAATAAAGGCACAATCACACTCAGCATGCCCCCTTGAAGATTGTGGCCAATGGTTGCCTCCCTGCAGATGTTCTGACACTTTGCCCTCAGTCTGGTGACACGAGCGCACTGGAGCTTACTGGGATGTGGCCTCGGTGGACGAGGAAGAGGGAGTGGTTCCCCTGACCTCTACTGGAGGTAGCAGGGGATACAGTTGGATGAATGTCTGCAATGAGATTCATGGTTGCAAAAATTAACCTCAGGTTCATCTACTCGTCGTTTGCCATTATGTGCAAATGCTGCCATAGATTTGCACATTCCCTCCCTCCCCTCTGTTTCTTGCAGCTTCCCTCTCTGTTTCCTGTTTTCTAATTTGCCATGATATTCAAATTGACAAACTATGGGTAGTGCTTGTCCTCCAAACAAGTACTAACCATAGTTTGCCAATTTTGACATCATGGCAAAGTAGAGTTACTGCTAAACAGAAAATGCAAATGTGATGAGGAAATGGACAAATCTGCAGCTTGTTTCCTCTGAAAATGAATATTGGACAGGACTCTGCAAACTAAGCTTAACAAGTTACTGATTTCTCCATTGCTGTAATGGACTGTTGGAAGATGCCTGTGACCAAATGGTGATCCCACTTTCATCACAGATTATGAACTTTCATGTATGCCATAACAATTTCATTAGTGTGTTCTTTCTGTCCTCTCAGACAGGGTAACATCACCCTTCCTCCCTATTATCAACCTGAGAAGGACGATGAAATGCCATTCATCTGTTCACTGTCAGGAGATAATGGCATCATGGGGTGTCATGAGATCCCCCCACTGAAGGATCGGGGCCATGAATGCTGTTTGGACAAGGATGACTATTACTACTACACTTCTGTCAGGCAGGAATTCAACGTCAGTGGCATGTGTGTCAACTGGAACCAGTACTACAATGAATGCCGCACAGGCAACTCCAATCCACACAAAGGGGCTATCAACTTTGACAATATTGGCTATGCATGGATTGTTATATTTCAGGTAATCTGAGTTGGGATCTCTAGGACCTTTATACTGGACTTGCACAACTACTTCTCGGTGGTGATTTCCTAGTCCTTTACTGAAATATTAGAATCTGTTTGTGCATATGTTCTGTTATTCATGTGGAGATAGAGCAATATACCACCTTTTGAAAACTCCTCTGTAAAACTCTTTTTGTCTTTGAACGATAAGGTTGAATCAGTGGAGTGGGGTGGGCTTTAGCATATTTCTTTTTACACCTGTTTTCATCTGTTTTTAAAATTTTTAAAACCTCTTGTTACTCAGTATGCCTTTGGGATATGGTGAGCTAGAAATTTGACTATAATTACATAAGTAGCCATAACTTGGTAACTTTAGATATGTGAAATTTTTGTGAACCATCACTGCAAGCTTAAGTGCCTTATTTACTTGTCAATAGGTTGGACTATAAGCTTATCAAGGAATATTAACCATCATGGCTATCATCACCCATATGTATCGTCAACCACAGCTATCACTTAAGTTGAATGTGTGAATTCACCTTTTGAGTTATGAGGATATCAGTTATTCTCAAGTGTATAGGTTCTGACACTCTCACACTCTTTTGATGTTTAAATGAAAAAAACACCACTTGTTTTGATATTAAAATATCTGAAATGTGCTGGAGAGAATTATCTTTGTTTACATGTTTTAGGTTTATATGTCTATTGAAAACAGGTTTTGTTTCCAGTTTCAGGTTTTGCTCAGGAGTAGATAGTAGGGATGTGCAAATTGATTGGAATTCAAATCTATTTGACTCAAATCTGGGTGACTTGAGTGATTCAAATTCTAATCAAATCTCCCCTTAAAAGGGCAATTCAATTCAAATTCAAATTTTTGAAATTCAATTTGAATTTGATTCAAGAGCCATTTGGCACCTTTAAAAAACCATTCAGGTTCCTTGATTGGTTAAAAATATGCCAAAACAGGGTCAAATTTATTTGAATTTGATTTGAATTTGATTTGAATTTTCAGACCAGATTCGGTTTCAATTCAAATTGGAAAATATTTTTCAGAGTTCAATTTGAATTCAAAACAAATCAAATAATTAGTTTTGTGCACATCTCTGGTAGATAGACTGTTTAAAAACAATAACAACTAGAATTCCAAAGTCCACCAAGTGGAGTCTGATACAAAATAGTGGCTGGGGGGTGAAGTCAGATGCAAAATGATGGCTGAGGAGCCAGAGGTGATTGCTTACTGCACCAAGGAACTATATACTAGAATGACGCCAAATGCAAATCTACACCTGAGTCATTACAGATGAGGAATTCTCACAACCTAATTTGTAGAGCAGAAAGCCTTGCTGTTGCTATTGAAAGTGCATGCGTGAGTCAGAAATCCTTGCAGAACTACTGCAAATGATCCAGCGTTCTGCAAGTAGATCCTAATCTCCCTTCTGCCTATTTCTGACTTAAAACATATAGATGATTTCCTTTGATGTGTAAAACTAGAATTTAAGGACTTGATTGGATTTACATGCCATTCTAAGCACTCTCCCAATGATTTCAATGGGAGAGTTAAGGACATGCTTAAGTATTTAATCAGTGGGACTTAGAAGTGCTTAACTTTTTGTTGTATTATGCACATACATGTGGAATTCAGATCCAGATTTAGAGCCCACCTTTTCCCCACAACAGTAAAGTTATGTATCTCTCCAGCATATAGTGGAGAAAACATATATTCCACTACTAAACCAGGCCAGGCTAGTGCTACTTTTATACTTTATTGTACTTAAAGGTTTGTTTTGTTTTGTTTTGTTTCTTTATCTCCCTTTGTCTAGAAATGAAAAATTAAACAAACATTGTAGACTGGAGCAATCAGCGTTTTGGAATAAATTTTGTCTCCCCATCCACTTGTGCCTTTCTCTAGTTAGTTAAATTTTCCATCTTCTTTTTTTCTTCCCTTGCAGGTGATCACACTGGAAGGGTGGGTGGAGATTATGTACTATGTGATGGATGCTCACTCATTCTACAACTTCATCTACTTCATCTTACTGATCATTGTAAGTACAGAGTGTCTATCCACCTGAATGAATTGAATCCTATGTCCCAATCACTTTGGGATCCTGAAAAGGGTTATATGGTCTTCCCAAAGTAGTTCTAGATAGGGGGGTGGGAATCATAGTTCATTCTGGATTGAACAAGGCTTCAGTTCTGGCTCTTCCTCTCTTTCAATTAGCTAAATTATTCCAGTCAGCTCATTAATCAAATTTAGTTCTGCCTTTCTAGTACAAGTAGTTAAATTTCATTCAAGATTTCTGGAAATCATAATTTCCCCTTCCATTTTCCCATTTTCATCTTATTTATGTATTGTTTATTTTTCTATGCAAACCGCTTTGAGAACTTTGGTTAAAGAGCGGTAGATAAAAAATGTGTTGTTGTTGTTGTTATATAATAGGTAATTGGGCATTTTTGATTAGGCAGCCCCATCTACACCCAAATTGCAATCAATGATCTAAAGATCTTACAATCTAAGTAGATATTATGTTACATATCCATAAGGCATGGCTTATGGATATGTAACATAATGAATGGCAAAAGGAAAAGGCAGCTGTGATGGTATTAAAATTAAGAAGTTATGCATACAAAAAGTGTACACAGACTTCTGTGACATTTTCCTTGGTACCTTCTTTTTTGCTCAATTAATTTTAGATAAGAGCAAATAAGATGTTGATGAATCACTGACATTCTGAACCTACACTGAAGTCATTCCAACTTTATTCATTCTGTCATATTCATCATTAGGAGATGTGTGCATTTGGACTTCCAGAACTTCCACGTTCCTGTTCACATACATGAGTTAAGCAGGAGATTAAAAAGAAGCAATAAAGTCTAATGAAAAGAGGAAAGTAAGAGTATTTTAAAAACAGACAGACAATTTGTGATTGAAGAGCTCCATCAAGGGTGACAGCTGAACATAATTTCCTTTTCCTGTGCTCAACTGCTGATGCTTTTTCCTTCTTTGAGAATGATATCAAGTTAATTGTTTTCTTTTCATATATTAAGCGTCTCTGTGTTCTAATCCTCTGCCCCCTGACCATTGGATAAATCTGTGTTTCACAGTTCTAAGCATGGCTGTCCTCATCCCCACCCCATCTCAGGGGGTTCTCTCATATGGCATGGCCTCTGAAATGGATGTCAATGATCCAGGAGCAAGCCCTACCAATAACGTTCTGGAATCAACAATATAGCACAAGGGCCTGGCTGCATCTCTGGATATCCAGTTGGCTGGTTGTCCTAAACTGAGATTTGATGTGGGCAATTGAGGGGAGGAAAGCAGGAACTCCAATTGATAAGCATTCTACTTTCCTTGTGACTATAAGTGGCACTGGAGCAAAATTCTGATAATCCTTCATGCATATATTTTTTCATTCCCAAAAGGAAATGGAGAGTATAGGCCATTCAGGGGCCTAGATGCTTGTTAGGGGTATGGCTCTTTACCACTCTCTTTATGGGCCAGAGTCAATATCCAAGCATTCTTTGGCCGAGTTAGTTTGTGATATCAGAATGATCCACCTCACCTTTTACCACAACCTGAAGATATACCTTCCTCATTTTCTACCCATGATGAAGAGTATGCAGCTTTTTCTCTTCTTGTTATGGATATGGGTGCTGTTTGTAGCCCAAAGTCCCACCAAGAAACAAAGGAGCATGTACGTTAGGGATGTGTGGACCGGTTCGGGGGTTCGGTCTGGAGGTTCAGGGGTTCAGGATTGAACCAACACCTCCCCCCCCCCGGTTCCGTACAGACCGGAACCGAACCTCTGGAAAAGTCTGTGATCTTTTTTTAATTTTTAAAAAATAAAATAAAAATACTGGTAGCCCCTTCAAGGGGCTTCCTGTAGGCCATGGGGGGTCCGTAAAGGTTCCCCCTCCCCCCGGCCTCTGAAATCACTGCCACGGCCGGGTAAAAGGGCCTCTTTTTGGCCCGTTCAGGCCTTGTAACTGGCCAATGCGCATACGCAAATGATCTCTGCGAGGCCGTGGGCCATGCCAGGCCAATTCAGGCCTCGTAACTGCATGCGGTGGCTATTTTGGCCACCGCCACACATGCATAAATAGCCTCTGTGAGGCCTGGCATGGCCAGTCTCTAGGCAGTTTACAATAAAATACAAATTAAAACAGAATTAAAATGTTAAAACTGCCCAGAGACTTGCATTTTGGCCAGTATACAAATATGTTAAATGAATGAATGAAAGAATACATCGTCAAAATTGAACAGAATGTTAAAACTATTAAAAACTGTGAATCTAATTAACAGAGAATAAAAACAGTTTGCCCACATGTTCACGATCTAAATGAAAAGATACTTGAGGGAAAGGGAAGGGGCTAAGGGAAAGTACTGAGGAACACTGAATTAAAATACCTGTTAGTGGAAAAGATGTGGTAAAAGAGACATAGCTATGTCTTGCAGTGTCCCTCAAAGAGCAGGAGGGATTGGGAGAGCAAGTGAAGAGCAGGTAAGGGAACTAAAACCAAAACAAACAACTTTCCTCTACAGTTATCAACCCCAAGTGCTTTGCCCAAGGTAGCAAAATCAGGCAAGTCAGAAACAGAGCATCTGACATCGGACACCCCACCCCCATAAAATACAGCTGAAAATCATATGAAAAGACCAGTTCCAAAAACACTGGTAATAGATACCCTATTATATAAAACAGTATTTGATCTGTAACTGTACCTTCTCCTTCTATCTTCCTGCTTGCTAATATCTTCTCCATTTTATTATACATTATGCCTTTCTTTTCAACCGATTCCTAGGTGGGTTCATTCTTCATGATCAACCTGTGCCTAGTAGTCATTGCCACACAGTTTTCAGAGACCAAGCAGCGAGAGCACCAACTGATGCAGGAGCAGAGAGCGCGGTATCTGTCCTCCAGCACTGTGGCCAGCTACATGGAACCAGGAGACTGTTATGAGGAGATCTTCCAGTATGTCTGCCATATTGTACGCAAAGCCAAGCGCCGTACCCTTGGCTTCTACAACAGCCTGCAGGATCGACGCCTGGACCGAACAGAGCCAAGCACAACCAAGCGGAGCATGAACGGGAAAGATCAGAGGCAATACAGTAAGATTTGTGGGGGCTAGCCTGTGGGATGAGGGTGGTAGGGGAAGCACAAAACAAACAGTGACCAGTAAGACCATTTTTGTGCACCAGGGTGCTGCAAACACATGACCTGCAATTTTGGTAGTGAGTAGGCACTACAAAATATAGTGGGAAAGCTATAATCTGTATATCAGAACTTTGTTCATTGGACAAGCAGTGTCCAATCATTCAGTCCAAGCATAGGAAGAATTTAGGTCCACGGGTTTAGTGGCGGGGGTGGGCGCAGAAAATGTGGCAGGTCGGAATTATTTTAACAGATTATGAAAAAGGCAAATGGAAGCACATTTTCAAAATCTAACAGGTTTTATAATTAAGAGAAAGAGACTTTACTGGACATTTAAACTGAGGTAATCTAGCATTTCTGACAACCACAGGCCTAGAGTACAATACACTGGGGAAATCAAAACAGGAGAAGCAAGTTGTTTGTTGAGGGACAGAAAATATATTTCAAAATACTGGTGACATAGGAAAGAGTAATATAAAATTGTTCTGGAGAATATCAGAAGGACTGCAATAACCAAAAGAGGGTTTCTTTTACAAGTGGCTATGTTGACTTCTAGAGTGGACCATAGGGATTTTGATACCCTAGATAACATGTTAACAAGGACCCTGCTCACTCTGCGGACCCTTGTGTTTCTGGGCCTAAGAGCCCCTCTTCAACTGTCCCACTTGTCCTGCATTTTGTCCCATCTGGGCCTACTTATAGATGGCTTGCCTCCTGCTCTCTGTACCTTCAGTAAGCTGTGACCCCTGCCTTTCAATGAGTTGGGACTACTGAAGCAGTTCACCATCCGTATCCCTCATTAGAGCTACTTGCGCAAGGACCCCTTTCTTGTGGTCCTGGTCCTTCCTTGCTGCTTTATAGCATCAAACCCTCCCCCCTCCCTGAAGGACATGCTCTAGGTGAAAAAGAAGTCTCTGGCAGTATAGTAAGCCCTTAAATGGACATAGGGGTAGATATAATTAAGTCAGCTGCAAAGAAGACTCAGGAAGTTGATATGTGTTTGAACATGCAGTTCTAGTCCGAAGATAGTGACATTAAAAACTACCTTTTAGTGCTTAACTTTCCTTCAAGATAAACGTGTGTGTGTGTGTGTGTGTGTGTGTGTGTGTGTGTGTGTGTGTGTGTGTGGAGAAATAGCCTTTTCCTGCCAGGCTTACAATCTCAGCATTTTGAATGTTAAGAGCATTTTATCACCTATAGGTGGTGATTTCTTTCAGCATGACCCCTCCCTTTATGATATTCTGTCCTTACTTTAAAAAGAAACTTGCACAACACTTCCACTGAGATGTGCTAGGAATAATTATCATGCTGTAACTCATTGGGGGATGAGGTTCGGAATCACAAGCTCCATGTTTCAAGCTCCTGAGCATGTTATGAACCAAATCCCCTCTGTGGTTTGATTCTAGCCTTCTTCATGGCTGCCACCGCCACTGCAGCTGCACCCGGCCTTTTCTCAAACAGACTTACAGTAGGGCAACGATGGAGAGATCCCTCCATGAAGCCTGTTTGTCAGCACAGTCATGAATTTGAGGGAAGTGGTTGTATGTTGGGGGCTTTGCAGGGAGAGTTGGAGCAGGGAGACCCCCAACCCCACTGTGCATCAGGAATGCAGGGAGGCCCAATCTCAGAATGGGCTTCGGTGGGGGAACTTATTTGTTTTCTACTTTTTAGGGGAGGGGGGAGTTGTAAACCCATTCCAAATCAAACTGGGGGAGCTCCCCCATCATGAGCTAAAAATTAAACACTAATTTATTAGATAATTACAACTGACTGTAACATATGGGAATCCTGGTGATTAAGATCTTGTATACAAGAAGGCTGTTGGATGTGGTACATATGTGAGTTAGGAGATCTCTGCCTTTAAGTACAGCCTGCTGCTCTAATCCTGTAGGTCACTCTAGCTGCAGGAGAAGTACAATTACCACTGCAGCTAAAGAAGTATCCTGTCCTTGACAAGGCTGTTAAGTTCTACTCCATTTGCCATAACTCCTTACAGCAATTTCTCATGTTGCACAGCAGCAAACCTGAGTTTTCTCCTGAGAATAAACTCCACAGAGAGCTGCAGCCTATCCCAGCTCTTTCATGAGTGTACCTGCATGACATAGGTGCTTGTTGCACCCACATCTTATGTTTATAGATGTGCACATAAATTATCTTACATCTACATCTATAACCCATGGGTGAAATGGTCCTTAGTGACAAAAAGGAGGATGGAGTTATGCCTACTCCCAAGTTCTGCTGGAATCACAACAATTGTGACCCTAACCCAAAAACAATTTCAGCTAAAATCAGTAGGACTAAAGTTGTCACACAGAATGTTCTCCTTTCTTCCTCTCATCCTTCTCAGTCCTGCAGACCTAGCAGGACTGACAGCTAATAAAAAATGTAATGTTGACACTAAAATGAATAGAACCAATCTGATGACAACAGAATGGTTCTCATGAACTACAAGGACTATTTCTACAGAACCTTTTGTAAATAAAATTGTATTTCTAAAACATTTACTTACACAATCAATAGGGCTACATAGATTTTAAAGACAGAATCATCTTTTGTTATTTTTTTTTAACCTCTTAGATAACTTAGGCCATGGCCTCTTATTTAATGATGTCTGCAGTCTACAGAATTATTCCACCCCTGCTACAGAAGGGAACACAACTGTCTCCAATCTTTTGTGGCTGAACTAGAGCGTATCTCTGAGAGACAAGCAATCTCCATTTCAAGTCTCTCAGTGATGATGAGCTTAATACTTCCCTTGTCAAGCAGTTCCAGTGCTTAATTTTCCTCACTAGCAACCCAGTTTAGAAGCTGCTAAGCTTAATTAAATACAGGGATGCAGAACTATAGCTCTGTTCTGAAATAATGGATATTTCCCCCTTAAATTTGATCCTTATATGTATTACTCAGGGCACTGCCGGAAACACAATGCAGTTGATTATGTGCCACCAAGCATCGGCCAGCCTGTTGCTATGACATTGACCTCTGATCCCAGCAACTGTCCAAGATGCCATAAGGCCCAGCAAGAAGCAGCCCAGAGACTTTCTGTGCTCAAAAGTGCTGATTCGGATCAGGAAGGAGGAGGGGGAGCCAGTGAGGAGGAAGGAGATGGAAAGAAAGGAAGTGATGGGACTGAAGACTTGGAAAAAGAAGAGGACGATGGAGAAGAGGGTGGCCAGCTGACACTCCTCAATGATATGTGGCAAGAAGTGAGGGTCAAACTGAGGGGAATTGTGGAGAGCAAATACTTCAACCGTGGAATCATGATTGCCATCCTCGTGAATACCATCAGTATGGGCATTGAGCACCATGAGCAGGTAACTAATACTAGTGGGCAGCTGAGGCCTATACATTAACTCAGCAACCTGATATTGTGCAGCATAAAATGGATAGACACATACCTGCCAACATGTCCCTATTTCCCAGCCACGTGAATGGGAAAATGGGGACATGTTGGCAGTTATGTACCATGCAGCTTAAAATGGATAGACATTGTCTGGCATGCTGTGGTTGTTGGGTGTCTTCTGTGGACATGAACATGACTATGTCCAAATTATGTAACCTTCTCTCTAGATAATTTGGCACCCCTTGGGACTGGTAAGTCATGTGACAAAGGCTCTATCTACATAATTGGAATGTTCATTTTGGGCAGCCATCAAATTTGAGTTGGATAGGCTGAGCAGGTGAGAAGAGGCTCCTGGATCTGTTGTTTTCCCTTACAGCGCTCACCATTATTTTGTTCCATTATTATTTCTTATGTACAACTCTGTATAAAACTTGCACAACCTGCCCGCAATGATCTCACAGGAATTCAGCTCTATTCAAATGCATGGAAACTTTTCAGTAGCAATGATACTTGGGAGACAGGCCAAGAGTCAAGTAAAGAGGCAGAACTAAACAAATTTAGCACATATGAAAACTGCATGGAGGACAGCTCCAGGCTGAGTAATTTAAAAAACCAGCCCGGAAGCCCGCCAGGCAACAACCGTTAGCTGGTGTCTGCTAAATAAATGTTACTTAGTAAGAACTTAAGGATCAGATAAGGTAGCAACCCTGAAATGGGTTCTTTCTTCCTTTGCTTCCACACATGATCATTTTTTCTCTCACTGTATTCTTTTCCATTTCTGTCAAAGTGTTTCTCCCTTAAAAACATAAGAACAGCTCTGCTGGATCAGGCCTATCTAGGCCAACATCTTATTTCACACAGTGGCCCACCAAATGCCTCTGGGAAGTCCACAGGCAAGAGGTGAGGGCATGGCCTCACTTCTGCTGTTGCTCCCCTGCAACTGTTATTTAGAGGCATCTTGCCTCTAAGGCTGGAGGTTGCCTATAGCCCTTGGTCTAGTAGCCATTGATAGACTTATCCTCCATGAATTCACCTAAGCCCTTCTAAAAGCCATCCACGCTGGTGGCTGTCACTGCATCTGGTGGGAGAGAATTCCATAGGTTAAATATGCATTGTATGAAAAAGTACTTCCTTTTGTTGGTCCTAAATTTCTTGGCAATCAGTTTCATGGGATGGCCCCTGGTTCTAATGTTATGTGAGAGGGAGAAAGATTTCTTTCTCTTCACACCATGCATAATTGCATCTATTTTTTCTAAAGAAGGACGACTCTGTCTTTAGAAAATCTTTTATCTCCGTCCCCTCTCTTGTCCTTCTCCCTATACAATCCAGCCAACTGATCTTTCTTCCTTGTTTTTGCCACCCCCACCTCCCACAATCATCTCCTCATTTCTCTCTTCATTAGCTAACTGAATCCTTTGTCTATGTGGTTTAGTCTAATACACCCTCTGGGGATGGCACAGGCACTTCACCCGCCGCTCAAACAAAATCCATCAGCTTGCCCGTCTTTCCAGCTTAATTAAGAGACACACAAGCATGGTCTGCCTGTACAAAAGTATAGGAGAACCAGGTGAGTCCTGTATTAACAGAGCACAGGGAAGCTTTTCATCTCCTCAAGGGGAAGGGAGGGCAAGATCCCATCTTTTGATCGGTTACTGTCTGCAAAAGAATGCATCCAGATATAGAAAGCAGCTGTCTGCCCAGACACAAAAGTGGCTCTGTCAAAGCAACAGCATATATAGCCATCAGTTACAAATTTCATCCTCTTAATGCTGAGTGGGGTCATAACCTAAGAGCCATCTTATACCAGACCTCAAATGTTTGTACCGACCTCAAAGCCTTTATCCCACTGTCCTGTGGCAAGTCTTGTCTGTTTATTACATCATCATGTATAGGGCAGGGTGGGGACTTGGAAGCACGAGGTTTCCAAGGTATGTGGCTTGGAGATTTGTGTTAGAATATTGAAAACTCCAGCAATTGCTTTGTTTTTAAAGAGGGCATTTCTGTGCCTTGTGGTTTGTAAAGATTAGTCTGAAAATTCAACAACCACCAGTATGCTAAGGGATTGTAAGAGTAGTTATTATGTTTGTCTCTGTTGTCATTTATTTCTAAAGTGCCTCAGCACTAGACACAGTACCATAATTGCATTAAATTAAAAAGAACAAACTCTGACTACAGACTTACACTCTAAACTATGAAACAAGTGAAAGGATTTCCCAATGCATCACTTTCATCTCTCACAATTTTTACTCCTCTCCCCTCCCAACATTTTCACATCAGACATTGAACATCAGTAGTTTGGCCTCAACTAGGTACACACACACACACACACACACACAGAGAGAGAGATTTTTAACTTATGTTGATTTCAGGCAATTAATTCATGCAAAGTTATGTTCTTCTGCATGATATATCCTCAAAGCAGCCACACCCTGATGTAGGGTGTGTGTCGAAAATTAATAATCCAACTATTTTAATTAATATTTTTAATTATGGCTCTGTAGGAATTGTCTTATACCTGTGTTTGCAACTTCAAGTAATGATATGAAGAACCTGCATTAAGAATGTGCAATTACTCATCCATAACACTAATAATACTAATACTAATAATAATAATAATAATAATAATAAGGAGCATGTGGAGTACACAGTTAACAATCAATGGTGAGACACTTGGACAGGTTAGCATTAGAAGAGGAATTTTCCAAGGGGACTCACTATCCCCTCTGTTGTTTGTAATCGCCATGACCCCACTTTCACAAATACTCAACAAAACAGGCCTTGGATACCAAACATCTAAAACATCAAGTAAAATAAACCATCTGCTGTACATGGACGATCTGAAGTTGTATGGAAAGTCCCAGTCAGAAATCAAATCACTGCTAAACACTGTCCATATATTCAGTAGCGATATAGCAATGGAGTTTGGACTAGACAAGTGTGCTGCATTAATAAAGAACAGAGGGAAAATAAGAAAAACAGAAGGAATAGAACTGTCCAATGGAAGCAAGATCAAGAAGCTGGAAGAGAAAGAACCTTACAAATTCTTGGGCATTCTCCAGGCTGATAACATTGCACACGCTGAAGTTAAAAGAAAAATTGGAAGTGAAAACATCAGGAGAGTTAGAAAAATCCTCAAGTCCAAACTCAATGGCAGGAACACCATACAAGCCATAAACACCTGGGCTATACCTGTTATCAGATACACTGCAGGAATAATAGACTGGACCCAGGCAGAGCTAGAGACGCTGGATCGTAAGACCAGGAAAATCACGACCATCAATCATGCTCTGCACACCCGCAGTGATGTCTATAGGCTATACCTCCCTCGCAGCTCAGGTGGAAGAGGAATGCTGCAAGTCCATCAAACAGTAGAGGAGGAGAAAAGAGGCCTTGAAGAATATATCGAGGACAGTGAATAAGATGCACTTCAAATGGTCAATAATGCAAAACTATTCAACACCAATGAAAGAAAGCAGGCCTACAAGAAAGAACAAGTCAAGAACCGAGCAGAAAAATGGAGAAATAAGCCCCTGCATGGTCAATATTTGCACAATATAAGTGGAAAATCAGACATCACCAAGACCTGGCAATGGCTTAAGAATGGCAACTTGAAGAAAGAAACAGAGGGTTTAATACTGGCTGCGCGAGAACAGGCACTAAGAACAAATGCGATAAGAGCAAAAGTAGAAAAGTCAACCACAAACAGCAAGTGCCGCCTTTGTAAAGAAGCAGATGAAACCGTGGACCACCTAATCAGCTGTTGTCAAAAAATCGCACAGACTGACTACAAACAAAGGCATGACAAGGTAGCAGGGATGATACACTGGAACATCTGCAAAAAATACAAGCTACCTGTAGCCAAACATTGGTGGGACCATAAAATTGAAAAAGTGGTAGAAAATGAAGATGTAAAAATATTATGGGACTTCCGACTACAAACAGACAAACATCTGCCACACAATACACCAGATATAACTGTAGTAAAGAAGAAAGAAAAACAAGTCAAAATAATCGACATAGCAATACCAGGGGATAGCAGAATAGAAGAAAAAGAAATAGAAAAAAAATCACCAAATACAAAGATCTACAAGTTGAAATTGAAAGGCTGTGGCAGAAAACGACCAAAATAATCCCGGTGGTAATTGGCGCCCTGGGTGCAGTTCCAAAAGACCTTGAAGGGCACCTCAACACCATTGGGGCCACAGAAATCACCATCAGCCAATTACAAAAAGCAGCTTTACTGGGAACAGCCTATATTCTGTGACGATACCTATAACAACCGACAATAAAATTCAGCCATCCCAGCTCCTTGGGAAGGACTCAATGTCTGTATAAAACAAAACAGTCAATAACACCTGTCTGACTGTGTAAACAAGAAATAATAATTCAATCACATTTTGCAAGGAGGTGATATTGAACAATGGCTAACAACTGGGAAAACTCATCTCATAATGAAAGACCCAGCAAAAGGTGCAGTTCCAAGTAATTATAGACCGATAACCTGCCTGCAACCATGTTCAAATTATTAACTGGAATAATAGCAGATGAAGTGATGCAACACTTATTAACTAACAAACAGCTTCCAGTTGAACAGAAAGGAAATTGCCCGAACACCAGAGGCACAAAAGACCAGCTGCTGATTGACAAAATGATTTTAGAAAATTGCAAGAGAAGAAAAACAAATCTAAGTGTTGCATGGAATGACTACAAGAAAGCCTTCAATTCATTGCCTCACACATGGATACTAAAATGTTTAGAAACAACTGGTGTCAGCAAAAACATTCAGATATTTATAAAAAAAGCAATGAGCATGTAGAATACACAGTTAACAATCAATGGCGAGACACTTGGACAGGTTAGCATTAGAAGAGGCATTTTCCAAGGGGACTCAATATCCCCTCTGTTGTTTGTAATCGCCATGACCCCACTTTCACAAATACTCAACAAAACAGGCCTTGGATACCAAACATCTAAAACATCAAGTAAAATAAACCTACATGGACGATCTGAAGTTGTATGGAAAGTCCCAGTCAGAAATTGAATCACTGCTAAACACTGTCCGTATATTCAGTAGCGATATAGCAATGGAATTTGGACTAGAGAAGTGTGCTGCATTAATAATGAACAGAGGACAAATAAGAAAAACAGAAGGAATAGAACTGCCCAATAGAAGCAACATCAAGAACCTGGAAGAGAAAGAACCTTACAAATACTTGGGCATACTCCAGGATGATAACATTGCACACACTGAAGTTAAAACAAAAATTGGAAGTGAATACATCAAGAGAGTTAGAAAAATCCTAAAGTCCAAACACAATGGTGGGAACACCATACAAACCATAAACACCTGGGCTATATCTGTTATCAGATACACTGCAGGAATAATAGATTGGACCCAGGTAGAGCTAGAGACGCTGGATCGTAAGACCAGGAAAATCATGACCATCAATCATGCTCTGCACCCCCGCAGTGATGTAGATAGGCTCTACCTCCCTCGCAGCTCAGGTGGAAGAGGAATCCTGCAAGTCCATCAAACAGTAGAGGAGGAGAAAAGAGGCCTTGAAGAATATATCGAGGACAGTGAATAAGATGCACTTCAAATGGTCAATAACGGGAAATATTCAACACCAATGAAAGAAAGCAGGCCTACAAGAAAGAACAAGTCAAGAACCGAGCAGAAAAATGGAGAAATAAGCCCCTGCATGGTCAATATTTGCACAATATAAGTGGAAAATCAGACATCACCAAGACCTGGCAATGGCTTAAGAATGGCAACTTGAAGAAAGAAACAGAGGGTTTAATACTGGCTGCGCGAGAACAGGCACTAAGAACAAATGCGATAAGAGCAAAAGTAGAAAAGTCAACCACAAACAGCAAGTGCCGCCTTTGTAAAGAAGCAGATGAAACAGTGGACCACCTAATCGGCTGTTGTAAAAAGAACGCACAGACTGACTACAAATAAAGGCATGACAAGGTAGCAGGGATGATACACTGGAACATCTGCAAAAAATACAAGCTACCTGTAGCCAAAAATTGGTGGGACCATACAATTGAAAAAGTGGTAGAAATGAAGATGTAAAAATATTATGGGACTTCCGACTACAAACAGACAAACATCTGCCACACAATACACCAGATATAACTGTAGTAAAGAAGAAAGAAAAACAAGTCAAAATAATCGACATAGCAATACCAGGGGATAGCAGAATAGAAGAAAAAGAAATAGAAAAAATCACCAAATACAAAGACCTACAAGTTGAAATTGAAAGGCTGTGGCAGAAAACGACCAAAATAATCCCGGTGGTAATTGGCGCCCTGGGTGCAGTTCCAAAAGACCTTGAAGAGCACCTCAACACCATCGGGGTCACAGAAATCACCATCAGCCAATTACAAAAAGCAGCTTTACTGGGAACAGCCTATATTCTGCGACGATATCTATAACAACAGCAACAACATTGACAATAAAATTCAGCCATCCCAGGTCCTTGGGAAGGACTCGATGTCTGGATAAAACAAACCAGTCAATAACATCTGTCTGACTGTGTTAATAAATCCTACTAATTATAATAATATAATAATATAATATGCTTTGAAGCACTGCTTCACACATTTCAAAACAGCATGCATCCATCCAGTGAGAGGCCTGCATGTAAGACGGGTATGGTAATCCATGTGTATGTTTCATGCAAATTCCTATTTGGAAGCTTGTTCTGTGTAACCTGTGAAGCCCACTTGAATTGTGAAAATATTGAAAATACTGGTACCATGGGCATCCAGAGGGAGGGGCAAGGAGGGGCAGTTGCCCCCCACTGAACTGAGCCAGTCCAATTGAATTCAATAGGGCTTTAAGAGGGGTTAAAGTGGGTTTAGGATTGCAGCCTTTGCCCCCTCCTTTGAAAATGTTCTGCAGACACCTACAAAAAGCAACTTTACTGGGAACAGCCTATATTCTGCTATGATATGTGTAATAACAGCAACAACATTGATAATAAAATTCAGCCATCCCAAGTCCTTGGGAAGGACTCAATGTCTGGATAAAACAAACCGGTCAGTAACACCTGTCTGACTGTGTAAACAAGAAATAATAAATAAAATGCATGGTCACCTTCATGCAAGGCACTTACTTCTGTGTAAAATCTCAGTCTCTCAGCAAACTCAGATGAACTATATTTGCTAGAACATGTTCACATAATTTGTCAATTGCACACTAATATGGGAACAAAAGATAACCAGAGCATGTCCTTGCACAGCATTCGTGACCAATGTGGGCTCTGGAACATTGGCTGATCTAGAAAGATGGCTTGTGAAAGGTGTGTTTCAAGGAGTCATAGATGCCCCTTACTTCCTTTGGCAAGAAGACAGGGTCAAGGAGGCACCATGTCTGCAAGGAATGCAATGAGCAAGATTACACAGTGCAAATTAGCGTTGTCTTCCCAGGTCTACCCAACAAATGTTAGAGATGCAATCTGTCTCTTGTTTTTCAGACTGATAGTAGAGAACATCCTTTATATCAGGGGCTCCCAAACTTGCATCTCCAAATGTTATTGGACTGCAACTCCCATCATCCCCAGCCACAATGACCAAAGGCTAATTTGGGGGCTAAAATTTGAGATACCCTGCTTTAATTTTAATTATTATTTTTTTTATGTTTTTGGCTATGTTTTTTGGATATTACATTGGTGTGTATTCACTTAGGCAGCATGTAAGATGGCCAACGGTTTGGTGGAAACTGTGACTCTAGCTCAGGCCCTAAAAGAATCTTTGGACATGATCAACCACCCTGAGCTATTCTGTCAGGGTGGTCTAGAAATCGAACAAATAAATAATACATACATACATACATACATAAAAATACTAACTAGGGTTGCCAGGTCCAGATGGTGAAAATAGTCAAAACTCATCACCAAAAAAGTTGAAATAGTTGGTGTTATTCACTAAAAAAGCCTCTACTTTGTATACAAAGTATACATAAAATTTGCATAAAATTTGTGTACAAAGCATACATAAAATTTGCATAAAATTTGTATACAAAGTGTGTGTGTATGTGTGTGTGTGTATATATATATATATATATATATATATATATATATATATATATATACACACACACACACACACACACATATACATACATACATATATATGCGCTAATTGGTACAATATATGCATACTTCACTAGAAATAGGATAATTTGATAATAAATACAACTCAACAGGCAGAACACAGAGCTAATCTATGGAATTCTCTGCCACAGGATGATGGTCACCAGCCTTGATGGCTTTAAAATACGCTTGGGCAAAGTTGTAGAGGGCATGTCGGTGTATCAATTCCCTTCTCCAAATATTTGCTTATTTTACATTTATATCTCACATGAGCCATGGCTGAGTGGAGATATAAACTTGGGTCTCCCCAGTCATCCTAGTCCAATGCTAACCAGAAGACCTGCGACTTTGGAGCACTGCTGCAGGACAGAGTAGACCATCCGATGCTAGATAGACCAAAGGCCTAGCTTAGCATAAGGCAACTTCATAATGTCAAGGGTCCACAGTAAATCAAAGCAACCTCTGGAATGCATGGGATTTGGGTTTTTACTAGCAGCAAAGCAAAAGCAAGTGTACGTAGGACAAAGTCACTGGAAATTACTACATTTGAATCGTCAGTCCATAAATCATAGTCGAGTGCTAAGTCCAATATAGGTCAATGCCAGGAGAGGGGTCGGTTGCCAGTTCCATAGTCCAAGGGGTTCTGGAAAGAGTCACAAGTCAATAGCCAGGCACAGGGTCAAGATCACAGAAGCAAACAGGAACAAGGTGCTCAAAAACAGGGAGCTGGAACTGCATGCCAAAGCAATCAGTTGAAACCAGCGTGGTGCAGAGTGAGCGGTCTGAACTTATACCTCTTCAAGTAGGGGTGTGCACGGAACCGCGGAGCTGCGGTCCGGCACTGGGGTGGGGGGTTCCATTAAGGGCGGGGGGGGGGCTTTACTTACCCCTCCCACGCTTTCCACCTTTGGTGCCGTAATTATTGTAAAAATCCCCGCGGCAGGATCCCTCGCCACCCGCTTCAATCGGCGACGATTGAACGCAGAAGGCTTCCTAAAGACTTTTGCAGCCCGGCAGGGAAGGGGGCGGGAGGACATCCCCCTGCCGCCCGCCTGTTTCTAGAGAGTGAGCGGTCGGGTCCGGGGCGAGATTTAAGGGGGTGGCAGGGGTCTTCAAGGGGGCGGCAGCAGTAGGGGCTTCAAGGAGGCTTCAAGGGGGCAGCAGGGGAGTATCCTGCTGCCCGATTTTTTTTACCACGGAGGAGCCATCATCGTCAATTGAAGCGGGCGGCGAGGGATCCTGCCGCCGGGATTTTTACAATAATTACGGCACCAAAGGTGGAAAGCGCGGGAGGGGTAAGTAACCCCCCCGCCCTTAATGGAACCCCCCACCCTACCCTTCCGAACCCCGAACCGCCCATGTCCGGACCGGTCCAGACGCCAGTAGAATGGCCTCCGAACCGGTCCGTGCACATCCCTATCTTCAAGGTTAAATGCCAACTGAAGCCAATTAAGACCCTGCCTGCCTTTGGAGTTACAGATTCAGACGCCTCCCTGGTCAGACTTTGCAGCCAAACGGCGGCTGCTTCTCTGCACAAAAAGCTGCTCCTTTCTGCGATCACACCACGTAGCTCACTGGTCTGCTGCCTGGTCCTGGCTCCTCCCCATCGGAAGAGGGCAATGGCTCCCCAGCAGCCTCCTGCTGTTCCACAACAGGAAAGCACTCTGTCCGTCTGTCTGTGGGGCTTCCTCCTCAGCGACCTGCAGCAGGACCGTATCAGGGGACTGTGGGTCAGGCAGTTCCTCCTCAGAATCTTCTGAATCAGACCATTGCCTGACACATGAGTTCATAAGATGTAAGCTACCACATTCTACAAGAGCAGAAACGTCTCATCTGTAATAGAGGGCGATCATACACTCAC
Source organism: Hemicordylus capensis (assembly GCF_027244095.1). Lineage (NCBI taxonomy): Eukaryota > Metazoa > Chordata > Lepidosauria > Squamata > Cordylidae > Hemicordylus > Hemicordylus capensis. The sequence continues at coordinate 215,746,526 of NC_069661.1, read as the reverse complement.
ACTGAGCCCATCTGAATAATTAGCCCTGAGACAGTAAAAGCATGAACTATCAATGTTAGGTCCCAACCTGATACATGAGGTTGGTAAAAGCAGTGGGATCCAGGAGCATTCAATTTAAACTAGATGACCCGCACAGAGCATCTGTGCACTCTTTGGGGCGGGCTTTCCCCCCTCCCCCCTGCCCCCCTCTCTCCTGCCCTCCCTCCCCCTCCTGCCCCACTCTCTCTTGCCCTCCCCCTCCCCGCACTGAGTTCTTTACCTCTGCTACCACAGGCCTTACTGGGTGGTGGGCGGCCAAAAAGGGCCCCGCCACCACTGTCCTCCTCCCGGGTGGTGAACAGGGAAGTTTCGCTGCCCGGTTCCCTCCCGCCCCAGCCTCCCATGGGCACCTGGCTTCCGCGGGTGGGGTGGGGCTTCCGTGGGCGGGGCAGGGCCCCCGCCATCGCCTGGCTTCCATGGGCGGGGCCCCGCATGGCTTCTGTGGGTGGGGCGAACCCCCCCGCCGCTGCCTGGCTTCCGCGGGCGGGGCGGGCCCGCCGCTGGGCCAAGTACCAGCTCCACAGCCTGCTGCTTGCCTCCGCAGTACACCCCCCCATCTTCTGCCCTAGTCCCCTCCCCCCAAGCCTTCCGCCCCAGCTTGCTCCCTCCTCTGTTTCCCCCTCTTTCTTTCTCTCTTTTTCGCTCTCTCATTCATGCTCCCCCCCCCACGCTTTTTAGCCTGCTTGTGTTTTCCCCGCTGGCCGTTGCTGCCTCCTCCTCCCTCCAGTCCCCAGTGTCAGACTCGGGCTGCCAAGCGTTCAGCCGGCTTCTTCCTGCATGGCCCTCCCTCTAGTGAGCATCTTCCGAAGCGGCCAGCCGTTTGTCTCTGCCCAGCCAGGCTCCACCGCTTTCTCTCCCCACAGCTTCCCCCCTTCCTTCTGCCCCAGTCCGTTCAGTTCTCCTCTCCGCTTGCCTGCTTTCCTTCTTTTCCTTTCCTCCCTAAGTGGCCACTTCCAGCCAATCCGGCGCCTCCGCTGCCCAGCCAATCCGCTGTGTTGCCGGGACGCATCCCCACAGAGGCATGTCTACAAGAATTAATATAATAGATAGGGCAGACTGCACATTGTCTAAGCACCTCAGAGTCCAACAAGCTCAGAAAGTAGCCACATTCATATAAGAAGCCCTCCCACCACATCCCCAGCCCACCTTTCTTGTGGTAGCAAGCATGACTTGTCCCCTTAGCTAAGAAGGGTCTGCCCTGGTTACATTTGAAAGGGAGACTACAAGTGTGAGCACTGTAGGATATTCCCCTCAGGGGATGGAGCTGCTCTGGGAAGAGCAGAAGGTTCCAGGTTCCCTCCCTGGCATCTCCAAGATAGGGCTGAGAGAGATTCCTGCCTGCAACCTTGGAGAAGCCGCTGCCAGTCTGTGAAGACAATACTGAGCTAGATAGACCAATGGTCTGACTCAGTATATGGCAGCTTCCTATGTTCGTATTTTATTTTCAGGAGCCCTAGTACATTCCACATGAATGGCCAAGCAAACCAAATCCGAAAAGTACATTGGTCACTTAATGAACCTGAATTACTCTCATTAATCTCTAGGTTCTATGTCAAACAGCTTAGAGTTCCAAAGGAAGGTGCATGTGTGTATTGTGGGGGCTGGGGAAGGGATCCTACATCTGAGATCACACAGTCTTGCTTTCATATTTAAAAGGAGGCAAACAACAAAGATAAAAATGCCCAATAAATTTTATTATTTGAAAAAGACATTATTTCATTTAGAAAACGCTCTACAGTTCAATTTTTCAGCTCATTTTTAATAATCATAATTTTTATTATTTTTTTATCCACATGCCACACCACAGCACTGGCTTTACTGCTTCACAAAACGATATTGTGACAAGGAAAACATAATCCAATAGGCAGTAGCCCGTCAATCTAACACCTTAGAGACTTGTATTGCATTATTTAAGGGCGGGGGAAGCCAGTGCTGTTCACCAACTCGAATAGAGTTGTGGATGGAGAAAACTTTGGTTCCTAACCCATGCTTCCTGGGTCTGCTGCCTTTGGTGCTTGTGTGTTGAACTTGACCATGCTCTTTTTGTGGGAAGGTGTACACAGTCAGTTCCCAGCTCTCAGCTCCATGGGCTGCAGCTGAAGCTGGCTGTCCTGGTTGGTTGCCAAAGCACCACTCCTCCTCGTCCTCCTGGCTCAGAAGCTTCCCTGGTGATGCTGCTTGCTTCCTCCGACTGGCGTCCTCATCGTCGACAGACAGATGTGTGCCACCACGGCCCACAGGGCGGTGGGATCACTTCTGGCGGCGGCAGGGGAGGCTGCTGCTTGCTGGATGGCTGCAGCTCTCAGGGCGCACACCACTGAGCTGCTGGCACTGGGGGAGGAGAATGCAAACACAACAGATACATATTTGTACACCGCTTTTCAACAAAAGTTCCCAAAGTGGTTTTCATAGATATAAACAAACAAAGAAAACAGCTCCCTGTCCGCAAAGGGCTCACAATCTAAAAAAGAAACATAAGATAGACACCAGCATAAGCCATTGGAGGGATGCGGTGCTGGGGATGGATATGGCCACTTGCTCTGGGGAAGCTCCTACGAATGCAGGGGAGCCTCTGATTGGCTGGCGGATGGTGCAGCCACTGCTGCTGTGAGTCACCATGACATCAAAAAAGGGAAAGGGCTAGCTAGCCACATGGCAGTGGTGGCAGTTGGCCCCGGACACTCCCTCCAACACAGAAATTGTTGGAGGGGGTTCAAAATAATCAGGAATCCGGGGTAAAGGTCACCACCTGGCGACCCTGATACTAACTCCAGCTCCATCAAACCCACCTACATGTCATGTACAAGACGATTGTCTTTTAAGGTACACACAGCTGTACCCACCATGGGGTCGTGCTGTTTTTTCAGCTGCTGTGTGAGCTTGGCTCTGCACACCTCTGCTCTTCAGATGACACACAAACCTGCCTCCAAATCCAAACCCAAATCCCTCTTTAACATTTCCCCTGCTTTGGGTGGGCTGCCCTACTTTTAAATCAACATTTTAAACATCTTGCACATTTGCCCAATTAAAATATGTTTGCTCCAGGGTGAGGAGAAGAGGCTCACGATTGACACAAGGGCCAGTCTTTTCAGCTCAAACAGGGAAAATGGGGGGCAGACTAGATGTTGTCTTTAAACACACCATGCATGTTTTTTCCTCCCCTATAAATAGGATCCATCAAGAGACCTGATTCCAAATTAGGACCACAGCATAGCAGGAAGGGATTTAATCCTTCACCCTCATTGCTGTTCTGACCCAGATCAGGGGCCCCTGCCCTTGCTATCTGCTCCAGGAGGGAAATCCCCCCTCCCTCCACACCCCAGTCCCAGTCTGGATCCTGTTCAAAGTCACATCATGTTTGGCCTTGAGTTTTCTCTGAATTTGTTGCTTGCTTGCTTGCTTGCTTGCTTGCTTGACTGATTGAATTCCTCTACCGCCTGATATAAAAAAACTCCAGGAAGTGTACAAATTAAGACATAATATAAAAATAATATAAAACAGTTAAAATTCATAAAACAGATAAAACATCTCAATAAATAAAAATACATTAAAATTAAAATTTCAGTTGAAAGCCTGGGAAAACGGATACATCTTCAGGGTCTTCCTAAAACCAAACAGGGAAGGAGATGCTCTTATTTCAGCAAGAAGTGCATTCCAAATCCCCCAGGCAGCCACAGAGAAGGCCCAGTCCTGAGTTGCCACCAAACGAGTCGGTGGCAACTGTAACTCTCTGGATGAGCTTAATAGGCAACAGGGTGCACAATAAAGAAGGTTCTCTCTTAAGTACCCTGGACCCAAGCCGTTGAGGGCTTTATAGGTAATAACCAGCAAGCGCAGAGCCAGCCACAGAACAGTGGCCTGTGTCTGGCCCCGCTCAACAGCCCCTCTAGTTACACCCCATGTGCGTGATATCACGTGTGTGGGGGCATGCCTCAGGCTCTGGAGAACCCGAGCAAGATCCCCACCCCTGTCCATTTCAGGCAGCGTTTGCTGCCTGACAGCATGTGTTTTCCTTTCTCTCCCTCCAGCGAGATACATGCTGTCAGGCAGCAAATGCTGCCTGAGATGACAAGAAAAGAGCTCTCTCGGGCTCTCTGGAGCCTGAGCCATGCCCCCGTGTGTGTGTGTGTCACATGTAAAGGGGACTTGGGATAGCCCGAGTAAGCTCTCCCTTTGTCATTTCAGGCAATGGTGCCTGGCAGCATGCAGTTCCATTTCTCTCCCTCCAGCGAGGGAGAGAAAGAGCAAGCGCTGCCTGAAAAGGACAGGGGGGAGCTCAGGGCTCTCCAGAGTCCGGGCGTGGGCAAGGGGAGTTCACTCGGGGCTCCTCTGGAGCCCGAGCCACACACCCCATGGGCTTCGGTAGACTTTTTAATTGGTGGCCCAGGTTCTTTGAACCCGTTCACACAATGGTGGCTCCGCCCCGATAACCAGCACTTTGTATTTCATTAGGAAACATCTCAGCAGCCAGTGCAGTTCTTTTGGAATTGTTGTTATATGGTCCCTTTGGGTAAACCCAGAGACCAATCTGGCTGCCACATTCTTGCCACACACTTGAAATTTATACATCAGAACAAAATTTACATCTGAATGTGGTTCCACAGTGAGTTCACCACTCATATGATGTACATCTGGACACACCCTTAAAATATTTTTCAAGAAGAAAAGGCATTGAATTGAATGCTTGGTCCAATATTTCTTTATTATCTATGCATTTTTAGTTCTACTGTGATTGGACTGTGCATGTCAAAGCGATATTCATCTGACATTAACTAGCTGGCAATAGAGTGTGCTTTCTCTCTTTCTGTGTCCCTCTTTATGGGACTTGTATACGTGAGAATTCTGGGGGTGGTGAGTGTCAGAGGATGAGCGGTCCAGAGAAACCTCCCAAAGGAGTTGGAAGGCTGGGCTGTATCTGCTGTTTCACCCGTTAAACAAAAGCATTCTTAGGAACAGCTTGCTCATAAAGTAGCAGAGCAGACTATCACTGGGGTACAAGACTGGACAGTGCAGTCATAGGAAAAAAGTATGAAAGTCAGTGAGCGCTCTGCTTAGTCAAGCGTTTCCCTTATTTATTGAGGGCTGTTCTTTCATCACCATTCTCCATGACACTGTATCTTCCAACAGGTTTTGATATGTTGTCCTTTTCAACTTTATAGCAGGAGAGCTGGTCTTGTAATAGCAAGTATGAATTGTCCCCTTTGCTAAGCAGGGTCCATCCTGTTTGCATTTGAATGGGAGACTGCATGTATGGCACTGTAAGATGTCCCCCTTAAGGGATGGGGCCACTCTGGGAAGAGCAACTGCTTGCTGGTATGCAGAAGGTTCCAAGATCCCTCCCTGGCATCTCCAAGATAGGGCTGGGAGAGACTCCTGCTTGCAACCTTATTGGAGAAGCTGCTGCCAATCTGTGTAGATAATGCTGAGTTAGATGTACCAATGGTCTGACTCAGAATAAGGCAGCTTCCTATGGAGGAGATCTATCAATGGCTGTTAGTCTTGATGGCTATAGACTACCTCCAGGCTCAGAGTCAAGATGCCTCTCTGCATACCAGTTGCAGGGGAACAACAGCAGGAGAGAGGACATCTCTTGCCTGTACAGGATGCTGGACTAGATAGGCCTTGGGTCTGATCCAGCAAGGCTGTTCCTGTAGTGTTGCTGTGAACTCAGGGCACATTTTAATGCTCCATTATACCACTTTGGGCATGTGAAGAGCAGTCTCATCTCATCTGTGCAACATGAGACAGTGACTTCAGTCGTCCAGACCCTGCAAGATGCTATCTCCATTTTTGTCCTTGCCTCTGACCACCCCCTGGCCAAACTGCCTTGTGTTATCCTACTGTACTTTTTATGGCACCTGTTGGTGTGAGTGGATGATGCCACCCCTAGTTGAGGCCAACTCCATAGTGAGATCTAAGTTATGCTAGATAAGGAAGACTGTTTCCAAATTGTACACTTCAGCCTTGGGCACATCCACAGAACTTTAAAGCCCTACACAGCTTGTGACCCAAGAACTTGATGGGACTTGCTACCATATTCCTGCTTGTGCACTGAGGGCATCCTGGGAGGCCCTCCTGTGCGTGGCCCTGTTCTCAACGTGAGGCAAGTGGCATGCAAGGGGAGGGTCTTCTCAGATGTGGTATCTCGGTTGTGGAATACCCTCCCCAGAGAGGTTTGCTTGCTGCTTACACTATTGTTCTCTCGGTGCCAACCAGAAGACCTATTTATTCTCGTTTGGGAAAGGCCTTTGGGAAAGAATTGTTTCAGTGCTGTTTTAACAGCTGTTTTTAAGACTGTTTTTATCTGCTGTCCCTAATGATGTTGTACCTCTCAACTACTTAAGGTTGATGTGAGCTGCCTCTGGCCCTCAGGCCTTGCAATGAATGCTGCTTCCATAGGGTCTTGTTTTCACAAACACTTGGGAAGTTAGTGGCTGGGTGTGAAAAATGCCAAATTCTCTCTACATGCAGTATGTTGATATTGATAGCCTACATTTGCTGACTAACCTGCCCAGTCTTACTGCATGTTGATGGAATATTCCTAGCTCAAAGTCTGCGATGAATCAGACAGCGTGGGCATAGCCTTTATCAAGAGGGATATTGATGCCCTCAGGTTGATTACAACCTGTGTTTAATATGATAAGTACTAATGTAGGCATCTCAGTCTTCTTTTAAAAATATATATGTTGCCCAGCTCTGAGGAGAGCAAGATAAAAACATAAATAATGTTTTGAAAAATGGAAGGATCTGACTCAAAAGAAAATTAAAGAAACTGAATAGGTATCACTGATTGGCAGTGACTAAGGGCAGAGAACAATCAGGATAATCATCTACCAGTACTCAAAAGCTATAAAGACAAGACTTATATGAGGGAGAGGTCATCCAGAAGCCACAAAACTGAAAGAACCTTTCAGCAAAGGATCAAGTATTGTTTCTTTAAAATTCTTGTTATGTCTGGGGTAATGTTCTTTTCTGGGTTATCTATAGCAACCCCAATCAAAACATAATGATATTCATTAGGACCTCTGAGAAATGTTTCATTTGAGCCAGACCTTTCACCCTCGGACCTTTTGTTAATCCCAGGACCTTTTCCTCCAATACCAAGACTCAGTCCTGGAAAATGTGAAATAATGTACCCAGCTGTTGAATGAGGAGGAGGAAAAGCTCTCCAACATAGTGGCTGCTTAATGCACAATCATGGAAGGAGCCTCCGACCTTGTTTCCCCCCCACAGATGATCTAGGGTAGGAGGCATCTCCTACCTTAGTAACCATTGTGTAAGCCACCCTATAGTTTTTCAGCAGCTATTAGTCACCTCTTTTCTTTCTTGGTGCCTTGAGAAACTCTCTCCTCCTCCTCCTCCTCTGCATTTGGCCTCCCACCTCTCTATTTGTCTTTCTTTCCTCCCATGCCATCTTTTCCACTACTTTTTCCTTCCTGACATTCCTTTTTGGCGACAGTTGTGATCACTGTTCTTGGGGAAGAGAAATGAGGCAGAGCCAAGCTAGCAATGGGGAGGGGGGATGGCATTTTCCTTCAAGATCTCTTACTCCTGTGTAGACTCAGAGAAGGCAGATTTCAGAAATGTACTTCTTGCCTATCATTTCTGATTAACACTTTGGCTCATATAATAATCTTTCCCAATGTGACAAGAATCTGTGGAACTCCCTTCCCCAGGGCTTCTGTGTCCTTTTAATCAATGTGGCATTTAGAAATGTTTGGCGCTTTATAAAGCTCTGTTTCTGCCCCTAAGCACTTAGTGGCAATAACCCAAGCCAGGAGGGCAGGCAGTACAGTGCATCTGTCTGCTTTCCTTCCATTTGCTCTGATGATAGCTAAATAGTCTGAATCTCAGTGTGGACATTCTAAAAATGCCTCTGAATCCCAGCTGCTGGAGGGCAACAGTGAGGGAAGGCTATTGCCTTCATGCCCTGCTTGTGGTTTTCCTGAGAGCATCTGGCTGGCCACTCTTGGAAACAAAATGCTGTACACCAGGGCTGCACAACTTTGGCTCTCTGGTGGATGTTGGACTACAACTCCCATCATTCCTAACTATTGGCCACTGTGGTTGGATATGAAGGGAGTTGTAGTCCTTCAGCTGGAGGGCTGAAGTTGTGCAGCTCTGGTGTACCTGATGACTCTTTGGTCTGGTCCATCAAAGCTCCTCTTATGTTCTTATCCTCTGCAATAGCATTAAGAACATAAGAGTTTTGCTGGATCAGACCAAAGGCCCATCTAGTCCAGCATCCTGTTTCCCAGAATGTCCCATGAGATGCCTCTGAGAAGCCTACAGCCTATTCTGGCTATCACTGCACAGCAACAAGTATTCAGTGGCATACTGCTTTATCCCCTGCTGGCTGGGCACAGAGGCACCTTTTAAAGTGGTAGTTCTCTTACACTTAGCACGGGGAGAACAACTATCCCTCCAGCATAGCATCCTTCCAGTTGCTGCTGGGGTCTCCTTTGTGTTTCTTTTTAGACTGTGAGCCCTGTGGAGACAGGGAGCCATCTGCTTATTACACAAGAAGCTGACTTATACAGAGGCTTCCAGCCATTAGTCCAACTAGCTCAGTATTGTTTACACTGACTGGCAGCAACTCTTCAAGGTTTTAGTCAGGAGGCTTTCACAGCCCTATCTAGAGATGCCAGGGATTGAACCTGGGACCTTCTGCATGCAAATCAGATACAACAAATATTTATATACCGCTTTTCAACAAAAGTTTCCAAATTGCTTTGAGAACTTTTGTTGAGAAGTAGTATATACATATTCTTAACACAATATATTATTCTTACAACATGTAATAGTAATAATAAATAAATACATACATACATACATACATACATACTTGCCTCTGAATCTGGAGGTGCCATATAGCCGTCATGACTGTTAGCCATTGATAGGCCTATACTCAAAGCTAGACCTGGAATTTCTCTTCAAAGCAATTAGAGGACTATTTCTGGATTCTCTCCAAGAAGAAACTGAACTTTAAAGAGAATGGCTAACATTCTGGGCAGTGCAATGTAAGCATTAGGGACCGGCCGGGGTGGCTGCGCAACATAAAAAGCAACCCTGGTGGTATTGCGCAACAGAGCAACTGCAAAATACTTCTGGGCCGATCTGCAGTGTTTCCATTGTTTCCAATGGAAGTAGGGCTGCCTGGAAACTATTAAGTCATTCTGTGGCTGCCTTGAAATGTAGCACTGCTGGGGTGTTTTAGAACTGCGTCCCTTGTAAACACAAAGTGATCTTATGTAGGTTTAACTAAGAACATGATTGAGAAACAACTCCATTTCCTTCTCCTTTTCCTCCCTTTTCTTTTCTTTTCTTTCTTCTTCGTCTTTTTTTTTTACTCTTCCCTGCCCCCCCCCATTCTCTACAGGCTCCCCACTGGGACAAACTTCTAAATAGTAAAACATAAAAGATTGTTAGATAGAATACAGCATGGACATCCCCCACCTGACAGCTTTAACCATATGGATGAGTCATTCATATCAGTGCAAATCTAGCAGCACGGTGATCGGAAGGTTGCCCTGCTCCTGGAACCAGCTGGGGGAGGGAGGAGGCAAGGTAATGCTTGGCTCATTTAATGGCTGGTGCCCACAGCTGACTGGCTTCTCATATGCCTGAGGCTTCCATGTGGAACTTTTAAAATGGCAGCCATACATTGGGTGGTTACCTGCTTCTAAACCATGGTTTCTCTTACTACTACAGAAATAATACAAACATTATTCTTTATTTAATAAGCCATCATAAACATGATGTTAACCAAAGAGACATCTTTTAAAGGTGTATGTATGTATTTATTTTTCTATTAAACCGCTTTGAGAACTTTGGTTGAAGAGTGGTATATAAATATTTGTTGTCGTCATAGTAGTAGTAGTAGTAGTATCTTGCATTTTATGAGGATAGGCTTGTTTTGATGTGACTTTGCTGTTGTTTTAATTTCTAAAGCTGATCATACCTTGCCCGCTCTAGGAAGCCTTCTTTGTTCACTTTCATGCAATGTACTGGTATGTGCAGAATAACAAGGGCTCTGTGACTCTCTGTTTGAGCAGGGATTTCATTATTCCTGTATTCTGTCCAATGTCTAATGTCCTCATCGTGATGCCAAATAAACAGGACTTGCCCAGGTGCACAGACTACCTAAGGGTTAGTTTGGGGCAGCTTTGTTTTTAGGAGTGTCAATAAAGCAGCATGTGATCCAAGAGATGTATCCCCAGACTCTTTGCAACATCAAAGAAGATACTGGGAGTGCAGTTCATGTGATGCAGCTGCTAAAAGCCACAAACTGATTTGGGCTAGTCCTGCAAGTAACTATTAAATAGTAATTAGCAAGTGCAATAGAACAAAGTGATTGTGCCTTCTGATGTCTAATACTGGGTAGGAGCAGATCATCCCTACCATCCAATCAACAGTCACCCCATCTGGATTTCTCCATGGTCCTTAGCTTAGATTTACATTTCTGGACTTCTTTTTTATTACTGTCAGTTCTGGGAGAGTGGTGTTGTTTTCTTGTACCACTTTGACAGCCAGTTTGCATTTGCTGAAGCTTTTAGGTTATTAGTTCCAAATATACATACGTTCAGTTGTGCTTCCTTTCCAACTTCTTGAAACAAATCTTCTTTCTAAATTGTATTTGGCTGTTTTCAGTTATATGATAATTTGGGAGGGTGAGTGATTATGATTTCTTCCAGAATGAAAGCAACACTGTGGCATCTTAAAAACTAACACATTCAATTTGTTGCCTTTGTTTTCATGGACTGGAGCCCATTTCATCAGAGGCGTGAATTGTTATCCTTTAGTCGGCAAGTACATGGCCATTTGGCCCCACAGGTCACATTTTTCTTCTCTTTCCCCATGTACACCTGCCAATGGAGGATAACCATGCATCTTGCTGTCCAAATGGGTCAGGCAAAGCACAGCAAGGCTGGTTGGAAGCACGCTTTCTGATGGGAACTGTTGAACCAGCAGGTGGTGACTGAAGGCCTTTATGGCTTGCAGGGCTCTGCACTCCTGATGAGGCACTTGGGCAGGTTTCCTCTCCTCCTGAGGAGACCTATCAGAAGGGAGGCCCTGAGCAGACAGGCATGTGCTCTCTGCATTTGGAGCTGGAGCTCTGTCCTGGCTCAGCATCACCTCTGATCCTGGGGATGCAGAGGCAATGGAGGAGGCTCTAGGAAAGGGGCTGGAACTCCACTGGGTGGCACAAGTTCATCCGTGAACCAGGACTCCTCGGGGAAAGCAGCTGGCTCCAGCAGCTCCAGTTCTGGTGGTTCTGGAGGGCTATCATCAGGGGTCAGGACCCAGGCAAGGATGCACTCCCCTTTCCCTCCAGTTGGTTCCCCCTGAGTTAGCCCTGGTGAGCCCTGACACTGAAAAAGTGGGCTCTAGGCACAGTAGGAAATGACTTGTCTAGCAAGCATGAGGTTGCCGGTTCGAATCCCTGCTGGTACATATATCGGGCAGCAGTGATATAGGAAGATGCTGAAAGGCATCATCTCATACTGCACAGGAGATGGCAATGGTAAACCCCTGCTGTATTCTACCAAAGAAAACCACAAGGCTCTGTGGTCGCCAGGAGTCAACATCGACTTGACGGCACAACTTTGGGCTACAAAAGCTTATGCTGCAATAAATGTGACAGTCTATAAGGCACCACAAGACCTTTCTTGTGCTGTATGGATACTTGGGGAGTTTTTATTTCTAGAATGAAGAGATTTTCCTGCCCCAGCCCACAGCTCCATCAAAAGTAAGGCATTCTTAACCTATTTGTAAAGCTGCAGTGACTCTAGTTGTCTCAGAAGTGATGGAAGATGAGCTCCAGGGAGTATGTGTTGATGTCTCCTACCAATGCCTTATGACACCGGAGGCAGAAAGTTAATATAGTAGCTGTTTTATTCTGTCCTTTGCATCTCTGCAGAAGTAGCAGCAATGCATGATTTGTTCCATGAGGATGTATTATCTCAGATCATGTGGGTGTAGCTGGATCTACCTCTGTCTCTCACTTCTTCTTTTGCTACCCTCATGATTTGCGCTCGCTTCCACTCTGCTTCACCCTTTCCTCATGTTCTCTGCTCCTTTTTCTCTTTCTGCTCTATCCCTGATTTCTGCTTTGCCTTCCCTTCCCTTCAGTACCATGAAATTGGTAAAAGTTTTCTTCTCCCCTCCCTGCCACCAACCTTTCCCCCATGTCTTCCATTTCCTTCTCTTATGTTCTTACCCATCTCCCTGGGTAGAACCATTCCCTGGGTGATTGATGGCCCATTAGAAAAAGATTAACAGGTGTGCACTTGACTAAAGAAACAGATGTCAGGGAGGAAAGGAGAGTGAGCAGGAACAGGTGATCTTTCCGTAGGAGAGAGACAAGCATGACTTTTAAAACATCCATTTTTTGCCATGACACAGAAGGAGCGAGTGAGAAAGCACGTCAGTGGGAGTGAGGGGGAGAATACACCATTATATCTTGACGCCATGTTACATTTCTCATTATCGCTGACATAATCTTTCAATTTGGGCTGAAACTGGTGTCACTGCCTTTTCTTCTTTTCTGCCAAAGTTCTCTTTGTGTGGATTTGCATGTGCAGCTCTGAGCTGATTTACACCTGTATGGTGCTTGCCATCCACCCAGACAAGTGATATCCAAATAAGTCAGGTGTACCATCTGGAGACGTATTAATGGAAATATGTGTATTTAGCCCATTGGGATGTGTGCCTGTCTGCCTGGTGAGAAGCTCCACAGAGATGGAAATGAGCATTAAACTAAAGATACAAATTTGCCTTAATAACCCCTCTGGGCAATTAATTTTCAGTGAAACAAATTTGAACTTGTTACTTATTTCCCAGGCTACATCACGGTTGCATTTCCCAAGCAGTGGCTGCACTATATTTTGTACTTGCTATAGCTTCCCCACAAAGCATATTCACCTTGATTGTTAGTGCCATATGGAATATATCTGCATGAGGTATATTTTCTGTCACTTCACTAGTGCCATTTTGTGAACTTCCATTTTATTTAGCAAATATATTTACATGTTTGTTTTATTTCTCGAGTGACTACGTGGTGACTAGGTTCTCCTCACCATAGGTAACTGGAGCTCTACTCATCTAACCCTACCTTGTTTTAATTAAATGAGTGAACACTAGCTACTTCTTCCTCACAATGCCCTGCCATTTCATAAACCTTTATTTCTGTTTTTAGCCAAGCAAAGAGAGGCCTTTGGTTTAAATTGCCCACTCAGTGTTTGGTTTGTTTGTAACATGATAGCTCTGTTGAACATTGAGATATTACCAATGTATAGCATACAGATATTTGGGGCACAATTCCACATCTCAGTTCCAGTGCTGTCTTGGCAAGGTTCTACATTTCAGGGTTGACCCCAGCAACCATTTTCAAACAGGGGGAGAATAATATCAAATAAAGCACAATGTGACTTTTGCTTTAGAAACTGAGACACTGGAATGAAAGTTGTGCATGTTCATGACACCATTCTGTACTTCAAGGACAATCCCCTTCTCAACTCTCACACCAGTTTACAAAGGGTTAGGAAAGATGGAAAAGACAATGCAGAGTGATAATGGAATGAAGGTTGGCATACACTTTCAGGACCGTATTTTCAGATTCACACCCCCAGCTTGACCCCTACACATGGTTTCAAAAGGGAGTTAGAGCCGAAATGAGTCAGCACAGGCTGGGGTTCAGTCTTCATGCAAGCAGACAAAGATCAAGGGGCCAGAGGCAGAAGATATCATCAAGAATGATCCGGTGGTCAGGTACGAGACTTGGCCCAGGGCCAGAGGCAAGAGGAGTGGAAGACAGACTGTTGGTCAAATTCCGGATTAGATGAGATGAGACAAGGCAAGTCTGTGCTGCTGGTCAGTCAGACAAGATACTCATACTGTAGACTTAAGCCTGCAACAACTATTTTATAAAACCAGCCAACTGCTGTTGATTTCTTGGATCACTGAGGCAGAAAGTTAACAGTACTGGCTGTGACCATTTTATGGGTGGTAAAGTGACACAGCAGGGAAATGCTTGACTAACAAAGTACAAGGCTGTTGGTTCAAATCCCCACTGGTATGTTTCCCAGACTATGGGAAACACCTATATTGGGCAGCAGTGCTATAGGAAGATGCTGAAAGGCATCACCTCATACTGTGTGGGAGATAGCAATGGTAAACCCCTCCTGTATTCTACCAAAGAAAAACCACAGTGCTCTGTGGGCGCCAGGAGTCAAAATCGACTTTATGGCACACTTTACCTTTTACTGCAGGACAGCAGAGATCAGGCTGAACTCCATCTGCCTAGAAGTTGCGTTGATGGCACAGAGAGTAAGGCACCTAAGCTTTTCTACCAGAGTCCCCCAGTGCCTTCATAAGACATGCCCATAAGACATCCTCGGTGCCTTATAAAGAGCAGAATGAAAGTTGATGTGTACATCTGTTTGCAAGGGGACAAGGAAAAATGTAAAATAAATAACTCCAGTATGATGGCAGGCTTGAAAATTAAGAGACCACAGTGAAATATGAGCCAGTGTAGTGTAGTGTTTAAAGTGCTGGACTAGGACCGGGGAGACCCGAGTTCAAATCCCCATTCAGCCATGATACTTGCTGGATGACTCTGGGCCAGTCACTTCTCTCTCAGCCTAACCTACTTCACAGGGTTGTTGTGAGGAGAAACCTAAGTATGTAATACACCACTTTGGGCTCCTTGGAGGAAGAGTAGGATATAAAATGTAAAAATAATTAAAAAATAATAATGTAATTCTCCAGCTGAAGTTGCTGCATCAGCTCAGCATCCACCCGACTCATTTTTCAAGGAGGAAGAACAATGCAAAACATATTGTTACGCAGAACCAGTACCACAGTTCTATTGTGTATTACTAAAAGTCAATTCAAAACAATATAAAACAAGAGGAATACAGTGAGGCTATTCACACAATGGGAGAAAATCGGGCTAGCGGAGCCTAGCCCGATTTTCTCCCATTGTGAAAACCACCGGGCTCGCTTTGTTGCCAGATTTGGCTTTTTAAAGCCAAATTTTGGGTTACGGCCCATTTGACCCACGAGTGTACCCCTTAGGTTCTGGCAACAAAGCGGGGTAGTTCTTAAGCGGGTCACCCGCTTAAGTAGCCCTGCCCTTGAACCAGGTTGGCGGAGTGAGCGCTCCGCAAACCCAGTTTTTCTAATCGTGTGTTGCTGTAGTGCGGCTCCGTGCCGTGGCAACTCACAAGTAGACCCCTGACCAGAAGGCTCAAAAGCAGCCTCCTGGCTCGGGGGTCTCTCCAGCATGCCTTGTGCGCTCGTGCAGGGCATGCTGGAACTTCCAGGGGCTATGTGGCCCCTGATCCCCCCCAGCCCCCGCTGGCTCCATAACGGAGCCGGCAGTCATGTGGGCGGCCACTTTGGCCACCTGGAGCAGACTGCTGGGTCGTCTGCGGGGAGAGCCGGCTAAGCCCACTCTCCCCGCTAACCCTGCCGAGGTGGTTCCCACTGATCATGGGAACTGCCTCAGTTTGTCATAATAAAATAAGAAAGCAAAACTATTGAATGTAATGAGTCAGTATTGTAACACAAGTTTCTGCCTTGGAGACTGAGATGTTGGAATGAAAGTTGATGTGCGTATTCTGGACAAAATTATGAATTTAATTATGGAAGCCTCAGCATGACCCCTGCAGATATTTTCAAGAGGACCAAGAGCCTCATAGATATTGTGCTTATTTGTTTATTTTGCCTCAGTGTTCACATTCTGACATTGTGCAGAGGCAGAGTGGAGGTGCAGTCCCATGTTTTAATGTTACACCAAGTGCAATTAATCAAATAAATAAATAAATAAATTACTTTTTAAAAGGTTAAGTGCATCATTGGGAATGATGCACTTAACCTTTTAAAAAGTAAATAGCAGCTGCAAGTGGGCCCAGTCCAGATCAGGACTCTGTTGGGGAGCAGAGGGTGAGTTAAACATTTGCCCCTACCATTCTTCTAATCAAAATCAGCGGGGAGAGGTCACCACCACTGCTGTTTGACCCTGGAGAAAAGCACCCCTTGGCACCAGTTACATTTTAGTCCACAGTTTTTATAGATGGAAGTGAGTCCTCCTTTTCACCCTCTTCATCCCACCTTTACTGTTGCTTTTAGGAGAACTGGCAGTTTTGATAAAATCCTTTGGCATAGGAAAGGTGTGCAGTTGTTGGTTCCCTCCCCCATTTTTGCTGAATTCAAATTAGCAGGGGGTCACTGATCACAGTGAAGTGTGGGAATGAATTAGGAGAGAAAGGGGTTTTGTTTTTTGAGAATGAAGAAGTTATTTGGACAGCAGTTGTCAAAACCACTTGGTACCATGAAGGAGATGATTGTGTGGGACAAAGCGCTCAGGAACTAGAATGAGCACTAAAGAGAAAGCATCTGGAGGGCAGGTGGCTGTGGAGCAGGCTGGTCTATTCATTCAATCACCTATTTAGGGGAAAAACTAAGTAGAACTGTATTTTTCTGCCCTGACAAGTGGAAGTTATTTGCAGCTCCTAGGAAGATTGTAAAGGATCTGAGCAAAAGACCTGCTCACTCTCTTGCGCTCTCTCTCTTGCCTTCCATCCCTCTCTCCCTCCCCCCTCTCTCTCTCACATGATTTAATATTTCCCTTTTCCCAAGTAGAAAGGAGAACTGTTCTATCTATACTCAGCAGTTTGCATAAATCATCACAAATTTCAGTAGAAGAAAATTGTTCAGGGTTGACAGCATTTTGTTTTCAGGATCATTTGATCCAAAATAATAAATATATTCCTGGCAGGATATCTTCATTTCAAGTGTCTGTCGTCCATGGATAATGGGTTCACTCCACAAGTCTTCTGGATACACTTGCTCTACATACATACCCACAAGTTAGAAGTGACATGGGAGGCTGTGTGTTTACTTGTCTATGGAGATGTGATATATTGTCATGATCCTGGAACCTCTTAGGTAGGGGATGAGGCAGAGAGTTCAGGAAAGGAGAATGAGTGGGAAATATCATCAACCTGGGCACATGGTGCTCCTGCATTGCTGGGCTCTCTCACACCGGGTGAACCAGAGGATTCCCCACAAGGAACACCATCAAAAACCTGCAGCCTTTCCCACATCTTCCAAGTCAGAGGAGTCCTCTGAAGCCATGGTGGAAGCCTCCCAGCATCACTGGATCAAACGCCTGTGGAACTGGGCAACACTCCTTTAAATATCAAGGCTTGCCTGTGCAAGGGGCAGGGCCAAGTCACCCTGACTTAGAAGCAGAGTATATAACCTACTTCTACCTCCAGAGAGTCATGCTGGAGCAACATTCCTTTGTTGCAGTAACCAGCTCCTGCAGTTTGTGATGAGCTCTGACCATGGTACTGACTCATCGCCCTGGGAGCAGGATGTATATGGGCTTTGTGTGTGCATGTGTTTTGCTTGTGCCCATGTGCATAGCAGCTTCCTCTTTGACAGAATACATTCCACATGTTCATATTGCTTCTCATTTCTCCTATGGGGGATAAACAACACAGCCTTTCATACTAACAACACACAGCCTTTCATACTTCATATGTTATACAAATCATATAAGAAGATGCCAGCTGGATCACATAGGCCACGGAACAGAGCACTGCCTTCCTGATCTCTGTGTTTCTCTGTTTCTCACCCTCTTTCTGGTCTTTCTGGTCTTGTTGTTAAACATTAGCAGGCAGTTCCTCACCACTGCTTAATTCATGCACACTGATATTCCCT
Organism: Hemicordylus capensis; assembly: GCF_027244095.1. Lineage (NCBI taxonomy): Eukaryota > Metazoa > Chordata > Lepidosauria > Squamata > Cordylidae > Hemicordylus > Hemicordylus capensis. The sequence continues at coordinate 215,728,754 of NC_069661.1, read as the reverse complement.
TGGGTAATTACTTAGACCACTGGCAAGAGAAAGAGTTATGAGAAAAGATTACCAGAACAGGGCCCAGCAAATTGCTAGAGGAGGAATGCTGGTAGAAAGAGAGACCCAGGGAAAAATAGCCAAGGGGGAAATTGAGAGAGCAAGAAAGAGAGGACAGAGGAAGGCTCTTGCTTGAAGGCCAGGATAACAGCAGACTGAAAGGAGGTCTCAGAATGACATATGGTGCACAAGAGTGGTTTTTGCAGACCCCTCCCCCCCAAACAGGTGTTTTTTTTTAAGCATCTAGAGGAACTGGCAGCTCTAATAAAATAAAAGTCTTTAATGTTTTATCTAAAATAAATGTGTTAACTAGAAGGAAAAAGAAAAAAAGAAAACCTGCTATACTCCCAGTCTAGCACTGGTAACACAGCATCCTATGCCCATGAAGTAGTCGCTGGGAATGACCAACGTAATTTGTTGACAAATTTAAAAGTAGACTAAAACTGTCTTAAAGTTTAAAAAGAAAATAACAATTTGTTGATTATTTTTCTAAACTAAACAAAAGGTAAAGGGTTAAAATAACACCCACATATACCACTCAAGAGAACAAGAAATCTGATAATACAAATATGACAAATATTTAAATATTGCTTTTCAACAATAGTTATATACTGCTTTTCCTGAAGTGGTTTCCAAAGATATAAATAAATTAAATAAGTAAATAAAAATGGCTCCCTGTTCCCAAAGGGCTTACAGTCTTAAAAAAAACAACCATAAGATAGACACCAACAACAGCCACTGGAGGGATGCCATGCTGGGGATGGATAGGACCAGTTCCTCTCCCCCTGCTAAATAAAGATAATCACCACTTTTAAAGGTGCCTATTTGCTCAGTTACTGATTGCTAAGTAATCAGTTATCAGGGGACAAACTGATTACTTATTTATAATCATAAATAGGTTCAAATTCTATTTCATAATATTATTATTGTGAAACTGTCACTGGAATACTACACAGTAAAACCACATTCTTCTATTGGTTCAATACAAATACATAACATCCAGAATAGTGCTGTATTCTAGTATACAATGAGTACCCTTTAAAATCTGCAATTTAAGATCAAAATCAATAACATTGGACTGTAACATAGTACTTATTTGCTGTGTTAGGCAAAGAATCAAACTAACAACAGAAGTCCTAAATTTACATTCAAATACACATGTGAAATATAAACTCCATGTTTCTCACTTCTCTTCCAGCAGTGAGATACAAATGAGGTTCTGCAATATGCACACAAGTCTCACTCTCAAAGCAATGTACTGAAGACCTTCAAAACAATTTCAGATCCCCAATGGGATGTCAGTCAGGAGTCCTGTTTCACCTATCCTTATTCATGAACATCCAGGATTAAATGCAATACTGTTCAACACAGGACCCTTTTTTAGTGCAGCATAGTAAACTTCAGTCATTAACTGGCCTGTACACCACCAAATTGCCACATTAAACCTCCTGCAACCTAATTTATTCATTTCAACGGGCAAAGTTGTTGTTCACTCTAATGCAGTTAGTACAGTTGTCCCTCACCAACTGCAGGTTTCCCAATTCTGGACTGGAATATCTGCGACTGAGAAATTGTGGCAGGTCCTGAGTATCTGTGGTTTGGAGATATTTTTTGGAAATTTGGGAGGCTTGGGGGGAATTTTGGGGGTCAGGGGGTCATGTCTGGGGGTTTGGGGTGATTGGGGGGAGTTGGGGCATTTGGGGGAGTTGGGGGTCAGGGGTGATTTTGGGGGGTCAGGGTGATTTTGGGGGGTCAGGGGCATTTTTTTCTTTTTTAAACTTTTGTTTTGTCTTTCTGTGACTGTGATTCCCCTAATCCCCTGTTTCCCATTGGTTATAATGCCTTCTCAACCGCGAATTCACCAACCACAAGGTTTTTCAGGAATTGAACCCTCACGGTTGGCGAGGGATAACTGTATATATTTTTTTAAAATGCAGCAGCTACTCTTACCAAAAAATTGAGTTGAAGAGGGAGAGCACAAAAATTAAGGTTAGAAGGGAGAGAAAAGGGGAAGGTCATGCACTGGGGTTGGGTGTCACCTTGCAGACTATTTCATGAAATAAAATAATAGTCTGGAAAGGTCCCAAGTGCCCCTGCTTTACCAATGTAGTCCCATTTTATAGACTGAGAGCCCTTTAGCACAGGTACCTTTCTTCTCACTCTGACGGCAGCTTCATATGATATGCAGCAAGTAAGATGGCCACAAACCGCCAGCTCCTGGCAAGTGCACACTCCTGGTGCGGGTTGCCAGTTGCACACATTTCATAATGTCTGAACCCAGAAATGCCGGACTGCCGATCAGCGCTTTCCTCCACCACCCAACACCTGTCACCCAACTTCAAATATTGCTTACAGATGTCAGGTGTTGAAGATAAAGGCCGCTCAGCAATTTGACATTTCCAGGTTCAGATGTCACAAAATGCACAGAACTTACAGCTCATGCCGGGAACTGCTGCTTCACAGGAGTCTTAGTTGCCACATTACTTACAAACCACCCATTGTAAAGCACCACATACAGAGATACCAGTGAATAAATAATAAATAATGATAATAACATTGTGCACTTTGCAGAACGGTACTATATTTCTGCACATATGCCCTGCACACAAGTATAACCCGCACCCAAGGATTCACCACAGAAAATCATCACTGGCGGGGGGAGGGAAGAGACCTGCATGCCCAGCACCTGTGTAAAACCTGTGGGGTATATTGTTATTGCTATCATCTTCCGTCACTTACTGGGGCCAAGGGATGCAGCCAGGCCTGCAGATCCAGGGGTGTCTTGGGGTCAGAATGGCATCAGGCACCTGGGCAAGGCAGAGGGAGAGGCAGATGAGAGCTAGAGAGGCAGATGAGAGCTAGCCTCAGAAGCTGATCTATCAGCTTCAGATACGATTTTTAATGAAAGTGGTGGTGTGTGGGAGAGAATGACTGCTGTGGCAGTAGCAGCAAGTGTGTGTGTGTGTGTGTGTGTGTGTATGTGTGTGTGTGTGTGTGTGTATCCTGCACCAACTTAGATCCTCACATCCTTTCCTCCAGTTGCAAAAAACTGTTTACCCTGTGGCGTAAGTATGCAAAAATATGGTATATTTGATGTGAAGTGATGCTTATGAGTCTTTTGGTTTCTATCTCCTGCAGCCAGAGGAGCTGACCAATATTCTGGAGATCTGCAACGTCGTGTTTACCAGCATGTTTGCTCTGGAGATGATCTTGAAACTCGCTGCCTTTGGTCTCTTCGACTATCTCCGCAATCCCTACAACATTTTTGACAGTATCATCGTCATCATCAGGTGACCGTCAAATGCATTTGTCAGTATTTGAGATGTAACTTAAGAGAGGCAGATGAGAGCTAGCCTCAGACTTGAAAATGCTTACGTTCAAATTAGTTGCTAAGGTATTGGCTTTTTGTGAACAAGTCCCTTACCTCTCAGCTTGTACATTTCTTGAATGTAAAATGGAACCGACAATAGTTCTTCAAGTGTTGACGACAATACTTCATAGTGTTGTTATAAAGGCCAACAAGAAAAAGGATGAAAAATACCTAAAGTATTAAAAGAGAGAGCACAACATCAGGGTCTGAACTGTAGCCATGTACCTCAAATGCAATGAAGGTGGTTGGTTCCCAGTTGATAGTTCACACAGTTTCTTATGTATGACCATTGGCTCAGTACCTTCTCAGCTGACTGGCAGCACCTCTCATGACCTAGGCAGTGGCCTGCCAGTATTGCTAACTGTAATCATTTTACAGAGATACCAGGATTTGCACCTGGGATCTTATTTGCAGTCCCTAATTTGTTATTTGATTTAAAGGTACAAATGCAGTCTGCAAAAGGGGATTTTTAACACCTCTGCCTTCCAAAAGAAGCCAGAGCTACTCTAAGTCATACCACCATGCCATTGACAAACTCAGGGCTGGCCCTACCATTAGGCAGAATGAGACAGCTTGCCTTAGACAACAAATTTCTGGGTAACTTTAAGGGACAACAAATTTTCAGTGTCTTGTTGCTAGGGATGTGCCACTGTGCGAAACAGGATGGGCCACTGTGCGAAACAGGATGCTGGACTAGATGGGCCTTGGGCCTGATCCAGCAGGGCTGTTCTTATGTTCTTAACCATGGTTTGAAGTGCAGTTCAAGCACTTTCAAGAAAAACAAAAAGGGAACTTTAAGGATAAGGAGAGCAGGTGCTTACTTGCAGTCTCCACCTCCCCTTCCAGCTTCCTGCTGGGGTGGTGTGCATCCCAAAACTCCCCAACATGCTGTCAGCACACATATGGCATCCACATGGGTGCGGGTGCCATTTTCGTGGTCAGCATGGTGTTGCTGACCATGCAAATGGCAGCTATGCATGCGTGGATGCCATATGCATGCTGATGGCATGTGGGGCTATTTGGGATGTGTGTCGCCCCAGCCGGAAGCTAGAAGGGGCAGCGGAGAGCAGGTAAGCACCTACTCTCCTTTTCCTTCAAGTTCCCTTTTTGTTCTTCTTTAAAGTGCTTGAACCGCACTTCGAACCACGGTTCAGGCACATTCCTACTTGTTGCTGCCATCTACAAAAGTGTGGCATTAAATGATTTGAAGGGAGGGAAAGGATACCTAAACCTCTGACACCAACTGTAACCCCGCCTCCAAAATTATAGGAATATTTCACTCCCACCTCCCCAAAACACCCAGCAGACCTCTCCACATTTTCTTGCCTAAAAATGGGCAGTAAGAATGGGGGATGAACTGCTGAGGCAGCCCTACCCTATAACCTTTGCCCTGCTTTTCATCTTCTGTATGATCCCTTTTTGTCCTCTTTCGCAAGGTCTCATTGTGATCTTTGCTTTCTTTCTCTTTTGTTCTGTGTGCCCCTTGTTTATAGCATCTGGGAGATCATAGGCCAGGCTGATGGGGGCCTGTCAATACTGAGGACATTCCGGCTGCTGAGGGTGCTGAAGCTGGTGAGGTTCATGCCTGCCTTGAGGCGTCAGTTGGTGGTGCTAATGAAGACCATGGACAATGTGGCTACCTTCTGCATGCTCCTCATGCTATTTATCTTTATATTCAGGTGAGAAGACACATTCCCTCCTGCAGCCTGAGAAGCTGCCTCATAACAGTGTGCTTCATGACACTCATTCCATGTTTGGATCACAATTCAAAATGTAGAAAATTGTAAACTGTACCATTATTAAGATGGTGTAAAAAACAAAAAAAATCAGAGGTTGCTTCTCACTGCACCAGCCTGGCTTGTGCAATAGCAAGCAAGCCAAACAGCGATTAAGTGAGGAACTAAGATAAGCAGGAAGATTCAAAACTAGACGCACTATGCATCTGTGTAAAATAGTCCACATGGGCCCTCCGGTACAGATCAGGATCACAATGGGGAGTGGGGACTTCAGTCCACCACCATCTTGACCAGAATGGATCCCCACACACGGCATTTGACCTCTGGAAAAATGCTTCCACTGGTGCCCGTGAGAGCTTGCTTCCCGGATCAAATGGCATGGTGGGAAAAGGGGGACAGAATTCAGAACAGGATAATAGTAGGGATCCCTGATACGGGGTGGAGAGCTGGTCCTGTAGGAGCAATCCTTAATTGTCACATTTGCTAAGCAGGGTTTGCCTTGGTGTGCATTTGGATGAGTGACTACATGAGCATATTGTCTGCTGTAAGATATTCACCTGAGGCAATGGGGCCATGTCTTACCATAGAACATCATTTTGCACACAGGAAGTCCCCACTTCAATCCCTGCCATTTCCAGGCAGATCTGGAAAGACTCGTGCCTAAAACTTTTGGAGAACTATGGCCAGTCAGTGTAGACAACAATGAACTAGATACCGTAGTTCAATAGTCTGACTTGGTATAAGGCAGCCTCCTATCTCTCTCTCTCTCACACACGCGCGCGCACGCACACACACACACACAGAGGCTATTCTCACGACCCGCAAAAACTGGGCTAAGGGAGCCCAGCCTGGTTTCTGAGACTCGTGTGCTGCAAGGAGAGCCGCGTGGCTCTCAGCAGCCAGCCCACGTAATTTCCCCTCACGTTAAATGAGGTTAGTAAAGCACACGCTCACAAGGAGACCCCCAACAGGGAGGCAACAACAAGCCTCGCGGCCTCAGGGGGGCTCCCCAGAATGTCCCGCGCATTTGCGAGGACATTCTGGGACTTCTGGTGGCCAGGAGGCCCCCCATCCCCACCACCCCAACCAACTCTGTGACAGAGCCAGTAATCATGTGGGCGGCTTATCCAGCCACCCAGGGCTGGCCGCATGGTTGTCTGCAGGGAGAGCGGGTCAAGCCCGCTCTCCCCACAAAACCCCTTACAGCCCTCCACACTGCTTGTGTGGAGAGCCACACACTGTTTAACACAGAAGAAACAACCACAGAGCTCTCTAGCACTTGCTTAAAGTCTAATCTGAGGTTCAAAGGCTCATCCTGACAGTGATATATTCCAACTTCAGCACAATTTACAAAGTTAAATAAAATGAGAAATCCACACAGTGTAGAAGGACACTGCAATATTCTTAGCATCATTTGCTGACAGTCTGCAGCAATCTAAAAAATAAATTGTGCCTCTTCAAACTCCTTTTATTCTAACTTGGAAAAAACAGTTTTTTCACGGGTTGCTGCAGATTGCCAGCAGATGGTGCTAAGGATATTACATGCCGTTCTTGTATGTTGTGTGAATTTCTTGTTTTATTTATTGTCATAATTTGTGATGAAATGGTAATATATCACCATCTGTAAAAGCCTTAAGTAGATTGGATGGATGCACAATAGTTAGCTGCATTCTCTGATTTTTATTCATGAACCATGTGCTTTTAAGTCAGGTTTCTGTGCCTTTTATGTGGCGATCAGTGCCTAGTAATGCTGGCATCTGAACCGTCAACCAAAATAACAACTCAGGCAGGGGCATAGCTAGGGGGAGGAGACCTGTATTCACCCCTCTCCCTGGTGGCCTCTCCGAGTGAGGGAGATGATGAAGAAAATGAGGAGGGGGGGATCGGGGGGGGGCCTCAGGAGCTGGAGGGGGTGGGTTCTTTGAACCCATCCACTCAATTATAGCTACACCCCTGGACTCAGGAAATCCTGCCATGACAAGAATTGCTTTCCATGGCAATATTCATGGAAATAGTAGATACGATTTCACTCATTCCTAGGAGAGCCATTGTCAGATCAATCCTATCAATATATACTATCGGAATTGCCTGTATTTTCCTGGTGACTGAAGCAGGTTAAGCGGGTGTCTTCAAGTGGCAGATTATAAGCCAATTCTCAGGGTTGGCATGATAGCCCACCCAGCATGCCCCAACACTGTAGAAATACATAATCTGAAGAAATACATTGATTTTGTTTGTTTGAAAAACTGTTCCCAACAGCATCCTGGGAATGCATATCTTTGGATGTAAATTCAGCCTCAGGACAGACACGGGAGACACAGTCCCTGACAGGAAGAATTTTGACTCTCTGCTTTGGGCCATTGTCACTGTGTTTCAGGTAAGTTCAAGATAGAGCAAGAGGTTAAAGAAGACAGGGAAGAAGTGTGTCCTCCCAGAAGCACAGAATGCTATGGAACAGATGAAGTTAGAAACAGTCAGTCTTTCTGGTGCTAGATTTAACATGGTTACTCTAAGCCAGGGCTGCACACAGACACAACGTGCCGTGGTTTACAAGTCAGTAATGATCATGAACACAGCTTTACCTGCTATAACTGCTGAGCTGCATTGTATCTGCTAGTCGCCAGTAATTTGAGAATGGAAACCTGCTAGTTCAAATAGTGCTTGCAGTCCTGGCACAGTACAACTCTGCTGATCCACCTTCCCAGGGAAACCATTTGATGACCACACATTTGTGCATATAAATGGGCTCTAAAAGAGAGAGCAACAAAATGAGACTTTTTACTGACATAGAAGTATTTCTTTGGACAATGCACAATCTATGAAATTCTTTGCCATGGGATGTGATGATGACCAACAACTTGGATGGCTTTAAAAGGGGCTTAGATACATTCATGGAGGATGAGTATCAATGACTCCTAGTCTTGATGGCTATAGGCTACCTCCAGGCTCAGAGGGCGAGGCTAGACGCCTCTGAATGAGGCATCTAGCCTGAATGAATGCCTCTGAATGAGGCATATAGAGGGCGAAGCTAGATGCCTCCCACTGTTGCAGGGGAGCAAAGGCAGGAGAGAGGGTATGCTTTCATCTCCTGCTTGTGGGCTTCCCAGAGGCAACTGGTGGGGCATTGTGGGGAACAGGATGCTAGATAGGCCTTGGGCCTGATCCAGCAAGGCTCTTCTTATGAGCTAAAGCATTTTCACCTTGCACTCAATTTGTTCTTGGTTTGGGTTTACAAGATTGGGTTCTATGTTACAGATATTGACTCAGGAGGACTGGAATGTTGTGCTGTATAATGGCATGGCTTCGACCTCGCCTTGGGCGTCTCTTTATTTTGTGGCTCTCATGACGTTTGGCAACTACGTATTATTCAATCTGCTGGTGGCCATCCTCGTGGAAGGATTTCAGGCCGAGGTGAGTTGCTATAGTAACTGTTTTCAGGGAGGAAGGGCACAGTTCTATGAGGAGATGGGCTGAGAAGGATGATAAGGTTTCAAATGTCCAGTGATCCCCGGTGCTTGTGGAGGTTCATCTTTTAAAAAAACAGTGCAAAGAAGAGCTGCACAAATTCAACACTACCTAACACAATGTGTCCTGAGCATTCTGGGAGGTCCATCCATTGCATCTCATCCAAATCGTTCCATAAAGTAGTTTGCCTGCCTTAGATATTCCCTAGTCAGTTGTGACAATAACATGTACTGGAATCACACACAAGGAAAGCCTCTTTTGCTCTCAGGATGCTCACAATTCCCAGGTCTTTGCATTTATTTTCCCAACACAGGGTGATGCTAACCGGTCCTATTCAGATGACGACCAGAGTTCATCAAACTTAGAGGAGTTTGACAAATTCCCAGATGGCTCAGGTAAGAACAGGGAGTCTAGGAATCTGCATGACCACAGCTGCAGTAGGAATTGCAGTCTGGCTGGCTGTTCATAGTTAACTTGTGGCACTTGTACTTCTTGATCATTTCCATTGGCACTAACAGTGTGTAAATTAAGTGTATTGATGAAGAGGTGCTTAATAAGCATGTTTAGTTCCATTCCCCAAGTTTGGCTGCAGTGTTTTGGCTTATGAGAACAACCATCTAGTGTTCTGTTAATAAGAGAATAATCTAGCTGAATCATCTTGGATCCCACTTGCAATGTATTATCATTGGTACAATTGCAGTTCTTGTTATTTATTTATATAGTAAAGCTCCATCTCTGCATATGGTGCTTTATAAAGAGTGAGAAAACAGTTCCTTGTCCTAAAGGGCTCACAGTCTAAAACTAGGGTTGGTGACAGAGGAAGAAGAATCTTGTGAGCCACCCTGAGCAGTATTGTGGTGGAGGAGGCAGGGTATAACAGAAATATTTCAAACAATCAAACAAATAAGAGGGAAGTGGGGTGGGGGTAAACTGGGGAAGAAGGCTTCTTCTACCAAACTGGGGTTTTTAAGGGTTGTTTGTCTTGTCAGATGCCAGGCTGGGATGAGCTACTTTGGGTGCCTTGGTGCTTCAGAACCTAAATGCCTCCAGTACTTCTGGTGGATACCCATGGTCTGTGGCTCAGGATGCGTTCTGTTGCCAGGGAAGCCAAAGCAGGCTTGGTAGGACCTTAAAAATTGCTCCTTGTTTGATCCCCAGGTAAAAAAAAAATCAAATGAATGTGTTGGTTTAGGGGACAGAGAGGGATCAAGTCCAGGTTGCAAAACACTCTTGGCCCATTCACACGACTATAAACTGGGCAGGAGACTAGTCCTACCCAGTTCCTAGAGCTCAGCACGCTCCCATTTCGAAGTCATGTTTTAATGAAAACAATGGAGTCATTGAACGTGAATGGAGTCATCAAACCCCAGATGGGTAGCAGTGTTCCCTCTAACAGGGATTTCCAGATGTTGTTGACTACAACTCCCATAATCCCCAGCCAAAGGCCATTGCAGCTGGGGATGCTGGGAGTTGTAGTCAACAACATCTGGAAATCCCTGTTAGAGGGAACAGTGCTGGGTAGGAAGATTTTTCTGCTTACCTCGTTCAGACACTGGGGATGGAATCTGGGTAGGGCGCTCTTATTCTACCCATCTGGGTCTTCACAGACAATCAAGTTCCCTACCTCCTACCTTGTTTTTATCTGTCCAACCCAGATCCCCAAACTGGGTTGGACTCATCTCCTATACAGTTTATGACTGTGTGAACTGCCCTACTGTCATAAGGCAGTAAATGTCGTCTTCTGTTTCTGTGACTTTGTAACATGTACAAGCATGATGTGTAATTTAGAGTTGGCTTGGCTTTGCTTAAACTCTACTGTTAGGGAATGTTAATACGTCACTGCTCCTTGAAGAGAAACCAAATGAAACTCTGGGAAAAGCAGACTCCAAAGCAGCTGTGTGGTAGCCCTGAGTGAGAGTGGTTGTCTGTTCAGGCCTCAGTTGAATTCTTGGGGTTGTTCTTCATCAGTCACAGTTTGATTTTCTTGAATGTCCCTGGACTGGAGAGTAACTCAACATGAGCTTGCAGAGGGAGCAAAGCTACAGCTGCCACCTATTCAAAAGGGTGGGGGAAAATAGTCAGTGTGGATTTGCTTATCTAGGTTTATTTAAATTAAATTTATTTAATTGCTCTCGCTAAAGAGGCTAGCTATGACTACTCCATTGGTTCTGCTTGTGCTATAGTGGAGTACGTGCTGCGAGAACCTTTTCTGCTTTGGTATAGGCTGAGCAAATGAACCTAATACTGTGGGCAGTACAGGGATAAGCTTTCTCCAAAGCAAATGAGATGGTAGGTTTGTTCACACGACCACCAGCAGGGTAGGAGAAGCACACTATTTGAGTGGGAGAGCTGGACACACTCCTGATGTTTAAGGTAGGAAGCAGGGAGAATGACCATGTGCAAGGCAGCAGCTGGGTAGGACAACCACGCTCTACTCAGATTCCATTCCCTGATGTTTACTGAGGTAGGAGGGAAAGCCCTCTTACCCAGCTGCCACCTGGCAGATGATCATTCTCCCCTCCCCCTACCTTAATGTTTGCAATGCAAGCACACAACCAAAAATCAGGAGTGCATCCAGCTCTCCTACCTAAGCAGGGCGCTTCTCCTACCCTGCCAGAAGTCATGTGAACATGCCTGGTGTGTTTCCATATTTCATCAGGAAGAGTGTGAAATACTGTTAAAACAAGTTGCTGGACAGTGGTTGGGAGAGACAGCAACTTCTCTTCTTCCACATTTCTCCCTGTCTTTTTGAGGCATTACTACTGAGATAGCACAAACGGTCTATTTCTCTAAGAGCTACTGAGATTCTCTTAGTCTCCTCTAAGATAATTTATGTATCTGGGATTTAAACATGAATGCCATCACCACAAATCCACTACCCTTGGTGTGTCTGAAAGCATATGAAAACGTTTTTCTCTGTGTGGACAAGAAGAAGATGCAAAAGGGGAAGGAATATCTTTCGTGCTCTCTCTTTCTTTCTTTCTTTTGTGCTTTTCTGCGTAGATCCAAAGCTTTGTGCAATTCCCATGACCCCAAATGGGCATCTTGACCCCAGCCTTCCTTGTCTCAACCAGCCTGGGGCAACTGCTGGAATGACAAATCCTTCCCGCAACACTCTACAGGCAGACCAAGTCCTGGTTGCACTTGAATCTAGGAAAAGCAGTGTCATGTCTTTGGTGAGTGAATATACGCACGAAGAACATGCTTCTCCCAAAGCCAGTGTATTGGAGAGTGAGGCTGAGTCTTTCTACATCACAAACCTGAAGCAGTAGTCTCCTTTGTTCGGAACTCCAAGCCCCACACATTTCCTACTGTTTTTATGACATTTCTGGTAGTCCAGTCTCAGGATGCTCCACTTTCAGTATAGCTTGACTGATGACCTGCACATAGGGACACAGAAAGCTGCCTTATATCAAGTCAGACCATTGGTCCATCCAGCTCAATATTGTCTACGCCAGGGATTCTCAACGTTGGGTCCCCAGATGTTATTGGACTTCAACTCCCATAATTCCCAACCAAAGGCCACTGGGGCTGGGGATTATGGGAGCTGAAGTCCAATAACATCTGGGACCCAATGTTGTGAATCCCTGGTCTACGCTGACTGGCAGTGGCTCTCCAAGGATTCAGGTGGGAGTCTTTCCCAACCCTACCTGGAGATGCTGACAGAAATTGAACCTGGGACCTTCTGCAAGCAAAGCAGATGCTCTACCACTGAGCTATGGACCCATCCCCACATTTTTCCAGTTTGGAGTCATAGCTCAGGTGTAAAGTCACATGCTTTGTATGGCAAAAGTCCCAAGTTCAATTCTCAGCACCTCCAGTTCTAAAAGATCTCAACAAACTGTGCTGAGAAAAACTCTTCTCTGCCTGAAGAGTGGGCAAAGTCCATTTCCTCTCCACACCACGGAAGTGAATGGGAGTCGTGCAGCTGAGCAAAGATCCCTCCATAATTTGGTGGTCTCCACAGTGACATGTGGCAACTATTAAACACAACTGCAGGCAAATTCACAGGCAACTGAGAAGAATCAAGGCTAGTAAGAGGCAGAAGGGCAACTTCTAAAAAGGGCTGTCACCTGGTTTAAAAATGCTAAGTAATCAGTCAGTTAAATATGCATGAATTTGCATATAAGTAAAAAAAATCATTCTGAAGCAAAAAGCAGTTTTTGGTTTTGGACAATGCACATGTGTGCATTAGCAAGGCAGCTTGCTAGAAGAGGCATTTCCTCCTCTGTGAAAGGGATGGAGGAACATCTCTTTGAAAATTGCACTTGCCATCTGCAGTTTTCATAAGCACTTGTATTAATTCACACACACACACACACACACACAAGGTCTGCTGCCTGGTTAATTGGGGGCATCTGTACAGTCGATCAAAATGTTTTTAATCAAACTGATTAATCAGAAATGTCTCAGAAGGGCTCAAATCAGGCATGTTTCTGAAAGTCAGGGGCACTTGAGCAACATGTTAGCTCTCATTTTGTAGTGGCTTCAGCTGCTGAATAAGGTGCAAATCAGCTGGAAATCTGGTCTCACATTTTTGCCCACATCTGATTAGCACCACTTATTTTTCCCCTCCAGAGAAGACATGCAGGATATCCTGGGATGTGAAATTTAGAAATCCTGCTAGATGAGCAGAGGTACCTTTTAAGCGGTGATTCTCTTAGATTTAACAGAACGAGAGCAACTGGCCCTAGCCTACTGTAGCACAGCATCCGTCCACTATCCATTGTTGATGTCCACCTTTTGTTTCTTTTTAGATTGTGAGGCCTCTTGGGGGACAGGGGACCTTCTTTCTTTCTCTTTCTCTCTCTCTCTTTCTTTCTGCGTAAACCACTTTGAGAAATTTTGATAAGTGGTATATAAATATTCTTAGTAGTAGTGGTCAAGTCAGATGCGAGACCATGGATGAAAATGCTGAGGACACAACCTTTCCTGCTTGGGTGGGGACACTGAATCTTTTCTTGGCTCTCTTACAGTCTAGCTCTCACTATGGAGCCTGGGGCCGGAGTGGAGGCTGGGGGAGTCGGCGCTCCAGTTGGAACAGCCTTGCGCGGGGACACAGCCTCAAACACAACCCGCCTTCAGCGGAGCACGAGTCTCTCTTATCTGGAGAGAGGCACAGGACTTCAGAGGGAGAACAGGAAGGGCTAGTAAGAGTTCATCGCCATCGGCGGACACTTTCCCTGGACATCAAGGGCTCCTCTGAGCTGGTAGAGCTAGCGCCATCCATTCCATCCAGTCACCAGGCAACACGGAAAACAGGTGTGACAACAGGTCCTAGCAAACACCAGGACTGCAATGGTAAAATGCCTAATATTGCTAAGGATATCTTCCCAGAAATGAACAATCGCAAGGACCACGGAGAAGATGAGGAGGAGATAGACTACGTGAGTACTCTCCTACCTTTACTTAAACGGTTAATAAGAGTTTGCAAAGTTGAAAACAATCATACTAGACAAGAGGATAAGCTGGAACAGCCCTTGGCTGCACAGTTCAAGAGGAGACCACAACAATACTCAAATGCAGTGATTTCTGAATGCCTTGCCTTCATGTAACTGTTCCTCATTTCCTGATTTGCCAATAAATGCATCATGGCAATTGCACAGGATCCTGGCGGGGGGTGGGGGGGAACACATATTCAGTTTTTTGAAGGCCAGGGCTGTTGGGCCTCATTGTTGCCTATGGAAATGCACTCTAGAAACTCCCAGTACTTCTCTGCAACTGTGTATCACAATGCAAAGTCAGCAGTAGTGGTTAAGCTGCCTTCTGGGCACATCTGTCTTCCATTTCTGATCTTTTCCATGCAGAACCCCTGATAAGCCTCTAAGAACTCCTCTGGTTCTTTAGTACAGCCTAAAAACTGTACTTTATGTAACTCCTGAACAGGACTCATGTGTCAGTCTATTCTGTTATCCTTTCAGTTTTAGAGACAGCCTCACAGATAAGCTGTATGCCTGCAGTTGTGGCAATAGCCAGTATTAATGATACCATGCAGACCTCTGAACACTTTTGGGAGATTCAGCCACATCAACCTGCCTCTCTCAAGTTGTGTACAGACCTACTTGCTCATAACTCTTAGACCCTTTGGCTCTTGGGGATACAATGGACTTGACCAGATGTGAAATATTTGTCACAGGAGAGGACAGACAGCTGGAAAATACAGCCGTGACTACGTCTGTCTTTTGGCTGGGTTCTGCTCTGAGCTGTTCAGTAGTCCATGCTTCTTAGTAAGATTAACAGTGGCACAATCAGTAATGCTTTCAGCCTGAGTCAGAAGGTGATGCTGATTATCTACTTGCTGGGAGGTAAATTTGGTCATTAACCCTGCCATGGTGTATGGGATTGACTTTGATGACCTTGGTATTCTCTTTCAGTTCAGCCCTACAGTTCTGTCATTCTAAGGCAGAGCAAAGCAGCGCTTCTGAATACCTTGTCCTTGCTATCATCACCCTATGATTATTATTTCAAGTCATTTTCTTACCCTGCATGGGGCATGGTATGTAGTGAATGATCCATAGAGACGAAGTATCAGTAATTGGGAGATCTTCGGTTAACTGGTGTGCTAGGCATAAAGGAAATGAAAGCACTCAATGCTCATGTGGGTAAGTCAAGGAGATGGTGACTTCTGAAGTTCTGTGTCTTTTTCTGCAGAGCCTGTGTTTCCGCATCAAAAAGATGATAGAGGCCTACAAGCCAGACTGGTGTGAGTTGCGGGAAGACTGGTCCATCTACCTCTTCTCACCACAAAATAGGTGTGTCTCACTTACTTTTGGCTCAGTGAAGCGGGGAAACTTGGGATGTGATGTGACATTGCCACACTGCCTACAAATAACACAGGAGTCATTCAGTTGCTTTCAATCACACATGCTCATATTTCAAAGTACATGATTGGCTTCTGCATTAAGTTATCAGACACAGTATTCTATTAATAGCAATAATGTAATATTTTTGGCAGTGTTATTTCCCCTCTTTTTTTTCCTTTTTCCGTTCCCCACTTTCCCTTCCCCACCCTGCACCCAGTTTTCCCCAGAGTTCCCTGGTCCTCAGATAAACCATTCTGCACTACATTGTAAACCTTCAAAATCAGTATTTTATCCCAGTTGTCAGAATGGCAAATTCCAAAAGCCTGTCATGACCTAGAGCTAGTTAGATCATTGAATGGTTTGCGTGGATCCCGAAGAGCTTTATATATGTGTGTGTGGTTTTAACAACTAAAGTTCCAAGCAGTAGTTGAATCCTTTTCTCTTGTCCCCCACTTTCTCCAAACCTTCTCACTTTTCCTTTAGTCTCTTAGAAACATATGCCATTTTAAAACAACTGTTTTCCAGGTTTCGCATCCTCTGCCAAACTATCATTGCCCATAAGCTCTTTGATTACATTGTCCTGGCCTTCATTTTCCTGAACTGCATCACTATTGCCCTGGAAAGACCTCAGATTGAACAGAGGAGCACAGTGAGTAATCTTGCATCATAGCATATTCTAATGGAAAATAAACCTTTGCTAGCGCAGCCACATAAGTGCTCTCTGCAGCCCCTAGATACAGATGTGAACAAAAGTGTGATGTCTTTCTAAGGACCAAACCAATGTTATCTTGGAGCTCCATTATTGGAAATCTGAATATAATTCTTTTTCTTGTAAAAGCAGCCATGGAAGGGGGGTTTTAGTGGTGGCTGCAGCCTATGGGGAGCAGGAGGTACAAATTGTGCCCTTACATTTCCCTTCCATAGCTAATGGCAGCTGCGAGGAAGTGGCATAAGGGTTGGAACCGCCCCACCCCACCCCAATACTGCAGCTCCTAATCAGTCCTAATCAGGGTCTCTGCACCTGCTTTTAGAAGAAGATGTTCAAAATTCCAATCACAGAACTCTACTATAACAGGTAGTTTGGTCTCTCATCAACAAGCTCACATTTGCTGTGTTCTGTGGTATTCAGAAACCTCCAAAATGGCTGCCCAGGTTATAGTTGACCTCTCCTGGGGTTTTGTTTGTTTGTTTGTTTGTTTGTTTGTTTGTTTGGGGGGGCGGTTGGTTAACTGTTGAATAGTTAACCAAGTCTGAGTGGTTTTCTCTCATGGTGGTGGTTGTTACTGAAAGAACTACAGCAATGGCAATACTATTGTGCCACATTAGATCCACCACCACCCCTTTTTTTACAGATAGTACCAAGGGTACTAGGTACTAGGAGAGGAGAGCTGGTCTTGTGGTAGCAAGCCTGACGTCCCCTTAGCTAAGCAGGATCTGCCCTGGTTGCATATGAATGGGAGACTAGAAGTGTGAACACTGTAAGATATTCCCCTTAGGGGATGGAGCCACTCTGGGAAGAGCAGAAGGTTTCAAGTTCCCTCCCTGGCTTCTCCAAGATAGAGCTGAGAGAGGTTCCTGCCTGTATCCTTGGAGAAGCCGCTGCCAGTCTGTGTAGACAATACTGAGCTAGATAGACCAATGGTCTGACTCAGTATATGGCAGCTTCCTATGTTTCTATCTTCCTAAGGGTGAACTCTCCATTCTGCAAAGCAGCATTTAAAGAGTGAAAGGATTATTCTTATTTGTGTTCATGATGTATGAACTTTCATAGGACAGTGAGAATGCACCCGTAAAAGTTAGAAATAATCAGAAAGAACCCACCCAATTGTCTATACTTGATTTGTGTAACCAAAGAATGGATAAAGTATGTTACATGTTAGACCAACTGCAAGAGTTCTTAAATACACCTCTGGTTTTGAGTGGTGGTGCTTCAAATCTCTCTTAGTGGTTGTGAAAACATTTATTTCTGATAAATTTGTATCAAATAAAAGGGTGTATAGTTCTAAAACACCTTCTCAACTTTGACAACATATCTAATCTACATGAAGAAAACAACTCCCATCCAAAATTTCAAATGGGTACATTCCTGCCTTCCTAGGATAGCTGCCCATTTTTGCACATGAACAAAAAATATATGCCTCTTTCTCTGTCACTGGGAATCCATTCAACTGCACAATATTTTAAAAATTAAGTATTGTTTTAGGGTTTGCAATTAAAAACAAATACTTAAAAATCGGGAAACAATCTGGGTACATGACAGAACTGAAGAATAATTTAATTTGTGCAATCATTTGCAATGTTCTTTTAAATGTGTAATTGAGAAAGCATAGACTGAGGACCTTTTTTGTCATTCCTGAGATAAGGCTTGTGAATTGCCAAACACAAACCTTGAACCCATAGACAGGTTGCTTTCAATATGAGCATGGAGCATCTTCCAGCTCATGGTTGTAAGCTTTTTGTGTGATATACACAGAACCCTGTTGTTTTTTATGCACCAGGCTACTAATTTAGGTAGCTTTTTACAGCAAACAGCCCAATTTTGCACATGGCAGCAGTCTCACATGAACATTTTGCCTTCATCTTAGTGCTGCCACATGCAAAGGCAGTCTTACCCCTGTAGTCCAAGGCCTCCACCCACCCACCCCAGAGGCCCCAAAATTGTCTATAGTTTGTCCTGGATGGTGTGGTTTATGCCCTCAAGAACCTATGTGTTAAAAAATGATGCTTAACTTGCAGCAGGAGGCCTCCAAAGGCCTTGTTCAGACTCCAAAATTACCTAGGTGCACCTCTGGCCACATAGGAACATAGGAAGCTGCCATATACTGAGTCAGACCATTGGTCTATCAAGCTCAGTATTGTCAACACAGACTGGCAGTGGCTTCTCCAAGGTTGCAGGCAGCAATCTCTCTCAGCCCTATCTTGGAGAAGCCAGGGAGAGAACCTGGTGCTCTTCCCAGAGTGGCTCCATCCCCTGAGGGGAATATCTGACAGTGCTCACATGTGGTCTCCCATTCAAATGCAACCAAGGCAGACCCTGCTTAGCTAAGGGGACAAGTCATGCTTGCTACCACAAGACCAGCTCTCCTCTCATGCTCAGAGTGATTGTGACATACCTAGAGTTTATAGATCTTTTCAGCAATTTAACACATCAGTGTCTTATTTTTATTTATTTATTTATTTATTTTGGTTTATTTTATTTTATTTGTTTTGTTTTGTTTTCTCAAATTTGTAGACCGCCCCATATTTCCATCTCTGGGTGGTTTACAACATAAAACAAATGAAAAATGAAAACCTTAACACTCTTAGCCTCTAGGCCAGTTGTATTTGTATCTTTGGGGGGCAAGTGGCATTTATGGGAATACATGAGAAACAGCCCTCCATCACTTATTGATTCACATGCATTTTTGTGTATCTGCCTCACCAGGAATGAATGGGGCCACAGGACTAGACTGGGAGGGAAGAGAGCAAATCAGAAATTACTTGAAGTGTTTGATAGGTGCTGGAAGTTTTTTGGCAACTACCCCCTAGATTTTCAGACCTACCCAGTTCTTAACAGGAAAGTAGACTTTGCCAAGTGTTTTGCAAAAAAATTAAATTGCAAAAACTGTTGCTAGACATCTTTTGAGGTTGCCTTTGATTGTTCCAGGAGAGAATCTTCCTCACGGTATCCAATTACATCTTCACAGCAATCTTTGTTGCTGAGATGACACTGAAGGTAAGTTACCCTATAATTGCTGTCAAGCATCCCCAGTCCACAGGCCCAACTAACACCTTCAGTTTTTTCAGCCTACCACCGAGGCAAAGGCACCATCTGCCCCTTCGTTGGTAAGACTAATCCAAAAGAGGGGGCCATTGTTGCAGACAGGTATAACAGAGTTGGAAGCTGCCATCTCCCTTGGGCCAAGGGAGATAACAGCTTCCAACTCTGTTAACCTTGGGCCATTTTTTAGGAATTGCTGGGGAAAGGGACAAAAATCTGCAGTTGTACAAAAAGCATTGTTCTTGCTCTGAACAGACTTCCTTTGTCCTCAGTGACATCAACACTTAGCCAAGTCAGACTGGCTGTGCAGTATTGTGATAGCATTGTGCTCAGTTACATGGTCCCTCATTGGCAAGAATCACTTTAGGAAGGAGAAAGGAAAACCTACGCAGGAAACCAATGGCACCTAAGCAACAGCAGATAGAGGAAACATGGCAACTCGTTGTGGGGTGGGGGGGGGAAGAGTAAATGTTTGCACATTTGCGAGATTTTTCAGGAAATATTTCTGCCTCCCCCAACAAAACACTGCTTCAACTCCAAAATAAAATGAGCAAACATTCAGCCTGGCCCTATTTCTTGTGGCTTATATTTCTAGTTTCCTCCTTCAGGCTGGCATTGGGAGTTCTGAAAATTAAAACCTTTTCATTTCCAAATCTCAGTAAGTCAAAACTTATAATTATCCCTGCGATTATGAAGAAATATATAAGTTAAGAGGAGCAGGGATATCATCAAGGTCTTGATTATTATTAGCAGCTTTTCTAAAATATGTTTCATGTAGAAGGTGAATTCAGGACTTCCAGGTGTTTGTCATTTATTCTCCATAATGAAAAATAACAGTATCACTATCAACTATGAATGTCCAGTTGATTCCACAAACATTGCTGTCAAGCTTTCTGTGTCTATGAAGTATCTGCATTGTGCAGTTCTAGGAGTATAGCAGCAAAGCTTTGGTCTCTGAGGGTCTCATTCTTCATGCTTATATATTATTTCATCTCCTCTAGATAGTCTCCCTTGGCCTCTATTTTGGGGAACAGGCCTACCTCCGCAGTAGCTGGAATATCCTGGATGGCTTCTTGGTGTTTGTGTCCATCATTGACATTGTAGTTTCAGTAGCCTCTGCTGGTGGAGCCAAAATTCTGGGGGTGCTACGAGTCCTCCGACTGCTGCGCACTTTACGCCCCCTCAGGTAAGGTCCAAGAGGATAATCTCCGTCCATCTACATGACAACCCTGTGCCTAGGTTGTATCCTAGGTTTCTACTCTTTGGATACTCCTGATAATTGAAGTGAGTTACACAGGGAGAAAACTGATTAACACAGCAGAGCATGGTGAAGTAAGGCAGGGAAGGGGCAGGTTTTGCTGCCCTCCCCAATATGTTCCATTTGGAACAAAAAGTAGGCCCCCACCCCCATTTTATAGGCATATGGATAACCCTGTGTTTAACAAACATATGGTTGCCTCAAATGTCTAGTTTGGCCCAGAGTCAAGTTCAAGTATTGTGGTGAGGAACCCAAGCCCTGTAAGCCCTGGTAGACAATCTTTACTGGGAACTTGACAGGATGTTCCCTGTGTTCCTTCTTAGTTCTGCTGAACATCTCAGTAGATTCTGATATCATCAACCATTATATCTTTCTGGGTCGCCTATCTGGGATGGGGCTTGGAGGCACCCATTATTTTATTTTATTTTATTTTATTTTATCTTATTTATTTGTTTGTTTGTTTGTTTGTTTGACATATGTCTATACCACCCAAAACATATGTCTCTGGGAGGCTTACAATAAAAACAATACAAATTTAAACAGAATTAAAACATTAAAACAATTTAAAATGTAACACAATGTTAAAACTGTTAAAACGATTAAAAACTGTAAATCTAATTAAAAGCCTGGGTGAACACATGTGTCTTAATTGACTTTTTAAATAGTTGCCAGATATGGGGAGGCTCTTATTTCATCAGGGAGTACATTCCAAAGCTTTGGGGCAGCAGCGGAGAAGGCCTGTCCCTGAGTAGCCACCAGACACAGTCAGTGGCAACTATAGACAAATTTATCCAGGTGATCTCAAAGGGCAGTGGGGGTCATGGCGAAGAAGACATTCTCTTAAATACCCTAAGCCATTTAAGGCTTTACAGGTGCCAAAAGATGATGTTGTAAACTGTCTTGAAAAATTAAATATTAACAAATCACCAGGCCCAGACAGCACCCATCCACCTGAGGGTTCTTAAAGAACTCAAATGTGAAATTACTGGTCTTCTAGCAAAAATATATAACTTGTCCATACAATTAGGCTCTGTACCAGAGGACTAGAAAGTAACCAGTGTAACAGATTTCTAAAAGGGATCCAGGAGGGATCCAGGAAATTACAGGATCCCTGTAACATCTGTTCCAGGTAAATTGATGAAAAGCATACTTAAGGACAAAAATTGTTAAACATGTAGAAGAACAGGCCTTGCTGAAACAGAACCAGCATGGCTTCTGCAAAGGTACGTTTTGCCTCACTAACCTCTTGGAGTTCTTTAAGAATCTCAGTAGGCATGTGAATAAAGGTGACTCTGTTGACATAATATACTTAGACTTCGAAAAAAGTTTGACAAGTTATTCATCAAAGACTCTTGAATAAACTTAGCAGTTAAAGGATAAGCAGGCAGATTCATGTGCAGATTGGTAAGTGGTTGAAGGACAGGAAACAGAGTTTCCTGAGTTTATTCCAGAGTTTAGGAATAAATTGACAGTTTTCACAATGGAGGGAAGTAGGAATAGGGGTATGCAGAACTGGTTCTATTTGAACCTGGTTAAAAGAGAACCAGCCTGGTTCAACTGGTTCAGAATCAAACAAGACTGGACGCTTAAAAAAAAAAAAGTGTGCTGGTCCAAGTTCGAGCTGAACCAGCCCCAGTTCTAACGAACCATTTCAGAACTAGTTCAGGGGCATGCTTGTAAAGTAGAATCCAGTGAGGATTCTCCTTTACAAGCAAGGGGGGAATACCCACCCTTATTAGGATTTTTTTTTTAAAGATAGGCAGGGTTCCCCTCTTGCTTGTAATTCACTGGATTCCCCTTTACAGGCATTCCCCCTCAAACTGCTGAATTAGTTCTGAACCGGTTCAACACTTGGGCCAGACTGGGGGCTGGTTCAACTCGAACCAGCTCATGGGCAGGTGGGCTGGTTCAAGTTCAACTCGAAATGAACCACTGGAATTGGTTAATACACACTTCTAAGTAGGAAGTGGGGTCCCCCAAGCATCTGTACTGGGACGTTTTTATTTTATCCACAAATGATCTAGAAGTTTGGGTGTGCAGGTAGGTGGTCAAATTTGCAGATGAAATGGAACTATTTTGGGTAGTGAAATTCAAAATAGGTTGTGAGGAGTTCCAAAAGGATCTCTCCTGAGTGAGTGAGCAACAAAATGGAAAATGCTGTTCAGCATAAATAAGTATAAAGTGATGCACATTGGGGGGGGGGGGAGAACCCACTCCAACTTCACTTATACACTGCCGAGGTCTGAGTTGTTGGTGACTGACCAGGAGAGGGATCTTGGGGTTGTGGTGGACAGCTCATTGAAAATGTCAACTCTGCATTTGGCAGCTGTGAAAAAGGCAAATTCCATGCTAGAGATAATTAAGAAGAGGATTGAAAATAAAACTGTGAATATAAGAATGCCCTTATATAGATCTATGGTGTGGCCACTTTTGGAGTACTGTATCTCAAAAAGGGCATTATAGAACTGGAAAACATGCAGAAGAGGGCAATCAAGATGATCATGGGCCTGGAGCACTTTTCTTATGAGGCAAAACTACAACATCTATTGCTTTTTCATTTAGAAAAAAAGGCAACTAAGGGGAAACATGATAGAGGTCTATAAATGATGCATGGCATGGAGGTTGCGGATAGAGACAGCCTTTTCTCTCTCTTTCACAATGCTAGAACCAGGGATCATCCCATGAAACTGATTACCAGGAAACTTAGGACCAACAAAAGGAAGTACTTTTTCACACAGTGCATAATTAAACTGTGGAACTCTCTGCCACAGGATGTTGCACTAGCTTGGATGGCTTTAAAGGGCTTAGACAAATTCATGGAGGACAGGTCTATCAATGGCTTCTAGTCTTTATGGCTATAAACTACCTCCAGGCTCAGAGGCAGGATACCTCTGAATACCAGCTCCAGCAATAGCAGAGAGAGGGCATGCTTTCATCCCTTGTCTGTAGGCTTCCCCGAGGCATCTGGTGAGCACTGTGTGAAACAGGATACATGACTAGATTGGTCTTGGGCCTGATCTCACAGGGCTGTTCTTATAACCGCAGAGGGCCTTCTGCATATTCTGCCACCTTGAGAGATATGGCTGGCAGCGATGTGTGAGAGGGCCTTTTCCATTGTGGCCCCAAGTATATGGAACTCCTTGCTTTGGAAGATCCTCTTGGCTCTGACTGCCTGCAGACACATTTGTTTTGGTAGATTTAATTTGTTTAGGATGTTTAGGATGCCTGGCTGGTTCAAGCCATGGATTTGTTTTTCTGTTGCTCTCAGCGTTTTAGGGTTTAATTTTTGTTGTATTTGATGCTTGATATTTTCAGCATGCTGCCTGGCATACATTTTCACACACATACACAAAAAAGTAAGCACACTACTATGAGTGAGAATGGCTTCCCCCATGACAAATTTCCTACTTGAATACAATTGCTGATGGCATGTAACCTTCTTGTACATTGTCATGTATGATGAGTTTACATATTTCTATTTTGCCATAAGTACATGGCAAAAGCAGCACATACAGACCATATGTGCTGTTAGAACTTGCTATTGGATAGGGCATGCTGTGTGGAAGTGGCAGACCAGACAAGGGTCTGTTTTTAGATGTGATGAAGTAACACAGATTGTACACTGTTTTCTACACTGAAGTGATATCCTTGTGGGAAATATGTCATGTTAGAGAGGGTTTGAATGGCAGCTACATCATGGTAATGTGTTTGGTCAGTTTTTCTAAGCACATAGAGAAAAGCAATATATCTCCCTTATTGTTTTCCCTCACAGTGCTTCTTTTTCAGGGTCATAAGCCGTGCACCAGGCCTGAAGCTGGTGGTTGAGACACTAATTTCGTCACTCAAGCCCATCGGAAACATCGTCCTCATTTGCTGTGCTTTCTTCATAATCTTTGGCATTCTTGGCGTGCAGGTACAGTTGTCATTCTCTGTAATGAAATATATCCATTGTGCATGCTAAGTTTAAGTGGGGAGGAGAGTTGGTCTTGCAGCATCAAGTGTGAATTGTCCCCTTTGCTAAGCAGAATCCACCCTGGTTTGTATTTGGATGGGTGACATGTAAGCGCTGTCTGCTGTAAAATATTCCCCTCAGAGGATGGGGACATATGCTCAGTAGTAGAGCATCTGCTTTGCATGCAGAAGTTTCCAGGTTCACTCTCTGGAATCTCCCTGGAGAGGAGAGCTGGTCTTGTAGTAGTAAGCATAACTTGTCCCCTTAGCTAGGCAGGCTCTGCCCTGGTTGCATATGAATGAGAGACGATGTGTGAGCACTTTGAGATATTCCCCTTAGGAGATGGAGCTGCTCTGAGAGGAGCAGAAGGTTCCAAGTTCCCTCCCTGGCATCTCCAAGATAGGGCTGAGAGAGATTCCTGCCTGCAACCTTGGAGAAGCCGCTGCCAGTCTATGTAGACAATACGGAGCTAGATGGACTTATGGTCTGACTCAGTATATGGCAGCTTCCTATGTTCCAGGTAGGGCTGAGAGAGACTCCTGCCTGAAACCTTGGAGAAGCCACTGCCAGTCATATAGACAATAGTGAGCTAGAAGGACCAATGGTTTGACTCAGTAGAAGTCAGCTTCCTATGTTCCTATATTCAAACAAACAACTACACAGTGCTGTCCTTGGCCTCCATCTAGGATGGCCTCGATGGCATCTTCTCTCCTGGTCACATAGTCACAGGGGGTGGAGGATGATTCAGATCATGGGGACAGGTGGGGGGGGGGAAAGCAAGCACACCTGCATACACACATGCACACACTGCAGATCCAATCAGAGAGCTCTGTGGCTGCTGTTTAAAAAAAAAAACAAACATGGAAGGCCAAACAGTGTTTTTATGCT
Organism: Hemicordylus capensis; assembly: GCF_027244095.1. NCBI lineage: Eukaryota > Metazoa > Chordata > Lepidosauria > Squamata > Cordylidae > Hemicordylus > Hemicordylus capensis. The sequence continues at coordinate 215,703,483 of NC_069661.1, read as the reverse complement.
CATGGCTAGTTTGACTCTCAAGGCAGGCTGGTAGTTCTTCTCTGAGACTGCATGTACCAAGAAAGCGAGGCAGAATGATACCTCTTTAAATAAGCTGGGTATGTAGTTTTCATTCCTTCACAGTTGCTCAATTTGAAGATAGATTGAAGGAGTGGATTTCAAGATAGCAAGAGACTCGGGTTAATATTCAGGGTTAGAGTAAAATTCCACTGGATCATGGGATCCAATGCTGCAAAGACAAACTGATTGCCAGTCAGAACTGAGGTCCATGAGACAGCAAATCACTCACCTGCTTTTAAAAATTAGCTCTCTCCCTCACTTTCCAAGCACTGAATCCACCTACCCACGGCTGTTTGCGGTTGGGGGTGGGGGGAGTGACATCCTCTTTATTTTGGGCTGATGCTGCAGAAGTCTGCAGGAGTGGGTGTTGTTTCTATCATTGTGCAGAGTGTGCTATACTTAAAATCTGTATATTGCCCATTTCAGCTTCACAATTTACAGGAAGTGCTGAAAAGCAGATGCAGTTCCTCCTATAATGTGTGAGGCCACCCTGAGCTTTTACAAATGCACAATCTAGTCTCTGCCATATGGCGAAGGGAACTGGGGCAGAAGTGTAAAAACTCACACCAGAGTAAATGCAAAGTATCCCTTCTTCTTAGGGAATTTCCCCCCCACAGGGTTTAATTCTTTCTTAGAAGTGATACTTTTGCTTTTAGTAGACCCAATAACCATTTGGGAATGCGGTAATTCTAAAGTGGACTAGGAAATAGGATTGCACACAATTGATTCCAAGAGTCTCCACATGCTTCCAAATGATGTCCGGTGACAAGTGGCTCATATGGCCAAACCAGGCGATACATCTATTGTGCGGATGGGCTTGCGTGCTTGATTTTTCAAAGGTACTGTAATAGCAACCTTACAGAGCCCCATTCTGGATCAGGAACACAATGGAATGGAAGGGAAATTTTAAACCTTCCCCCCCACCGCACAGTCCTGATTCAGGGGCCCCCACAATTACTACTGCATTTTTAAAAATCAAAATGTAGGCCCCAGCCACATGAAAAGCATATTATCTGCATTGACTTCAATCCCACGAAAAGCATATTGTCTGCTTTGGCCCTCAGTCACAATGGGCCTGAGACGAAGTTGGAGTCAAGGCTCTTAGTCCCATATTTAAGCTTAGGAGCACCCTCCTTGTATGTCTTCATACCGGCAAAGACTCTGACCATGTCGCTTCTTGCAGCTCTTCAAGGGGAAGTTCTACCATTGCCTGGGTGTGGACATCCGAAACATCACCAACAGGTCTGACTGCATGGCTGCCAATTACAAGTGGGTACATCACAAATACAACTTCGACAATCTGGGCCAGGTAAATATGGTACTCTTCAGGTTAACTTTCTCCTGTGTGTTTTCCCTATGGTATTTCACGCTTTCAATCCAAACTGAAAAACTGCATCTCCAAACAGCTGGGGCCGCATTCAGAAAGATCATCACATGCGAGACTGGGAGGTAGTGGAATAACTGTAGTTAGAGTTTATCTTCAGAAATGTATCTAGTTTGGGTTACCGCATTCTAAGATAAGTATTGTTAGACTCCCAGGGGACAAGGTGGGCTCCTGGCCCTTCCTGAACTCCAGAATGACTGGATAGACACTCAGAAAAAGGAAGGTCAGCCTCAGGAACAGCCAGGGGAGGAGGTCAGTTTGTCTCCTGAGTCGTCCTCCTCCTGGCTTGCTGCATTTAGCGGGTTCCCTCTCCTGAGAAACTCCTGGCTCTCATACTCAAAAACATCCCCCCATCATCGACTGCCTTGTCTTTAAACACCCCAGTGCAGAGCTGGCAGGGCTTAAAGCCTACTTCCAGCCCCGCCCCCTTCCTGACCTGGCTTCCTGCCACACCCAGCCTAGCTGTCTCCCTGGAGCTGTCCCCTGCAGCTCTCCCTGCCTTGCCCTCTCAACCCCACTGGGACCCCACCAGCCTGGACCTTTCTCACCCCTGCCATCCCCTGAAGGGAATAGAAGCCCCACAGGAGGGATGCCACACCCTTCTCCAGACTCCACAGGGCCACACAGGCAACCCCGTAACATGGCATCCTGACAAATATATATATTCCAGATATGTGTTAGCCCATGCGGTGTCATGGTTAGTGTTGGGCTAGTATCAAGAAGAACCAGATTCCAGTCCCTGTCATTCACTCAGACATGCTCATGGGCCAGTCACTGTCTCAAGACACTGGGAGAAGTATGGGATTAAAATGTAAATAAGAATCCCAATAATAGTAATAATACATTCCAAATATGAAAAAGGCATTATAATACAAGGTGTGGAAGTGAGGGGGCATGCAGGATGTATCCTTGGGACCCAATCCTCCCATACACCACCACCGGTGCAGGTAACCACTTCTCTAAAGGTTGTGCAATCTATAGGTTGTACACACTTTTTCCTCCCCGTTAAAAATTTTGCACTGTGCATTCAAGTTAGAGAAAACGTAATATTGGGGAAAATGTGTTTTTGTTTTTTTCATGGATTGAACAGCTAATAATGGACAGAAAAGTCCATGAGGGACCCTAGGTCATCTGAACTCTCAATAACATCACCCATAGAAATCAGCAAAATGATAAATATATCACCATCTAGAAAGACCCTAGGGAGGATTTCTCAGAGGACAGCTGCCTAGCAGTTCTTCTCCCTCTCTCCCTGACTTTCACAGGCAAATTCTTTTCCCCCTCTCTTTGTTCCTTCCTGGTCAGCTTTAAGGCCAAACTACATGTTACATTAATTGCATTTTTGGCGATGCTTGTTTTTGATTGCTTAATCAGAAGCTGTGGTGAGGATCCAACCTGGACTGGGACTGTGTGGGAAAGGAGGGCTTTAACCCTTTCCTTCCACCTTGGTCTCAATAGTGATCAGGCAGTGGGGTGGGGGCACAACTGCTATTTCCCCTAAGAAGAAGGCTCTCATTGATGTCAGTAGATCTTCCCTCTTGAGGCAAAGAGGCAGCTGTGAGGACCTGACATAGACCAGGACCATGGTAGAAGCAGAGAAGCCCCTCTCCCCGCTCCACCCTGCTGGAGTCCCAGTCTAGATCATCACCCCTGCAGCTCCTATTTAAGCAAGAAAAAAAGGACTTTGGGGCCAATAACACAATTCGTGTTACTTGTAGTTTGGCCTTTAGCTGGGTAGAAGAAGAAGGGATTTTTTCCTGGTTATTTGCACACATGAAACTGTAAGGCCCGAACCTGTCAAAAACCCATCAAAAGTGTTTTCTTGTCTAACCAGTTTTTTGTGTATTACAGGCTTTGATGTCACTCTTTGTGTTGGCTTCAAAAGACGGCTGGGTCAACATTATGTACAATGGACTGGATGCTGTGGCTGTTGACCAGCAGGTATAGAAGCACTTCACAACTGTTTGTTCATGTTGTTTTGAAGTAGATTGTTAAGTAGGCTGGCTAAGCCACCATTAAGAGCTCCCAGTAGCTATATGCACTTCCCCAAGCAATGGGAAGCTCTGGGAGGAGTGTTACTCCTCTGGTTCACACATCATTTGAATCCCTTGTGGGGTTACCCATATTAGTGTGATTATGTGAACCCATGCCAAAATGGTTTATGGCCAAGATTAATCTGATATTCCTGCCTTGGTGTGGGTTCACACAATCACAATAATGTTTGTAACCCACATTAAACCTAGATTTGAACATTTGTATGAATCAGGCCATGGTTTTGTTCAGTACTGGATTTTATTGTACAGGAGAACCCCATTATCCCAGGAGGGGTGGATAGCAAAACAGTGGGCACCAGGGCAATGGGAATTGGGAGGTTAGGTTCCCGAGGCAGCGAAAAATGGGACAAAAAGGACTGAAAGTGGGGTGCCCTACCATGCTCTGTGTATCCCCAGCTGTCCAGCAATGCCCACCAAAAGTCCAAAATCACGTTTTATTTCTCTTTAAAAACATGTGCTTTTAAACTCTTTTTCACACAAATGAACTACAAAATGGCTTCTGTCCTTAAAATGATGGGTGGAAATGACCTCTGAGGTCATTTCCACCCATCCCTGACCTGCAGATATGTGAGTCTTAAGCCTTTAATTGCTGAATTTTATCACGTATACCAAGGTCAGGTGGCAATTACCCAGCTGTGGATATGTGAAGCCATGGATGCTGGGTCCGTGATTAGTGAGGTTCGCCTATACTGTAGATGAATGGTCAAATCACACATTCATTGGAACACATAGAAAAGAGATGTGCTTCCAACTAGAAACACCTTTTTTTCTTTTAAAAAAAATAGTCCCAGAGGGGAAGTCAGTCCCAGTTAGGACTACCACATGTGGTGAGGGAAATATTAATTCTTTCCCTTTGCGCTATTTCCCCAACAAAAATCACGCCTAAGCAGTGATTTGCCCTGGAGCAGCTATTTGAGGAAATAGCCTCTGGAGGGTGGAAACAGCACAAGGAGAAACAGTTAACCTTTCCTTCTTGTGTGCTGCAGTCTCGATTGGGATCCCTCCCCCATCCCTATAGTTGTTTTTTAAGAAAAAGAGATGCTTCTGCTTGGAAGCATGCCCGTTTAGCATGCAATTCCATGAACATGTGGATTGATCCTGATTTATAGTGTTTTTCAATTCCTGTTTTTTGGAGTATTTTTTTAATTTACAAAAGCTTCATATTGAGTGAGCATGGAGGAGCATACAGGCACCCAGACAGATAGTGCTGGTCCTTCGCTGAGTATGCAACTACCTCCCTCCACATGGTGCCATCTCTCTCCCTTCCTTCAGATCCTTCCCCCAAACCCTACTTTTCTATGTGCCCTTGACTTTTCTTCACTCTCACTCCCAACTGTAACCAGGCTTTAATGCGGCATTTGGCCACATTCTTTCCACCCTGCTTGCCTGTTGCTACCAGCTGGCCTATCTTTGTCAGGCCACAGCGCCATCACAATCGCCCTTTCACTGGCCCTCCACTGACCTACCTTTCTTAGCCAGGCCAGGCCAATGTGGTCTGATGACATCACCACGCCATCACACTGCCCTATGCCAGCATGAGAACAGGCCTCCCTTAACGTGGCCCCACTGGGATGGGGCAGCTGAGCAGCAAGCACAGCAAGGAGGTAGACGGCAAGTGCAGGGGGGTGAGAGGGTGTGGCAGGTGATCCCCAAGCATTGATGGCACATGTGCAGCTGCCTATATTATAGCTTTGCACCTGCTCCCTACCCTTGTCTGTCCCTCCTTCCCACGGTTGTTTCCCTACTGTCTGTTTTGGATGGTAGTCTCTTTGGGAACAGGGACCTGTCTGCGTTGTCTCTGTAACTTGCCATCTACACTGATGGTGTGGTGAATATACAATAAATATGCAATAATGAAGTAACAACAATAATGAAGCATCAATTCTCCTACAAGCAAACAGCATCCTCTTGGAGCACCCAAGACAACTTCTTCTAGGCAGCTACAAGTCTCAGACCTGGTTCTCACTCATGGGCTACACTGCATCTTTGCAACCTGTTTTCCTTCTGCCACACATACATACACATTGCAGAATGCCGGGATGTGCTCTACCCCAGGTGGTAAGTATATCCTGGCTAGTAGTAGCCCTCTGAAGAAACATCTTCTAGCCATTAGCCATTAAAAAAAAAAAAACTCTTACAGAAAGCAACACTGAAAAATTACATACAGAACAAGGGATCACCATTCACCCCAAATTACAATTTAAAGGCAGTAAATATTGAATTACACCATTGTACCATACAAATACCATAGAAATACAATATAATATAATACAATATATATACACACACTATCTGTAACCTTATGAAATTATATGAAAATTATTTGAAAATAATACACAGGAAAAAATTACACAGGAAAAAACATTACATGAAAGGAATAATAACTGACATATTTTGAATTTTAAATCTATAAGGGAAATCCTCACCCTCAGGTAATCGGAAGGGGGATATCATGTACCCATTTCCATCTACGAGCCCAGGTGTAGTTTGAAATACAAAAAACTCTTTGCCCATTGAGCAGCCTGCTTATAACTATCCACTCCTCGCTCCCCGGGGCCTTCCTGTCCCTTGCCATGAAAATTGACCTTAGGATGGTCCGGTTTATGAACCTCGCCACCAACCACAGAGTCAGCCACCTACTGCCCTTGCCCCTACTCCTTTTTGAACCTTTGACCCATACCCTTTTGTCCTCACCCAAGCATATGTCTTTGCATTTTTGCAGGGCTAGTTCCGGCCATTCTCAAAAAGTCACCATGGCTTTCCAAATGGCTTTCACTAACAGGCACTCCTCAGTGGCATGGCACATATTATTTGAAAATTATTTGAAAATATACACTGGGAAAAATACATAGGAAAGAAAACATTACATGGAAGGAATAATAACTGACATATTTTGAATTTTAATGTTATCTTCCAGGGGAAAACTCAAGGTGCTGAACTGGGGTTGTTTGCATTGGCCATCTTTCCCTTGCCTCTATGGGTTTTCCGTTAGTGGAAAATCCATCAACGCCATCCCCATAAGTCAACCAATCAGTTTATTATGATCATGGATGAGATACAGAAGAATACAGAGCAATAATACAGCACTATAATAAAACCGATCTTCCCAACACCAGGAAAGTTTATCTGCAATTAACCATAACCATTGTTCCCATAAATGATAGGGGATGCTTTTATCCATGAATGTGTCTGTCGGGCAACTGCTCCATCATAGATAACCCAGTTTTGTCTCTTGGGTTTGCTTTCTCTGACAGAGGCCGGGTTCAGATGTAACATGAAAACAGAGGTTGGCGAACCCACGGTTTCAATTTCAAACTGTAAATCACACCACAGATGTTTGTCAAACCTCCAGTCAAGCATGCCAACCTCCGGTTCCAGGAGAGGGTATCCCCTCCCTCCTACTCAGCTGCTGAGGCAGATCCCAGCAAGTCTTTAGGCAAGGCTGTGGGGAAAGCATCACCAAGTCTGTGGAGTGGCCGCGATTGGCCACGATCTCCAAGTGGGCATGTCATTCGTAGCTCCAGCTTCACCAGCCAGCTTTCTCGGGCTAATGACAGCTTAACCCCTTCCTCACCATACTCCCAGTTATGTTCTCTTAATAAATTTGCAGCCGAGCAGTGATTCTTAGAGCAAATACTTGACAGCACAGGGGCACATCCTCATGGAAGGTGGGCAGTCATGAGCACGGGCCCCATTCTATTCAAAGCTCCGTGAATTCTGCTAATGGCATGCAAGCGGTGTCAGGGTTGGGTACCCATGTTAGGGCCGCTTGCCATCCCCACCTCCACAGCTGCCACATAACCTGTTTTCCACTCCCTCCTCACCCTCTGCTCTCAGAACATGGGACTCACGAGCTCAGAGACATCTAGATTGAGCAAAAGCAAGCCCCCTGTGCACTGTTCACCCCCAGAATAGCCCATGCTGTTCAGGGCGTGTCTTGATGTGGGGTGTGGGATCCTATCTGCCTATCAGCCCCCTCTTCCCACTTGCAAGGGCTACCCCATGTCCTTCTCTTCCCTATCCAACCCCACCCAAACACTCATCACCCTCCCTGCCACTGGCAAGGTTGTGGGGGGGGGGATCTCTGCACTAGCATATTGGGAGGGGGGGACACTTCTATTTTGAAGGCTGTAAATTTATTATGTATCCTCTTCATTATGCAATTTATTATACACTGGTAGCCCTTTCATTAGCAGGGCAGGGGGAGGTGTTTGCAGTCTCTAATCCCCCTGCTGCCACAGGTGCAGACAATGGCCCAATGCTACCATCATTAGTTTAAAGGGTGGTGCACCCTTCCAACACCATGCAACTGCTCATCTTGGCAGTGAGCCAGAGACGTGTCTTGTGAAGGCCACTCTCACTGCCCACGCCTCCCAACTGGCACCAGCAATCCTCAGGGGCTGCCAACACAACATCTCCTCTCCTCTGGGTGTCCCTCCACTGCCCTCCTCACCCTCTGGATGTGCCAGGTCCATGGGTTCCTCCAGCAAGACATCTCCCCTCATCTCACAGATGTTGCCAAGGATGCAGCAGGGCATGATCACCTTGGGCAAAAGATCCTCCTCCACATCCAGCAAGATGTAGAGGGCATGGCACCAACCCTTCAGCTTCCTGAATGCCTGCTCCACCATGATTCTCACACTGCTGTTGAAGTTTCTCTCCAGGGCATCTCTGGGTGCACGATAGGGGTGACTACCCACTCCTGCAGTCTGTATCCCTGGTCCCTGAATATCACCGGCTTCACCCATTGTCCGCCCACCTGGACAGGTGCAATGTTCACCCAGGTACCTCTGTGGAGCCTGGAGGTGATGGGGAAGTCCAGGAAATGGCCATGTTGTGGCTTCTGCCTGACACCCCAGCATAGATGTCCACGAACTGGCCACTGAGTCCACCACAATCTGCAGGGTCATGGTGTAATGGTGCTTCCACCAGAAGTACTTACCATGCCATCCAGGAGGTCCTAAAATCTCAACATGTGTCCTGTCTATACAGCCAAGGACGTCCAGGAATCCCTTCTCCTTGAACCCCTCCATCACCTCCTTTGGGTCACGCACACAGATCATGTCCTCCATGAACATTTCTTCCAGGAGCTTCACCACTTCCCTGACTATCTCACAGACAATGCATCTACCAATCACAAACAGATCGCTGAGGGTCAGGTAGTTTGCGTTGGAGGCCAGCTTGTAAATGGTTATGGCGAGCCTCTTCCTCACTGAAACTGTGTGGTGCATCTCGGTCTTCTGTTGGCGAAGCACAGGCTCCTTCTTGCTTCCCAGATAGTCAAAGGTGGTTCGAGACATCCTGAAGCTGCCTCGAAAGTGCTTGTCGTTCCACTCATCAGCATCCTCCATTGACCTCCAGGTGCTGTCATATGTAAGCAGCTCCCACCTCCTTTCCTCTGACCACTCCTCATCCAGTGCATGGACAGTGGAGGAGAGGACCTCCCAATGTCTCTGGGCTGCTTCGACAGCTGTCCTTGAGCGTGCAATCAGCCCCTCGAATCTCCTGGAGACCAGGAACTTTGCAGCCTCCACTCAGGCAGCTGCTGCACCCTGAGGCTGCAAGCCCCCCAGGACCTACAGAAAGCATCTTCTCTGCTGCACTCTATTATTTGCTTCCTCCGCCATGTTGCTGAGGACCATCTGCATGGCACCATGGACTGCAGTGCTGGGTGCTATGCCAACCGTGGCAAACAGTGTCCTCTCTTGCTGCAGGGGAAGTCATGTGATGCTGCATGCCCAAGTGGGAGCTTGAATTGTGCACACCGGCCATTCGGGACATCCGGGAATGGTGGTGGACGGGACATGGGACATTGTTCCAGGGAGGGAGGGTGCATCCTCCCTATCTTACTTTCTGCCTGTGTGTGGACCCCCTATCTCCTGCACGAACAAAGCGCAATGGACCTTGATTTCCCTCTTTGCAAGGGGAACATTTTAGACCTTTTTCGGTAGAAGGGGCAAGTCTGACCACCTTTTAAAATTCCTCTTTAAACACTTTGGGAAGCTGTTGGTGGGTCCCTCCTCCTTCCTGGTTAGCTTCAAGGACACGCTTAAAGACCTTGCATGCAATTAGGGGCATGTGAACTCCCCTTAATGGAATGCTATCCCCCACACAGCACCCTTTCCCTTTGGACAGTGGGAATGGATCAGAGGGAGAGAATGAAGATAAACAGCAAAGGTCTTATGAACAAAGAAACCAGATTTATTCAAAGAAGCATAAAGACAACATCCTCTTTTCAAATTTTTGGAGAAGGACAGTTTGGGGGGTTTATTTTTTTATTTACATTTTATATATCCCACTCTTCCTCCAAGGAGCCCAGAGCGGTGTACTACATACTTAAGTTTCTCCTCACAACAACCCTGTGAAGTAGGTTAGGCTGAGAGAGAAGTGACTGGCCCAGAGTCACCCAGCAATTATCATGGCTGAATGGGGATCTGAACTCGGGTCTCCCCGGTCTTAGTCCAGCACTTTAACCACTACACCACACTGGCTTATGCTTCACTCCCCGAGTTTCAAACATTTAACTCTGGTATTTCATTATGTCTGAACCCGGGCAGAGGGTCCAACAGCTTCTGTCTCACGTCAGTTTCATAGATGTTCTTTTTGGCCAGTCTTTTAGAAACACCATTAGGGTCCACTGAGGAAATATCAACTGATCGTTCTTGACCAACAACAAGCAACTGAGTATACAAAAGATCATCATCTAACTGCAGATACATATTCTTAATATTTTTGTGTTGGTCCTTCCCATCTTAATTTTGCCTTCACTTTCCTAACTTACTGAGGATGCAGCTATCATCATTTTGATGCAAAGGTAGAATATCTCTGGTGTGGTGGATAAAATGATTTTAGCATTCCCATGTTTACCCTTTTGCAAAAAACATGTGCCGATCATTTCCTCTTTTTAAAACCGTAATGGCTTTGCAGGAGCAGCATGTATCCTTCAGGGCAGGATGGTATGCTCTTCTGATTTATAATCACTTGCTGCAATTTCCCCTATAAGCAGGGGGTGGAGAGTTATTGCTGGCAGCTAAAATCTGCCGCAGTTCCTGTTAACTTTAATAATGCAACATGACTTCTCTAATGTAGATGACAGCCGCAGAGGACCAAACAGCGTTGATGATATATTACATCCACCCCTGTGATCTTTACTTGTTCTCTTGAACAAGTAAAGAGAGGGGGTTGTTTGTTTGTTTATTTGTTCTTTCTAGTCTTCTCAGTCCTTTGGAGAGAACCATTTCCAGTACAATCTCACTTAATAGCTTCAAGAAAATCCAAAACTTGTAGACAAACAGTCATTTAAATGACATAGGAATATATTGGCAACAATATATTCCTGTGTAAATATATGTGAATTTATAGTGAATCTGGAAAACGAGGGATATAATCCTATGCAATGGTCCCTGGGAATATGCCTCAAGAACACAGTGGAGCTTTCATTTGAGTAAATGTACATATAGGATCATGTAACAAAGTCCTTGCACCCAATTAGTACAAAGCTCTAGCTCCTTTGTTTTGTAACAGTTACAACCAAAACCTTTGGATGCCCTGCAAAGCAGAGACAGCTTTGCAGTGATTGGCTGGGCCCTGTCTCCAGGACTGCCTGTTAGGGGTGTGCAGGCTTGGGCTGGCCCACAGGGCATATTCCCAGTGCGCCCCATCCGTGGGGCGCCCCTGCGCCCCGCCGCACTCAGCAGCAGTGAATACTCCCATCCTTAATGACTCATTCTGCTCAAGACCCGGCACCCTCCCCACATACATTCCACTGCCCTCTTAGAGCCCCCAGTCTGGCCCTGGGGTGTGCATGGAACCAGGTTTGGCAGTTACAAGCAAAGGGGAACCCTGCCTTTTAAAAGGTTCTATGAGTGGCCAAAGGGGCGGCAAGAGGGCACCTTATTGGCTTTGGCGGTGGAAACAGCAGCTCCTCTAAATCCCGCTGGCACTCCCCCCGCAACAGCAGCCCAGTTCTGGCCTCTGAGGATGCATGGAGGCCATTTGCATGCACTGAGGCTTCCTCGGAGCTAGGAACTGGGCCACCTCCAGCCTGCGCTGCTGTGAGAGGAGCACTGGTGGGGTCTTGAGGAGCTGCTGATGCCGAAGCTGGTAAGTTGTCCTCCCGCTGCCCCCCACCCAGCCTCCCTAGAACTCTATAAAAGGCAGGGTTCCCCTTTGCTTGTAAAGGAGAATCCTCACCGGATTCCTTTTTACAAGCAGAGCCCCTCGAACCGGGTTGAACAGGGCAATATTGAATCAGGCCAAGTCCAGTTTACACTCAGACCAGATGCCCTTTTTTTAGGCCAGTCATGTTTCAGTTTGAACCAGGCCAGTTCTAACTGAACATGGTTCAATTCCAACCAGTTCTCACACCGCTAGTGCCTGTGCCCTAGAGAAGCCTAACTGACAAGGAGGAGGAGTCAGTCTGCCTGCTGGAAACTGGAGACTCAACAGACAATCTGCCTTGACTCCTGAAGTAGACCATAATAATCTGGTAGCTCAGGCTAGTTAGCTTCTTTATTATTTTTGGTTCAAAGTATGGTGTTGAAGCTTCTCTCTCTCCTACTCCTTTGCCAACCCGGGCCCTTAGCCCTTTGCTAAAATAAACTACCTTTTGATTTTGTAACTGCTGATCTGTGTCTAGTGTGTCTAATCCTAAAACTCACCACGGCCTAGCTGTTTGGGGCACTGTGGTGTAAACAGGCGAGCTCTGGGGCTAGCCACCCTTCCATGTCAGAATGGCTGTACAGATTGTGCTACACAAGTTTGTCTAAAGAGATAACTATGTGTAAATTAAGACTTTCCAGTCTTGAGGTCATTCAGAGTATCACATTTGATGCAACAAGTGTGCAGTTGCATCAATTGTTGTGGGAGATCAGTTGTTTGTGAGAGACAGTTCAGTTCTTGTGAGAGATTTTAGACAGCCTTCCTCAAGGCAGTGCTTCTATTTGGGAGGTACCTGAGTGAAGGTTTGCAACAGAATGGGCACACTTGTTGAAAAAGGTTGGGAACCCCTTGTCTAGCATATAAACTTAAATGGAGCAAATAAGGTTTCGAAAAGAGCTTGTGCAAATCCTTGTGCATCAGCTTCTGCAAGCAGATGCAGTCCTCTGGATGTAGAGTCAATTCTCTCATGTAACACCCTTTCACTAAGTCAGAAACATTCCTTCCATGAGTGGAAGAGGCACCTTTGTATCTAAGCCTCTGGTTTTATTCTCAACTTGGCTGTTGTCTTGGGTGTCAGTTTTACTCCACACAACCTGAAAATCCCTTCTCTCCAAGTTGCTGTAGAGCTTGTACTAATTTCTAATATTTAATGGTGATTTTATTTGATAATGGTGATTGACTATTAATTCATTGTAGATATTACTAAATGAGTTCTTTAGAAAATTGTTTTAATTATCCTTCATTCCTCTGATATTGTAATTATTATTCCTGTACTCCTGCTACAAGATTACTATTCCTAGATATTTAAATACTAATGCCACCCACCCACAGTCACCCACGTACACATAGACACACACTCCTATATCCAGTTTGGATACCATTTTAAGCAGTTTAGTAAGCTCTGGCACTTGGTTCTTATGAGATTGTGTCCTAAATACTCATCATAGGACAAGCAGAAGAAGTTCCACTGACAAAAGGGGGGAGACATTATTTTCATGAATCTGCCTTCCCTCTTCAATCCCCTGTGTCCTGTCAAAACCCTCTGCTTCTGAGGGTTGGTTCTGCTTCTGAAGAAAACCTCTGTTTCTGAAGAGGATTGCTTCTCCCCTTGCACAATAATTTAATACCCTTCTTCCAATCACATTAAAACCTTATATATTTTTTAAGTTGCAAGTTTACACATTCACACAAAATTAGATAATTGTAGAGTTTGAGCAAGACTATCATGTGACACAAGCCAAGACATGTGAGAGCTTGTAAACACTGCTTAAAACATGTTTAATTGGATGGTGAGGACAATCAAAATAGATGGACTGATTATTTTGATTTTCCTAAGTGTTTCCTAAGTGTTTCACATAAATTATTCATAATCCATGCAACAATCCTGTAAGGTAAGCCAGTGTAGTTATTCCTATATATTGGGAATGCCTAGAACACCCAGTGCACCATTTTTCAAGAAAAAGGTAATTTAAAGCTGTCATTACATTGCAGAAGCTCTTGAATTGATCTTATATTAATTAAAGAGTTGTTCATGACCGAGAGAGGAATAGAATGTTTCTGATGAAATTACTTTTGTTTGTAGATATATGCCATACCCATCACAATAGTTGGAAAGAAATAGAATGAGTGAGTGCAGTCAAGGCTGTACCACTTCTAAAGACTCTCTCCAGTGAACCACCTATATGATTCTCCCATATTTCAGAAACAAGGCAGATGCCCCCAGTATTTCCATGAAATTTCACGTGAAATTTCAATTTGTGTGAAATCTCAGTGTGTGCTATACCAATTATGAACTCTTGTCCTCTTCTTTATTTTTGCAAAATCTTTGGTTTCTAACAACACCATCATCTTGGTCTTTTCCTCAGCATAATCCTCTTCATATTATCCAACTTGCTAACCACAGCCATTTTTTACATTTCCTTTTTTTAATTCCAGCCAATGACCAACAATAACCCTTGGATGCTCCTTTACTTCATTTCTTTCTTGCTCATCGTCAGCTTCTTCGTGCTCAACATGTTTGTAGGGGTGGTGGTGGAGAACTTCCACAAATGTCGGCAACACCAAGAGGCAGAGGAAGCTCGTCGACGGGAGGAGAAGCGCCTCAGACGACTGGAGAAGAAGCGTAGGAGTAAGGAACAACCTAAGTGTTTGGTTGGTTCGTAGGCTGAGGTTTTTTGAGAAAAACCTTTTCCTCTTCTTTCTTTTTTGTAATAAAAAATTGACCAATACAGTGTGCATGTGGGTGTCAGAATGCTCAGTGCTATTTGCCTCTTGATTAATCTCATTGAGGTGCTGCCAGATGCTTGATTCAGCTTGTCCCTTCTCTGACCCCAAGCCAGTCATACTGCTGTTAATGCATGCATGGGTGGTGAGACACTTCCATATAAAAAAACATGCCATCCTGACCATAGACACCAACATGACACAGAATATGTTGGGTGTTTTCCACAAGGGTGAGGTTTCCTCTTCAGACCCCCAGAAACCCTTTCTTAATTACCACAGCATTATCAGCTGTCTCTTCGGGGAATGAGACCCTTGGCATTTTCTACCTGCTGACAGATTAATTCATTGTGCACCAAAAAAAGAAGAAGAAATATATTTGTGTTCTACTGAAACTTGCTGTCCTATAATGGTTTCACTCATTGTATTCCAAAGTAACCTTGGAAACAAGAGAATTGCTGTTTGGTGTGCCCTTCATTTGTGTCACCTTTCCTTGTAATTTTATGAGATAACTACCTACATTTAGGACCTTAATTAGCCCATTTACTAACCTAACCAACTCTCATCTTCTCCTTAAATCCTTTTGAATGTACCTATTTCCTGAAATGGGACTCCCTTATCTTCTCCTTCCTTCTGATTCTCCTCTCCTAGATGTTTTTCACACAGGGCTTTTAGCTCACATCTCCTCTAGAATGGAGGGTGTGCATTCACATATCAGCCAGATTTACCCCAAAGTCCCTGTGAGCTATCGGGAAGCACTTTACACACAATTCAGGTTTTTCATTGCATGTTAGAGTGTAGCCCTATTTATATCCAGGGTAAAAAAATCCACTTTTTGCATTGGTTCTTTTGGGAAACTTCAAACTTGCAGTAAACATGTGGTAAAGTGTGCTGTGTGAAAAACGACCTGGAGTTGCTTGCTGTCCTTTATCACTTGTAAACTTAATTTGTTGGAGCATGAAATGCTGATTTAGTTTCATTTCCACAACCACAGGACTAACAGATTATTTCTGTCATGGTCATCCTCTTATGTTCTCTCTCCTCCTCCCCTTCATTCATTCACCTTCATGTCTCCTTTCTTCCCCTTCATTGTGTTTCTTTTTATTGTATCCACTTCCACATTGTTGGTGTTTTCCTTTCTGTTTTCTTTTCTTTTTGCCTTGCTCCCTTTCTTTTGTTTCAATTCTTTCTCTTCCTTTCTTCACCTCTTCTCTTCTTTTCATCTACTCTCTCTCCTCCCTCTCTATTCTTTTCTGGGATGTTCCCCCAACTCCCATTGAAGAAGCACAGCGCTTGCCGTATTATGCAACCTACTGCTCTGTCCGCCTCCTCATCCATTCGGTCTGCACCAGCCACTACTTGGACATCTTCATCACCTTCATCATTTGCCTCAACGTCGTCACCATGTCCCTGGAGCACTACAACCAACCAATGGTGAGTGAATTCAAGGGACGAAATCCTATCTTTATCCCTTCCTTCCTTGCTTCCTTGCTTTCCTTCTCCCTTTCTCACAAACAGAATTTCTTATTTTAAAAAATTACAAGTTAAACTTGGTAGCTATTAGACCTGCACACGATCTGAAATAGCGTATCAGATACAATACAATAGATAGATATCGGTATTCAGTTTTTTGGCCCTTCTAAATATTATTATTGGAGTTACAATCGGAAATCTGATAACTATCGGGGGGAAAGCCCCATAGAAGTCTATGAAGAATTTTTTTTAACGGGGGGGGATGGCTGGGCAGAGAGCTCTGAAATTATACACACGTGTAATCCAGGATGGCAGGACTCTGTGTATTTAATTTCAATTAAATATATCCATGCATTGATTTTTAATTAATATTTAATTAAAATTGTACTCTGAAATTGTACTCACATCCAAGAATAGTGGCAAAAAGTGATGTCACATCTGATAATCGCAAGGAAAGTGATATATCCAAGAATCTACCACTTGCTTTTTAAAGTGGTAAGTAAAATTACTAATAACCTAAATAACTAAATGCAGGCAGATAGATGGCAGAAGATGGTTTTATTTTTCCCCAGGCGGGGATCAGGGGGAAATGTGAACTCCTTTTTGTGTTTTTGCTGCCATTTTGTGCTCCAATGTTCCAGTATTTGACCCAATATCTCTAATACCATATTGGATAATTCTGATTCTATATAGGCTTCCCTATACTGGATTAGAATTATTTCCAATAGCTCCAATATCGGACCATTTCCAATATCAGAAATCTGATATTGCACAAGCCTAATAATGATTAGAAAGTGGATTGGAACAGAATTATTTCCTTCTGGAGGATCCAGCAAAAACCAAAAGACAAGTGTCCATTTGCTATTCCTTTTGACCTAACATCTTGCTTTATCCCCTTTATTTCTTATACAAAGCAGTGAGATATACATCCAGTCATTATATAGTTTTCTTAAAGCCATCTATACTGCCCTTTACCTTGTCAGTTAAAAGGTGGCAGAAATTGCTGTGCAAACTTTCCCCTAGACTGAGCCAACCAGCAATATGATTATAGTAGGTCTGTGCAAACTCCTTGATGGCCCTTTAAAAAAAACCCAACCTATCATTATTTTCTCCTCGGGCGTAGCTATAATTGAACGGAAGGGTTCAAAGAACACGGGCCCCCAGCTCCTGAGGGCCCTCCAGTTCCATCCCTCCCTATTTTCTTCATTGTCTCCCTCACTCTGGGGGGCGCCCGAGAGAGGGATGAACACGGCCCCCTCTCCCCTAGCTACGCCCCTGTTTCTCCTCGTAAGAAATCTACTGCATGTAGCAATTTAACAATTTGCAATTTGCCACAAGATGAGTAAGCAATATATTTTTTGATCCAGCATTTTTGCTACCCCTTTTGCCCCCAATTCCTTGCATGCTCAAGGGAGTTCATCACCCATGAAAAAATGACTTGTGAGATCTTGAAGAGAGAATTCTTTTTAATTGCCCTAAGCCAGAAGGATGCTGTTAACAATAATACATCTATATTGAAGGGGTTTGGTTCTGACATAAAATAAAATGTGGGCTCTTTGAGGTAATCTGAAACTTAAAGAAGTGCTTTTCTTTCTCTGCTAAAGAACACTCTGCTCCTTTCTGTGTTCACACATCTGTCAGGAAGTCCCTGCCTTGAGAAACTGCAGACTTCAAGGGCCCATTTGAGACAAGGTCTTTAATTTCTGTGATCTGAGGTTCCTGGGAGAACTGGAGTCATTTACTCACCTTTTTGTACTCTTGGAGTCTTGCATAATCAAATACCTGTGGAATGCCTTAAGGAGCTCAGCAGAAATGAGCAAGCTGCCCCAGGATGACCTTCGATAGACCCAAAAATGAATCAAGTCCTGGTTTACAGCTAACATTTTACAACCCCTGAACCAATCATCATCATGCCCCTCCTCCTCTTTCATGTTTTGCAGTTTATTTAATTTAAATGTTTATAATCTCATTATGCACAAGCCCACCTAATCACTAGTATTTGCAAATCAGGATATAATGGTAGTGCTATATGATTCTTTTTCAGTGATTGTACATACTCTGTCTTAAAGAGACATGTCGTCAAGATTTCCGACAGCACCGCCCCCACAATGATGTTTCACACAACAGCAAAGTTAGCAGTGTATACAAAAAGTGCACATCAGCTGTGCACAAATTTGATGTGACTTCTTTCTTTTCAAAGCCACTAAATCTACAGCTGCGTTTTTAAAAAACAGCCAGTTATCATGGAAGAGGCAAGCATGCATAAACTGCAAACGGGGTTACAATATGCAAAGAAAGGAATAATACAGTAGAAAGCAAAATATTAAAGTAGGGGAGGTACACCAGATCAGTCACAGCATTTGATGTGAGTGGCAGAATTCAAGGATTTGGAGTGCACACAGCTGTGCCTGCAAACAGGAGTGGGTGCAAGATTTTCTTCTACAGGGAAGCTCTGCTTTCTCTTCCTCCACATCTTGCTTCTCCAAGGACACATGTAAACCCTCCAAATCATGTCAGTTTCTTCCTATTTGCCCAGGGGCTGTCCACTTTCTTGCTGCTCCTGTTGTTTCCCCAAACACCTTGCATGTTTATCTGATCAAACCTTTGTTCAGTGCTTTCTTTTAATATGTTTTTTAAAACAAAAAACAACTCTTGGGAAACTGCTCCAAGAAGCAGAGAGATTGTGATTTGCAGTTATGGTTACTTCGTGACCAAGGGGCGAATAACTTTATAATTAACACAGGGCAGGGCCAACCAGCCGGGGCACAGCAAGGTTGGAGTGGGCTAAGAGACAAGATTTTAAAATGGGGGCCCCCTCACTGAAGTTCAGCTCATGAAGTAAAGAAATCTTAAATGAGGCTGAATAGTGGTAACAAAAAGCATAGTTATGTGCCACAATAGATCATCCTAAATTGTTTTTTAAAAGATTTTGTAAATTGTGGACGATGCAAGTCATTTAATGGTACTAGAGAAAGACATGCTGTTCTGGTAGCTCCAGGTCTTAACACTCACATCAGTTTCGGAGGATGAATACAACTGAAGGAAGCCCAGGCAGGTGCGTGGCTGGGGGAGTCAGTCATGTGACTTGCATCTAGGGGCCCCCCAAGGCAGGGGGCCCCCAGACAACTGTCTCCCCTTGCCCTGTTATAGTTACACCCCTGCTAACCAGCCAGAGTTGTACATATCCGGTATGTGCTATAGATTGGGAAAGCAGGTTTCCTTTTTCTTTTCTTTTTTTTTTTTCTTTTTTGCAGCTGGGTGGGGTGTGTGTGTGTGCTCTTATTTTTTTTAATCACAGACCAGCCAGGGAACTTGACATTATTTATGTCCCTTTGTCCTTCCATTCATAGTCTCTGGAGACTGCCCTCAAGTACTGCAACTATATGTTTACCACTGTCTTTGTGCTGGAGGCTGTTCTGAAGCTTGTGGCCTTTGGGCTGAGGCGCTTCTTCAAAGACAGGTGAGTGAGGAGTAACATGAGTCACAGTCTGTGGGGCACCAAAGATCACAAGCAACACACTGATGGCTTGATATCTGGAATGTCACTATATACCATATACTGTAGGCACCTAGCTATAATATGGACAGGTAGTGTGGCTGGCATTTCAGTAGTCAAAATTTAGCATGTCATTCAATAGAGCTTCCCAGGCACTTCCCAATATCCTGTCCATCTCTGTCTCTTTGCGTTTATAAAGTGCTTGTCCCCCCAGTGCTCCCTGTATCTTTGATCTCCTTCCCAGTCACCATAGCTCAGAGGTATACCACATGCTTTGCATACAGAAGGACCCAGGTTCAGTCTACATCATCTCCAAGGATCTCAGGCAGCAGGGCTGGGGAAGGTCTCTGAGACCACAGATAGCTACTATCTGTCAGAGTAGACACTACTGGGTTAGGTAGATTTTTTATCTAGCTTGGTATAACGCGACTCTGTGTATCCTAAATGTTAAAAGAAAATCAAATTTAGCAAAAAGAAAACGTTATCAAACCAAATTGAATTATCAAAGCAAAAAAATGCCAATTAAGTAAAGTAATACAATTTTGCATATTTTGTTGTTTAAGAAATCGAAGTTTTTCTTTTTTGAAGAACTGGGATGCAAGTCATAAGTGATACCTAGTTTGGAAGAATCTGGAAGTGTCTTTATTTAAAAGAACAATAAAAGAATACATTTATTTTCATATTTCAATGAGGCAGAAAAGCTCCATTCTTCTTCACAATTTCTTAAAGGTGGAACCAACTGGATCTGGCCATTGTTCTGCTCTCAGTCATGGGTATTACACTTGAGGAGATTGAAATCAATGCTGCCCTTCCTATCAACCCTACCATCATCCGCATCATGAGAGTGCTACGCATTGCTCGAGGTGAGAGAGAGAGAGAGAGAGAGAGAGAGAGAGAGAGAGAGAGAGCACAGACTGACCAATAACCATTTGGAGGACAGAATGCATTAGTAGGAGGTTAGACAGGACAAGATTTAAAAGTATGGAGCCCCTGTGCAGAACCAAAAACCAGCTGACTGACATGTCCCCAATGCTTATGTAATGTGTCATTATCTGTGTGCATGCAAGAACCACACATAGGCAGCCAGTCATTTAGCCTATTCCCAGCTTGTTTATGCAGTGTGACAATTAAGTGTGTGTAGTCATTATGTTCTTGATATTGTGCACATTCCCAGTATTCTGAATGCTCTTCAAAGGAGGGAACTAAGTCTGTGCAGAGCTTTAGCCAAAGCGGAATACTCTGCACAGCTCCTACAGCACAAAGATGCAGTGCTGCAAATTTCACAACACCGGTGAAGCTCCTTTAAGGGAAATGGAACCCTATTGAGCCCCAGCACCATCTTGGAAAGTACACATGAAGTGCTGGAAGGTGGGAGACCTCTATGGGGTAAACTCTGGAAATGACACTTCCCAGCACTGCATGTGTACCCCCCTACGCTGGGGCTTGACTGGGCTCCGTTTCCCTTAAAAGAGCCCCACCTGCACTGGGGAAAGCACAGCACTGCATGAAGGTGAGCACAGTGGCATTGTTAGGAACATAGGAAGCTGCCATATACTGAGTCAGACCATACATCCATCTAGCTCAGTATTGTCTACACAGACTGGCAGCGGCTTCTCCAAGGTTGCAGGAATCTCTCTCAGCCCTATCTTGGAGATGCCAGGGAGGGAACTTGGAACCTTCTGCTCTTCCCAGAGCGGCTCCATCCCCTGAGGGGTATAACTTACAGTGCTCACATATCAAGTCTCCCATTCATATGCAACCAGGGCAGACCCTGCTTAGCTAAGGGGACAAGTCATGCTTGCTACCACAAGACCAGTTCACCTCCACAAGGCATCAGGAGGACTATGCAGAGTATTCAGCTTCGCCCGAAGTGTTTCACAGGTCTAGAGGGAACCTGGCCACCCTTGTCACATGATGTCTGTGTAGGCACCATATTCTGAGTCTGAGGGAATTTTTAAGCAACCCATCACAGAGAGCGAGATGGGCATGTCCATCTAATTACACTGCAGCAAAGCCCCAATTTATCAAGTACACTTAGGGCCAGTTCAGATGTCACATGGAATCTCCATTTAAGTCAGAATCCATGTGAAGTCTCTAAGCCTCGGGTGCACATGCTCCCTGCTCCCATCCCCACATTAGCATCCACTTCCTATCTAAATTAAAGAAACCAAGATTGGTTGTGATATCCAAGCTGGCAAATTTCAGTTTATTCTAGCCCAGGGGTGCCCAACCTGTGGCACTCCAGATGTTGCTGAACTACAACTCCCATCCTCCCTAGCCACAATAAAGAGTAGCTGGGGATAATGGGAGTTGTAATTCAACAACATCTGGAGTTCCAGAGGTTGGGAACCCCTGTGCTTGCCTACTTAATTCAAATATACCAAGACCTGTAAATTACTTCAAACTTTGGGTTTGAAGATCTTGGCATATTTGAAGTAGGCTAAAATAAAACTGAGATCGGTTGGTTCAGATGTCACAATCAATCTTGGTTTATTTTAACCCACATAGGAAGTGGACACTGACGTGTAGATGGGAGGAGGGAGCACATATGCCTGAGGCTCAGAGACATAATACAAAGCTCAATTTTATCGAGATTCCACATGATGTCTGAACCAGACCTTAGCCTTAATCCGCATTTACTTTTACTGTACAATTCTAAACATGTAGCTAGTTTAGAATTCAGTTGGTTGGAGTACAAACTTCCCCGGCTGGGAACTTCTGGAATTTTGAGGCAAATCCAAATATTCCCAAAGTTCAGGCTCAGATAATAATAAAATCAGCCGCCTTTCCCACTGACTATTACCTAGCAGTGGTGACGGAAATGGGAAGCACTGCTGCTGCAGCTTTCAATTAGTCCCTACAGCATCCTGGGCATTCAAAGCCCTTTAGTGCACATCTCCTCCGGAATGCCATATTGGACAGGTTTACCCCAAAGACCCAGCGAGCTATCAGGGAGCACTTTACACACAATTCGGGTTTTTCATTGGGCGCGAGAGTGTAGCCCGGTTTATAACTAGGGTAAAAAAAACCCCACTTTTTGAGTCATATTTTGGGGACAGCTTCAAGTTTGCAGTAAAGCCTTGCAATAAGCTCGCAATAAAGCCTCCTGTGAACTCACTGGTGGGTGTCAAGATCACTGGTACTATAGTTTTCTAGAGCCCTGGGAAACTGCTGTTCCTGTGAATCTTGGAAAGAAAAAGAGGAAGAGAACTGCAGCAGGGTGGGCGTCTGCTATTGGAAAAAGCGAATTGGAGTAGAAGTCAAATGAGAGACATCATTTCTACTGAGTTAGAAGAACTCAAGCACAGAAGAAAAATAGGAGGTGGTTAAAAAGAGATTAGCCAGGTTGATGGTTGAGAAATGAAAGAAATTGCGTTGCAGAGAGAAATAATGAGCTGTTAGTGGGAGTATTCTTTACTCGTTTCATTAGGAAGACTGAGCAATAACAGAACCACTAGTTGGTGTTCTGCCAGTGTGAGAAAAGCAAAGTGCTGTGCTGTGACAACTTTGAGTTTCCCCTTTGCTCTTTCTTGTGATAGTTCTCAAGCTCTTGAAGATGGCAACTGGGATGCGGGCTTTACTAGACACAGTTGTGCAAGCACTGCCCCAGGTAAAATAAGATGTTTGTCTTCCATTTAATTCTGCAGTAGCCTTTTAGTTCAAGAGTTCAAAATGTTCAGTTGTGAGATGAAATGAGGCTGTCTTACATGAGGTGGGGGGTGGGGGAGAAAACCAGGTCTGACCTCCTTCTAACTCTTAACAGCCCAATCCTATGCGTCTTGATTCAAAAGTAAGTCCTATTGCATTCCTGTTGCTTATTTCCAAGTAAGAATGAACAGATTGTAGCCTAAGTGTTAAAAATCCTGAGACAGTAAAATAAATTGACAATTATATCTTGTTTTATCTTTCTGAGTATGCACCATACCATTCTCTCTCTCTCTCTCTCTCTCTCTCTCTCTCACACACACACACACACACACACACACACAACTTCTCACAAAAAGTGAGAAAAGTGCTTCTTTAAAAAAAAAAATAAAGGTTCAAAACTGATGAAAGTGACATCTTTTACTGGGACCAACTATGCAGGTACAGGAATATGCATGTTTGCAGCTTGTAATTTACTAAGATTTCACCGAGAAACAATTAGCTCTAAGTAAAACTAATGGAGCCTCCTTTCACTTCATTTAATATGGTGCGTATTCCTTAGGACTCTTTCCATGTGCTATAAATTTGATTTATATCTGACTGTCAGCACATGGGTTACAAAGGGATTTTGTCTTCCTTGATCACTCTCTTGAAGCAAGATGGTGAATCGGCAAAAAGAAAATTCCTATAGGGGCCAGTGTTCCCTCTAAGGTGTGTGCTCACATATATTCTGATTTCTGCTCCATTTATTTTAGATTCCACTCAGGCTTAATCAGGAAGATCCCACTCTGAATGCATGTGCACACACACTGCCTTGATATTGCCATCCAGAACAAAACTCATTACACACAGAGATGAAAAAAATTAGAGAGAGCACTGATAGGGACTGCTTCCCATGTACAGTAGATTTTATTTGTATTGGACTGTAAATACAAAGGTTATTGGATGGGGGCACACAGACATAATGATTTCATAAGTCTTCTTCCCTTTGAAAAATATGTTAAAAATAATTTAATATAGCATTGCAAGTTTCAGAAAACTCTTCTGGTGCCAATGGACACAAATTTTTTAAATGGCATCCAGGGGGGATCCAGGCCAGTTAGCTTAACACATGTCCTGGCTAAACTGATGGAAAACATAATTGAAGATAATATTATTAAACATAGAGAAGAACAAGCCTTGCTGAAGGAGCATCAGCATGGCTTCTGTGACAGAAAGTCTTGCCTCAATAACCTTTTCGAGTTCTTTGAGAGTGTGAGCAGGCATAGGGATAGAGGTGATCCAGTCAACACTGTATATTTGGCTTTCAAAAAACTTTTGACAAAGTCCCTCATCCAAGGCTCTTGAGTTAATTTAGCCGTTATGGAATCGGAACAGACCATTTATGGATTGATAACTGGTTAAAGCAGGGATTCTCAACATTGGGTCTCTAGATGTTATTGGACTTCAACTCCCATAATCCCCAGCCCCAATGGCCTTTGGTTGGGGATTATGGGAGTTGAAGTCCAATAACATCTGGAGACCCAACATTGAGAATCCCTGGGTTAAAGGACAGGAAGCAGAGGGTAGGAATAAATGGACAATTTTCACAATGAAGAGAAGGAAGAAATGGGATTCCCCCAGAGGTCCAATGCTTTCTAATTTCTTCAAAAGTAATCTAGAAATTGAGGTAAACAATGAGGTGGTTATATTTGCAGATAATACCAAACTATTCAGGGTGGTGAAATCCAAAATGAAGTATGAAGAGTTCCAAAAGGAGCTCTAGATGAATGGGCAACAGATGACAAATGCAGTTCAATTTAAATAAATGTAAAGTGTTTCCAATGTAAGTTGTACTTCTGAAGTGCATGTGTACTGGTTTTAAGTATTTGCGCAAGAGTGCTCTTGCACAGGACTGCTGACATTTCCTTAGACTCCCGCAGCAGCATGGACTAATTGGAAATGGCAGCATAAGCTTGTGTAACATGCCACTGTGTATAGTTCTAGTCATAATATCTCTAAATGGATATTATAGAACTGGGAAAGAGTAGAAGAGGGCACCCAGAATGATCAAGGAGCTATAGCATCTCCATATTTGGGGCTTTTTTGTTTAGAAAAAAGTTGGCTAAGGGGAAACATGATAGAGGTCTATAAAATTATGCATAGTGTGGCTATTGGGGATAAAAACAGATATTTTTTTCTCCATCTCTCACAATGCTAGAAGTCATCCCATGAAACTAATTGCCAGGGAATTTAGTAAAGTGTGCCATTGAGTCAGTTTCAACTCCGGGAGACCACAGAGCCCTGTGGTTGTCTTTGATAGAATACAGGAAGGGTTTACCATTGCCATCTCCAGCACAGTATGAGATGATGCCTTTCAGCATCTTCATATATTGCTGCTGCCCATTATAAGGATTCGAACCGGCAGCCTCTGGCTTGCTAGTCAGTCATTTCCCTGCTGCAGCAATTTAGGACAGACAAAAAGAAGTACTTCACACAGCACAGAAAACTAGTATATCAAATTTGTTGCCACAGGATGTTGTAGTGGCCATGAGCTTGGATGGCTTTGAAAAAAGGCTCACACAAATTCATGGAGGACAAGTCTATCAGTGGCTACTAATCTTGATTACCATATGCTACTTCCAGCCTGGTTCATTGTTCCCCTGTGATTCCAGTTCCAGGGAAAGAAATGGGGGCTTCCAGAGGCTGGACAAATAGGCCTTTGAATTGATCCAGCAAGGCTCTTCTCATGCTCATATAGTAGAGCTTTTCTTCAGGCAGTTCAAGAGAACTCCTCCATCTTCTCCATTTTCTACCTCTCAGTTCACTTCCAGATGTCAGCTTTCTCCAGTGATCATAGTGCTTTTGGGGGAGCTTGGCCAGGGGCTTGGGGGCAATGGAGCAGGAGGGGACGAGTGTCCCTCGGCTGTCAAGATCTTGGGGAGCTACCAAGGCATCTCCACACCCAGAGCACACCCCTGCTCCTGACCCTCACACCCAACCGGCGAGTTCGCCGGCTCAGAGCGCAAGTGTACCCCTCATCTTCCCAGTCAGTGTTTCATTGAAACACTGGCTGGCTCAGATCTTTCCCCCCTGCCTCACTCTTAGCGAGGCGCGCGCGGGGGGGGGGGGAATGAAATGCTGGCTGGGAAGGCTCCCTAGTGGCCACACCCCCTGCATCTACATCAGATGCAGGGTGTGTGGTCAGTGCCTGGGATATATTCAGCCTCGTTGCAAAGTTTCCCCATCCCAGTGAGCAGTTCGCTGTATCACTGACAGGGATCTCCTCTCTCAGAGAAAGGTGCTCCCAGTCAGCAGTTCAACGAACCACTGGCTGAGGAGAGGAAACTTTGCAATGGGGCTGAATAGCCCCATCCTGGCACAGGCCACGCCCCCTACATCTCACGTGGGCACAGGGGGTGTGGCTTTGTATGCAATAATCGACCTTGTCCTGCGGCCGCCAGCAGGCTCCCTACGTTGCCTGAGCTTGACATACTTGCATGCCAGTCATTTGCAAGTCCAGTGTCAACCTTGCCAATCCCTGCCAGTCCATACTTAACCAGCCAGATCAGTAAGCGAGGGAGGATGAAGGCAGCAACTGTCATGCAAAACCAATGATGGTAATTCCAAATATCTGTGACAACAGAGCAATGGGGGGGGGAGCCTGGAGGAGCAGCAATAACTGCCGTCACTGTATGGACTGCAGGCTTTAAATGCACTTATTCAGTATGTTTTGCCACTTTCAAGAACACTTGCTCAGTGGCGGCATCCGGGGGGAAAGTTGAGGTGGGGCACAGAAGGGGCAAAGTGCATTTATGGGTGGGTGAGCTGTGTCTGAGATTTCTGAAACAGAAATGCGGGGCAGGTCACTTGTCTGGGGTGGGGTGGGGGTGCTTGCCTACCCCTGTCCCCACCCCTGGAACCACTCTTGCATTTGCTCAAGAAAACTAACATCCATTAGCTACATTCACTTTTATTTCAGGAACAGAGCCAATATTTAGGTAATTAGTTCTTTCTCCCTTCAAGTCTTTCCTCCATTTGTGCCTCATTTAACACAGTGCTTTTACACAATGTTCAATTATTTTGCTGCTATCTCCCCACCACCACCTTTTTAAAAAAAACTTCACTGCGCCCTGGCCTGGATGTACTCTGCACTAAAAACACATATATGTTGTACATAGGACCAAAAAGAAAAAAGGAAAAAACCCACGATGCAAAAAAAACCCTCCTGAATTTTGCATCATTCTGATTACAAAATTCTCAGATCCAACAATACTTTGACATTGACTCATGCAGCAGCAGACATGGAAAGTCTTTATTTTCTGAAAACTTTTCAGAACTTTATTTTCTGAAAAGCTGCTTCCCCACAACTCTTCCATCCCTAACAGGAAATTGATTTTTTCCCCAGTAGGGTAATTTTACACACACCTCTGTCTTATTTATGTATATATGTGTGTATGTATGTATGTATTTATTTATTTATTTAAAATATTTATATACTGCCCAAAACATACATCTGCGTGGTGCACAACAAAAATCAATACAAATTGAACCAAATAAAAAATGATTAAAACATTAAAACCCAACATTAAAAGTATTAAAACTGTAAATCGAATTAAAAGCCTGGGTGAACCAGCTAATACCAATTTGACAATAAAAGTGGCACTTATTCACAGAAAGCACAGCACCTTATCTTCTCTCTTACTTCAAGTACTAGAGGATGCTCTGAATGGCCAAAACTATTAGTAGAATGATCACATGTGTAGATCTGTTTTCATTATTTATATGTAAACAAAAATGTCTTGTTTCCTTTTTTATTATTTGCATGTGACTGTGAAGTTGGAGCACCAAATATATGTATGTTATAAGGAGGACTAAGAACAGACTTGTGCCTCTGCCTCTAAATCCGCCTGACGCTTTCTATTCCCTGATCCCCCATCCTAATGTCTAATCAGTTATAAAGACTCCCATCCCATGAGAAGCAATGCTTCCTCCTGTAGGGCCTTGCTTTGCATGACTACATGCAAATGTCACCTGAAAGGCAGCAGCTGGATGGGGGTGGCAGCTTTATGGCTTGCAAGAGGCAGCTGCTCAAGAGAAACATTAGCTACTGATTCTCCCCACTCTTGTGGGTGTCAGCCAGGAGCAGGCTGACAGAATTCCCCCAGATGGATGAGTGGCTTGAGAAACTGGGACTCCCCCCTGCTTTTGTTACATTGGAAAAAATTGTCCGGGAAGGAATAATTGCACCAAAGAGGTCCATTGATCACAGTTCAGATCATTCCTCCACAAAGCCCCAAAGAGACAACCATCTTCTATCCTATGTGAATATGAATGGGAATTTGTCCGTTGATTTGTCAGATAACTTGTCTTGGAGAATGAGCTAAAGATGAGGATCTCTTACCTATGAGGCTTGCTGCCGCTAACATTCCTGGTGCCAATGCACTCCCATCTCATAATACAAGATGGTTAATTGTACTCCAGATTGTAGCTTAAAGCTCTGGTCTTCTGTGAGCTGTGTACAAATAGATAAAGGGACAATCCTTTCCCAAGAATGAAGACAGACAACACAATACAACACAAGTTTTCTATCCCCAGTTTACAAGGAAGGGAATTATGACACAGAGGGATTGCTGTTCCTGAATTTAAAAACAGTATCTGTGCCAGAGTATGGAGCTGAAGATAAATCTTCCAAAGTTAGCAGCCCAGTGCCTCGGTGATAAGGCTCTCAGCCTCCCCTGAGAGAGAATTTACCTGGTCCGTGCAGAGGTAGTGAAATTCTCATGTTTACCACCTCAGGTTCCACCAAGAAGCCATTTGTGCAAAATTGCGCCCCACCCCCGTAAAAATTGTCAAAATTAAAATATCATGTGGGAAAACTTTCAGAACCAGGCTTTTCTATTTTGCAGAAACATTGGGGATTTTTCACTTAGGAGCAGTTTCAGGCAAATGACTCTCCACATGACACTGAGGGCTAAACTACACTTTACTTTATCTATCCATCTATCTATCTATCTATCTATCTATCAGATTTATACCACTAGCAAACTTACATCTCTGGGCGGCCAACAACAATTAAAACACATATAAAAGTTAAAACAATACAATAATTTAAAAAACATAAAATTAAACAGTATTTTTTAAATTAAAAACCTGAGAAAGCTTGAGTTAAAAGGGGGTTTTTCAAATGTTTTTTTAAAATAGCCAGAGATGGAAAGGATCATAACTCAGCAGGGAGAACATTCCACCATCTCAGGGCAGCAACCGAGAAGGCCCATCTCTGTGTGACCACCAAACGAGTTGGCGGTAACTGGAGACGGACCTCCTCAGATGACCTCAATGGGCGGTGGGGTTCGTAGCAAAGAAGACGTTCTCTTAAATACCCAGGACCTAAGCCGTTTATCATCATCATCGTTGTTGTTATTGTTATTATTACATTTATATCCCACTCTTCCTCCAAGGAGCTCAGAGTGATGTACATGCTTATTTTTATCCTCACAACAATGCTGTGAGGTAGGTTAGGCTGAGAGATACATGACTGGCCCAGAGTCACCCAGTGAGTTTCATGGTTGAACGAGGATTCAAACTCGGGTCTTCCCGGTCCTAGTCCAACACTCTAACCACTATACTATGGCTTCTCAGGTTCAATCCCTAGCATCTCCAGGTAAGGTTTGTTTGTTTGTTCGATTTCTGTACCGCCCTTCCAAAAATGGCTCAGGGCAGTTTACACAGAGAAATAATCTATAAATAAATAAAATAAATAGATTAAATTAAATTAAATTAAATTAAATAAGATGGACCCCTGTCCCCAAAGGGCTCACAATCTAAAAAGAAACATAAGATTGACACCAGCAACCGTCACTGGAGGTACTGTGCTGGGGGTGGAAACGGCCAGTTACTCTCCCGCTGCTAAATAAAAGAGAATCACCATGTTAAAAAGGTGCCTCTTTGCCAAGTTAGCAGGGTTGGGAAAGACTTTTGCCTGAAACCTTGGAGAGCCACTGCCAGTCCGTGTAGGCAATACTGAGCTAGATGGACCAATGGTCTGACTCAGGATAAGGCAGCTTTCTATGTTCTTAAAGCCAGAAGTGCCTCCTTGATGTAAAAAGAAAAAAGAAGGGGGGGAAACAGGTGTGTGGGACCCAATCCAGCTCAGGACTGTGGCACATGGAGGAGAGGGAGTTACCTCTACATTTCCCCCTACACAGTTTTCCTGCCAAAAATCGCCCACCCCCAAAGTGGCTGTTTGCTAGTGGCTAGACAGCTGTTCTTGAGAATTTCACTAAAGTCAGTAACACAATCTAGCATAGTAAGTCATTGGGTTGAGTTTTCATATTTTGTACACTGA
Source organism: Hemicordylus capensis (assembly GCF_027244095.1). Classification (NCBI taxonomy): domain Eukaryota; kingdom Metazoa; phylum Chordata; class Lepidosauria; order Squamata; family Cordylidae; genus Hemicordylus; species Hemicordylus capensis. The sequence goes on along the minus strand of NC_069661.1, from coordinate 215,673,163 downwards.
CTCCTCAGGGGACAACCAAATTATCCAGAACATTATTCTTTTCAAATATGTTTTAACTCTGGCAGAACAAGTACTTCCAGATTAGATCTTTTCCCCCCGACACACTCTTCTCCAGTCATTTTCTTTACTGTTCTCCTTCTAGGCCCTGCATGTGGGTAATCCTTTAGGGAGGAGGTGTAATCTTTTTGGCACATCTAACCTTTGCAAGCCACACAGTACAGTATCTCTCCTTCCCAACTGCACCTGATAACCTACACATCTGCACTGCAAATGTCTGGAATTTTGAGGTTCCAGCTGAGGAATTGGAGGGGTGGTGTCTTCTGCACACTGCTTAATATCTGCTTTTTTGAGAACTCTCCATGCTTCTGGTTTAGAAACTGCTACGTGGGAAGCTCAAACGTCTCTCCAGAGCAGGGCTCAATGGGGAAAACAGGTGCAGATGTGAGCAATGAAATGTTGGGGGGGGGGGTTAAAGATACCAGTTCATGTACCCAGTGGTGCTCTTACCCCTAGACTTTGGGGCCGAAGTCCAGGGCCTCCACACCCCCTAAGTAAGTAAGGTGTGCTGTCAAGTTGATTTCAACTCCTGGAGCCCACAGAGCCCTGTGGTTGTCTTTGGTAGAATACAGGAGTGGTTTACCATTGCCTCCTCCTGCACAGTATGAGATTATGCCTTTCAGCATCTTCCTATATTGCTGCTGCCGGATATAGGTGTTTCCCATAGTCTGGGAAACATACCAGCAGGGATTCAAACCGGCAAACTCTTGAACCGGGATTTGAACCAGCTTGATAGTCAAGTCATTTCCCCGCCTAGGGGCCCCCAAATCCTCTTTGGTCTGTCCTGGGTAGTGTGGCAGCTACTGGCCCACACTACCAGGCAGCCAAATGTGATTGTGACCTGTGCCGGATGCTTTAAGACAGAAGGGGAAGTGGAGAAAGAAATATTTGGGACACGAATAGGGGAATGATGCTTAACTTGCAGTGGAGGAGTGCCTCCAGCAAGTCGGGTGGCCTCCAAAGGCCTTTTGGTCCAGGCTCCATAATTACCTTGGAGCACCTCTGCATGTACCATGCAGCACTTTGCCCATGAAAGGACAGGGCACACATGCTGGCTCCCTGTGAGGCAATAACACATCCGTGCTCCTATCCTGTTCTTCCCAATGGGAGCAGTGTTGCTTCAGCAATGAAAGGACAGTTCTTAGGAGCCACAGAGGCTCTGCAAGCCCAGTAGGAGCACAGATGTGGTTTGGGCTCACACTTCCATAGGTGGGTGTTGCGCACCATGTGAACCCCCACCTTTATTCTGGTTTCAGACCGTTTCAGAATCAGGTAGTATATTGAGAACTGTACTGCCACATGCAACAGAGGCTTTTAAATGGGTTTTCAGTACTTGTTCAGTAGAGTTTATGCTGATTAGGGCAGGCTGCAGAACCTTGGGGTGCAGTAGCATAGCGAGGGAGAGGAGACCCCTGTTCACACGGGCAGACCCCTTGTGGCAAGAGGGGCGAGTGCTCCCTGCAGTGGTGAGCCATCCGGGGCGTGCCATTCTGCCCATTCCCAGAGCTGCCATGCTCCTGCCGTGCTCCTCTGCACTTCTGCCACTTATCAGCCAACTTTTGACCCCGGAACAGCTGGAACATGCTCCATTCCCAGTCAGCTCATGGGGCTAGAAGCAGCTTCTCATCTTGCAAGCTGGCTGGTAAGCGGGCAGGAGCATGGCACTGCTGGTGGGGGTGGAGAATGTGGCGCAGGGGGGTGGGGAGAATGACGCTGGTGGGAATGAGGAGTGTGGCACTGCCAGGGATGAGGAACGCAGCTCACTGGGGCTGCCAGGAGGCTTTGGCACAGTATATGGGATAGGGGGCACATCAGGAGTCAATTGGAGACCTGCAACAGCAGCCCCTGGCGGCCTGTGTTCCATGCACATGTTGGCACACCTCTAGCTCCACCCCTGTTTGGGTGAAGTTCCAGATCGAAAATCTTCCTTCCCCACCTTTTTAGCATCCTCTTGGTCTAAATAAAACTCAGTGCCTTGTGGGTTGCATATTAGGCGTGTGAGCTGAGACTGTATGGAATGGATATAGATCCTTCCATCCCTAGTTTTTGAGTGACTGGCTCAGAAGAAATTCAGTCCATCTGGGCCAGTGTCAGAGGACAGCTTTGTTGTTAGACAGCTGCTGAGGGCCAGAGAAGGGCCGGCCACTGATGCCAGAGATCATCTCAGTGCCCAGAGCCTTCATGTGGAGATGGCAGAGTGACTCTCTTGGAACTCATCCAGGTCTTAAGAGACCCATGAAGGGCAGTTTGCCAAGAGTTCTCTGAAATCTGGAGCTGCCCCTACAACCAGTCATTCTGTGTTTAATCAGGTACTTGTGCCATTCTCCTTCTGCCCCAGCCTATTGCACCAAGATGAGTGGGATGCCTGAATCAGTTGTAAGGGGAGCACAAACTGTGAGTTTCCCCCTACACGCTTCCACAAACACTGTTGAGTACAAATACACGTTGTTTGCTATTGGTGAATAATTTGACTCATTAAATCAGCTCTGTATCTGAAGAGCCTAGAACTCTTTGTCTTGACTGGGAATCTCTTGCCTGCCTTACAGTATGTGGTTTAGTTTGACTTAAATTTGACTGACAAAATTTGATTTACTTCCAGGTAGGGAATCTTGGACTGCTCTTCATGCTCCTTTTTTTCATCTATGCCGCTCTGGGAGTGGAGCTCTTTGGGAAACTTGGTAAGTTTTCTGGCACAAAGTGAATGTAGGTGAGTCACATAATTCAGGTGTTGTGGAGGAGTCCCACAATGCAACAGACTTCACTTTGGCTGAATAATAGAATTGAATTTCCAGTTTTCTTTGTTCTGTCTGGGAATCTAGTGTGACAGGAGATTTTTCTTGTATGTCTTATTGGCCACAGCCTATTCCAAAGACCGGTAGCTCTTGCCTTCTTTGCAGCTACCTCTGTGAATTGTTAGAACCAATAGTAATATCTCTTAATTTTGCACTCTGGGGAGGACTCAGAAAGGGCCTTCCAGGAGAATGCTGTATTGTGCAGGGAATGCACAATCATTTTTCAGTTGCTGTAGGAATCTAAATATCTTTCTTCCAGCTCCTGCAGCAATTGCATAGGTACTGTATTTTCCCAGCACTCAAACTATATGCTGTTGCTAAGATCATGCAGCGAGTTTTGCTAATGTTTTTCAGCATCAGGAAGGACCCTTCATTGTTCCCTTTTCCTTTTTGCCACATTGTTGCCATTCATGTGTTATATGGGTATATTAAAGGGCATCCCTCTGAGGTAATCCTGACCCTACTTCCTTCCTTTGGTGGAAGTAGTTTCAACCCATTAATTGATCATATTGGAAATATAATTATGGTGGTGTCATACATATCTCTTCCTTAAAATCTCACCTTAAAACCCACGTTTCTGAATTTACCCGAATACAAGATGACTCTGAATTTAAGATGAGCCCCTTAAAAAATAGAGGTTAAATACAGGCTATACCTAAAATTATCCCAAAGGAAGAGGACTCTGAATTTAAGATGACTGAGTCAGACTGTTGGTCCATCAAGCTCAGTATGGTCTACTCTGACTGGCAGCCACTCTCCAGGGCTGCAGGAAGGAATTTTTCTCAGCAAGGCTCTACTGCATGTTCGGAACATAACAGATACTCAGAAGCAAAAAGAGGATTTTTTTTTACCCTGGACATAAATCCCGCTAGGTTCCAATACAGAGGGGGAAACCCAAATCACGTGTGAAGTGATCTCTGAAATATCACATTGACTTTGGGGTAAATATGGCCAATATGTGAATGCACACCCACCAACCCCAAAGTTAAGTCATGGTAAAATCGTCACCTGAAAAAGCTCCCTCTTGGAGATGCTGCGAATTGAATGTGAGGCCTTCTGCATGCGAAGCATGGGATCTGATGCTGAGCTACTGCCCCATCCTCAACTTAACTACGGGCCCATCCAATGTTGCCCTTGCCCCTCCTTCCCACCCTCTTTTTTTCCTTATGCTACTCTATAAAGTGTTATGTACACTTACAGTATTTTAATAACAACAAATGTTATTGTGGGACCAATGCACATTGCTGGTCACACGCTTGATTTGGTCTTTCACTCTGATCAGGGTGGTGTTCTGTGGATGGGGACTCCTGAGATTTCCCCATTGTCATGGACGGACCACCATCTGGTTAAGGTTGGACTCACAATCACTTCCCACCTTTGCAGGGGCGAGGGACCTATTAGGATGGTCCTCCCGAGAAGGTTATTGGATCCAATAGGATTCCAAGAAGCCTTGGTGGGATTTAGTGTTGGCTCTGCCAGTGATCAAGTTGATGCTCTGGTGCAGAACTGGAACAGCAAACTCACCGGGGCGATAGACATGATAGCTCCTAAGAGTCCTCTCCGACCCGCTGCAAAATTGGCCCCTTGGTATACGGAAGAATTACAGGGGCTGAGGCAGCGAGGTAGACAACTGGAGCGCAAGTGGAGAAAAACTCGACTCAAATCTGACAGATTGCAACATAAAGTATATTTGAAGATCTATGCTCAGGCGATACATGTGGCAAAGAAGAGATTCTTTTCTGCCTGCATTGCATCCGCAAGTTCACATCTGGCAGAGTTGTTCAGGGTTGTGAGAGGCCTAGTACATGCCCCATCTCCTTTGAATCAGAATCTGGAACCATTGATTACCCGCTGTGATGTGTTTAATGAATTCTTTGCGGGGGAAATCTCTCGTATTCGGGTCGACTTAGACTCAGTCTCCACAATTACTTCAGTATCTGATGTGGAGGTGTCCAGCAACTCCTCTTGTTGTCATGGCTCAGACTTCTGACTCAGAAGAGTCAGAAGAGGAACGGGAGAATTTGCCTGGTAGTGAGGGCTCAGAGGCACAACAGCAGGATTTGGCAGGGAGACCAGACTCTGGAGCTGAAGAATCGGAACAGCTGCCAGACATGGAGGCAGATCAGGAGGAGGCTGGGATTTCACCTGTCTTGAGAAGACGTCTCAAGAGGAAAGCTCAGTGGGAGACACGCAGGCACAGGAGATCACAAGAGAGGAAGCAGAAGTGCTGACTCAGGGAAGCCTGATTGGCTGCTGGTTGTCTTGAGCTATATATTAAGCAGTCTGTGACTTGCACAGATGCTGTTAGCAACTATCGCTGACCGCGGACCGTGTTTCTATGTTGAATTCCTCAACTTTTTTGAGTTCCAGTTTGCCCTTGTTCTGTTCCTTCCTGCTCTGTGTTCTTGTTCCGTTAATTCCTTGCTCTGGTATCCTTTGTTCTATTTCATTCCTTGCTCTGTTGCTTTCTTTTCAGTTATTACTCAGTTATGTTAGAGGGGGGTACCTACCTAGTTCAGTTCAGGGGACTTGATTCATTTACTACTATTTTCTTTGTGAGCCTTTCACTTTCCTTCGTGCAGCTTCACTGCTACTTTCTGTTTAACTCACAGGGGGAGAGCTGAAGGGTTGTAAATCCTGTTGGGTTAGCCGAGCTAACAGATTTACGACAGTTTGCTAACAGCCTCACATTTTTTCACACCCACTTACCAGCTCTGGGTAGATAATGGCTGAAGCCTTACAGGCTCAGATTGATCAACTGGTGCAGGCTCTTACATCCCTTCAGGCTCAAGTACATGACAGCCCCTCCCCACAGGGACATAGGAAGCTGCCATATACTGAGTGAGACCATTGGTCTATCTAGCTCAGTATTGTCTTCACAGACTGGCAGCGGCTTCTCCAAGGTTGCAGGCAGGAATCTTTCTCAGCCCTATCTTGGAGAGGCCAGGGAGGGAACTTGAAACCTTCTGCTCTTCTCAGAGCAGTGGCTCCATCCCCTAAGGGGAATATCTTACAGTGCTCACACTTCTAGTCTCCCATTCATATGCAACCAGGGAAGCCCCTGCTTAGCTAAGGGGACAAGTCATGCTTGCTACCACAAGACCAGCTCGGCGTAAATGCCCAGTTGCAGCTCCTGATAAGTTTGATGGCTCTCCTGCTGGCTTTGCTGCTTTTCTGGCTCAATGTGAGCTATATATGCAACTATGGGTAGAAGTCTTTCCTCAGGACACCCAAAAGGTGGGGTTTGTTATCAGTCTTCTCTCAGGAACAGCAGCTAAATGGGCGACTCCTCTCCTGATCAGGAGTAGCCCATTGTTAAACAACTATGCTGCCTTTGTAACTGCCTTCAGGGGTACTTTTGAAGACCCTGTGAAGGCTGAGACTTCAAATAGGCAAATTCGTCAGTGAAGGCAAGGGAGAGGCTCTGTGGCTGATTACACCACCTCTTTCAGATTGTTAGCCCAAGACCTGACCTGGAATGAAGCGGCTTTGATGGATCAGTTTCAAGAGGGGTTGGCTGAGGAGGTCTTAGATGAACTGGCTTGGGTAGAGCGTCCAGGCACATTGAGGGCTTTAATTGATTTATGTCTATGCATTGACGGACATCTGGAAACCAGACGCCAACACCGTTCTACTACCTCAGCATGTAGAGTTTCTATGGGTACTCGTAGGGCATTACCGCCTCCTGTACCCGTCATAACTGATAAGGGGGAGGGAGAGCTTATGCAGTTGGGTGGAGCCCACCTCAGATTAACCACAGAGGAGAAGGACCACCGCAAAAAGGAAGGGCTGTGCTTGTATTGCGGTCAAGCAGGCCATTTCGCTAGTTCATGTCCTGTCAAGGTGCCACGCCTGCGGCTGGCGGGAAACGCTTCTTCCCAGACCTAGAAGGGACCCTAGGGCTGGGGTATGGTTCCAGGTCTGTTCATGCTTCAATGCCCGGGTTACCTTATTAGTAGTTCAGGTTACCCTGAGAATCCTGTGAAAGTCTCCTATAGCCACTCAAGCTCTGGTTGACTCATGCTCTAGTGGTACCTAAGGACTGCCAGATCACAGAGAACTGGGGAGTGGTTTGGAGAACTTTGGAGAAACCCCTTACAGTAGAAACAATCAATGGCCACTTATTGTCCTCAGGGCCTGTGACCCAGAAAACAGAACCAATAGCGATGGAAATTCAGGGGCACGTAGAAAGGATCCAATTCTTTGGGGCAGAGATTTCCTCGTATCCCATGGTTCTGGGGATAGACTGGCTGCAGACCCAGGACCCCCATATTTCATGAAATTGAGGGGAGATGGTATTTTCATCTCCTTATTGCCAACATTATTGCTGGCCAACTCAAGTAACAGACATAGTGCCTGGCTTCACATGGTCTAATAGTACTCAGGGGTTGGGTGGTGGAGCTCTGAAATTCTTTGATTAAAAGGAGGTGGACCAGTTACCTCCCCATCGACCATATGATTGTACTATCAATCTGATCCCTGGGGCAAAGATACCGGCAGGGTGTATTTACCTTCTTTCCGAGCCAGAGGTTCAGGCTTTACGGGATTTGGGGGGGGGGAATCTGAAACAGGGTTTTATAAGACCCTCTACCTCCCCAGCATCCGCTCCTGTTTTATTTGTCAAGAAAAAATGTGGCGAGTTGCGACTCTGTAACCATTATCGAGCCCTAAACAAACTCACAATCCGTAATAGGCACCCGTTACCATTGATCTCAGAATTATTAGAGCCGTTGAAAGGGGCTATTATCCCCAAATTAGATCTTAGAGGGGCTTATAACCTGATTCGAGTCAAAGAGGGAGATGAATGGAAAACCGCATTCTCTACCCGGTTCGGCCATTATGAGCACACAGTCATGCCTTTTGTTTTGTGTAATGCCCAAGCGGTCTTCCAACACTTTATGAATGACGTGTTCAGAGACTATTTGGATCGGTTTGTGTTCATTTATTTAGATGATATTTTGATTTACTCTCCAACTCCAATGGCCCATGTTTCTCATGTCAGGGCGGTCCTGCAGAGACTGTGCGAAAACCGCCTGTACGCCAAATTAGAGAAATGTGCGTTCAACCTTCGGGTGGTAGACTTTTGGGGGTATCGGATCTCCGCTTCAGGCTTGGAGATAGAACCCAACAAGATTGAAGCGGTGGTCTCGTGGCAACCTCCACGAAACAAGGAGGTACAGCGGTTTTTGGGTTTTGCAAATTACTCAGGCTGTTTTATTCCACATTTCGCGGACCTGGCTATACCCCTAACCAACTCACTTCGTGCCAAAGGCTCATTTCAATGGACCGCGGAAGCTCAACAAGCCTTTGAGACCCTAAAGAACTCTTTTGTAACCGAACCACTATTGCAGCATCCTGATACTCTAAGACCATTCCTCTTAGAAACTGATGCATCAGACACCGCCATTGGGGCAGTTCTATTACAGTTTTGTCTGACCCACAAGAAGGAGCTTCTGTGCGGGGTTTTTTCATGACAGCTTACCGATTCTGAAATCAATTATACTATTTTGGTAGAAAGAACTCCTAGCAATCAAAGCTGCCATGGAACACTGGAGGCATTTGTTAGAGGGGCTCACTTCCCTATAGAGGTGAGGACGGATCACCAAAATCTAGAGCATCTTCAGACCGCTCGAAAATTAAATCAACATCAGATTTGCTGGTCACAGGTCTTTTCTCATTTCAATTTTCATGTACGATATATCCCCGTCTCCAGAAACAGGCTTTATCTCGAAAGCCTGAATTCATGAAAGAAGAGTGTTCAACAGTACAATCTACTGTATTGCCCACTCATGCTTTGCTGGCTTCAGCACCTTCCGTACTGTTCTTGGATTGATTACGACAACCCCAAGAACTAGATCCGGTAGCGCAGACCCACCAGAGACAGAGGTCGTCCGGAGAACCAGGGATGTGGTCCTTATTTTCTTGTAAGGATGGTCTTTTATACTACCAGAATAGACTTTTCATCCCGGAAGGTCCGCTCCAAGGGGAGGTCCTACAGCCACAACAGTAGGCCCGCAGGGCATTTTGGGATATATAAGACAATTCACTTAATTAATCATGACTTTTGGTGGCCCAGGCTACACCGGGATGTAGAAGATTATGTCTGAGCTTGTCCAGTATGCCAATGGACCAAGATCACCCTGGGGAAACTGCAAGGTTATTTACATCCGCTCCCTACCCTGGAGGGACCATGGAGGGTGATCTCCCTAGATTTCATTACGGACTTACCAAGATCAGAAGGCTTTACAACCATCTTAGTCGTGGTAGATCTATTTACAAAGATGGCACATTTCATCCCCTGCGTGGGAACGCCAACAGCAAAAGGAACAGCTAAGTTAGTGGTGGATCATGTCTTTTGGCTTCATGAACTCCCGGACGGGATTGTGTCTGACCGGAGAACCCAATTCACTGCAAGATTTTGGAAAGCTCTCTTCAAGTTTTTGGATGTGTGGCTTCATATGTCTTCCGCATATCACCCCCAAACCGATGGACAGACAGAGAGAACTAATGCCATGCTAGAACAGTATCTACGTTGCTATGTAAACCATTTGCAGACTGATTGGATGGAACTTTTGTCCCTCACCGAGTTTGCATATAATAATGCCCTGCATGTGTCAATTTGTGTGGTTAGGTTGGATCAGTTCCAGTTTGTGACTCCTGAGGATGTGGACAAGCTGCTTGGAGTGGTGCGGCCTACTACCTGTTCTCTTGACCCTTGCCGAACATGGCTTATAATATCTAGCAGGGGGATTGTTGTAGGAGGCCTGGTAGAGATTATAAATGCTTCTCTGGGGGAGGGAAGGATGCCTCCTTATCTTAAGGAGACAATTATTAGACCACTTCTAAAGAAGCCTGCCTTGGATCCCTCAGAATTGAGTAACTACAGGCCTGTCTCCAACCTTCCATGGTTGGGCAAGGTAATTGAGAGGGTCGTGGCTTCCCAGCTCCAGACAGTCTTGGAAGAAACCAATTATCTAGACCCGTTTCAGACTGGCTTTCGGGTGGGCTGCTTGCAGTGGTTCCGCTCCTACCTTTCGGGCAGGTTCCAGATGGTGTCCCTTGGAGACTGTTGTTCTTCAAAATCTGAACTTTCATATGGTGTCCCTCAGGACTCCGTATTGTCTCCAATGTTGTTTAACATCTACATGAAACTGTTGGGAGAGATCATCAGGAGATTTGGTGCAGGGTGCTATCAGTATGCTGATGACACCCAAATCTATTTCTCCATGTTAACGTCATCGGGAGAAGGCATAACTAAAATGCTTGCCTGGAGGCGGTGATGGGCTGGATGAGGGATAAAAAACTGAGACTGAATCCAGATAAGACGGCGGTACTTATTGTGCAGGGTCGAAACTTGGGAGATGAATTTGATCTACCTGTTCTGGTTCTGGTCACACTTCCCCAGAAGGGACACGTGCAAAGTCTGGGGGTGCTTCTGTATCCGAGCCTCTCCCTGATGTCCCAGGTTGAGGCCGTGGCCAGAGGTGCCTTTTATCAGCTTGGCTGATATGCCAGCTGTGTCCGCTTCTTGAGATAAACGACTTCAGGACATTGGTACATATGCTGGTAGCCTCCAGACTGGATTACTGTAATGTGCTCTATGTGGGGCTGCCTTTGTATGTAGTCCGGAAATTACAGCTGGTTCAGAATGCGGCAGCCAGGTTGGTCTCTGGATCATCTCGGAGAGACCATATTACTCCTATATTGAAAGAGCTACACTTGCTGCCGATAAGTTTCCAAGCAAAATACATGGTGCTGGTTATAACCTATGAAGCCCTAAATGGCATAGGCCCTGGGTATTTCTTCATCATGAACCCCAGTGCCTATTGAGATAATCAAGAGAGGTCCGTCTGCAGTTGCCACTGGCTCATCTGGTGGCTACTCGGGGACGGGACTTCTCAGATGCTGCCCCAATGCTTTAGAACACGTTCCCTGTTTGAAATAAGAGTCTCCCCATCTCTGACCATTTTTAAAAAAATCTTTGAAGACACATTTGTTCACCCAGGCTTTTAATTAAATACCATTTTAATAGTTTCAACATTGTTTTAATATATTACGGTTTTAAATTGTTGTAAGGTTTTAATTTTTTGCTGTCATTTATTTTAACCTATGTTTTAATTTCTTTGTTGTTATTTATCTGTTTTAACTAATGTTTTAACTTTTCTGTTTTTGTTGTAAGCCGCCCAGAGACATAAGTTTGGGGTGGTATAAAAATATGATACATACATACATACAATGTAATAATATTCACACATAGCCATCCTGTGGCACCTAACAGAACGGTGTCTGTGTTCTTAACTGCCAGTATGCAATTAGAAGTTTGCATACTTCTAATTGGGGGGGCGGCGGTTTGCAACAGGAGGTGGAGATCCCTGATCGTGCAGTAGGTGGGTCAGCTCAGATGTATCCTCCAAACCAACCCTCTGTCACTCTTGCTGGCTCTAATATCTGGCCCCAGTGCATTTGATGGCTTCAATCTATACATGCTAATATGTCCCCATTTTCCCATTCAGGTGAATGGGAGGGACATGATGGCAGGTATGTCATGGTTCATTAATTTTAATGGGCAATGCAAACACAGCATTTTCCACAGCAATGGAAAAATATGTTTTGGCATTTCAAAATGAAATAATGGAAGACAGAAACTTGGACAGTAGCTGACATAAAGTGCTGCAGGAATGCAAGGTTTTCTTTTCACCCTGAGAAATATAGAAGCTATTCAGAAATTGGTTATTTCAGCCATTCCAGCGTATTAGCCAATAACAGTATCCAAAAGCTATTTTTATGTAGACTTGGACATAAAACCAGAATTGGAGTGTAAATGTTGCAAGGAGCCACCTTTTCAGCACTGGCCTTTTCCTGGAAGAGAACAATTTTTCCATATCTTACCTATAAATTCCTTCTTTCCAGTATGCAACGATGAGAATCCCTGTGAGGGTATGAGCCGCCATGCCACCTTTGAGAATTTTGGGATGGCCTTCCTCACACTTTTCCAGGTCTCCACTGGTGATAACTGGAATGGAATTATGAAGGTAATTGGGGCCAGTGAAGGATCATGTCTCTGGCCTGAAAAAACGGTATCCTGAAAAATCCTTGGCATTTTCAGGGGCGGGGATGGGGGTGAGTTAGTGTGATGGAAGTATTTGGACAATGATAGAAGGGCAGGTGTACTGGGGATTTCAAGTCATCCACTGCTACTTTAGTCATAGGGGTGAAGTAGAAGAATGGGATATTCTCAAAAGAGGCACCTTTTCATGTGGTGATTCTCTTTATTTAGCAGGGGGAGAGTAACTGGCCCTATCCACCCCCCGCACAGTACCTCCAGTGACTGTTGCTGGTGTCTGTCTCATGTTTCTTTTTAGATTATGAGCCCTTTGGGGACAGGGATCCATCCATCTTATTTATTTTTTATTTCTCCTGAGCCATTTTTGGAAGGGCGGTATAGAAACCATATTAAAAATTAATTCATTTGATTGATTGATTATATGACTGGGGAACATAGCAGCCCTCATGTCTGTGGCTGCAGATATGTTGGTATGAGAGAAGACATGTTAGTGCTTCATTGCATCATAGAGGGACCTGGGCGGATCCTGGTTTAATAGGTAAAATTGTCTTCAGGCAGGCGGTGGATTTTCACAGTATTATCAGAGTTTATGTGAGAACTGAACTTCTGAAGCAGAAGCTGGTGGGGCGGGGGAGAGGAAAGGAAAGGAAAATAAATAGAATTGACAAACTCCTGGCTGCAGACCAATATGATTATCCTTCCTACCATGTTAAACAAATTGTCATTCTGTAGTATGATGTATTCTGTGTCAATGCAAACTCAGTGAGTTTGTTCCATTACTAAGTTGAGTTTGTTCCATTACTACATTCTTCCTTTCCAGTCCTTTGAAAGACACTTTGGAGTTCAAGGAAGGCAACGTTAATGTGCCTCAGCCCTTCCATGAAGGCATGCCTTCTCCAGTGAGGAGCCCCACCTTTTATCAGGGCTAGTTTTCACCCATGTGCTACACATGGGTCTTACACATGTGGTCTGAAAATTAGACCAGAACTCTTGGAGAAAAACATATGAATAAGCTGGATAAGCTCTCTTGAGGGATGAGCCCTAGGAATCCTTCCCACTTTCATATAGACTCGTGTCACTTAAATAAATAAATAGCGTTCAGTGCCCAATCTAATGAAATATATTTTCACTTAGCAAGAGGCGCACAATGGCCTTTATTTGACCCAAGCACAGTGTCTCTCCAGTAACCGTTGCTGGTGTCTACCTTGTGTTTATTTGTAGAATGTGAACCCTTTTGAGACAGGGAACCATATTTTTTTTTCTATGTGAACTGCTTGGAGAACCTTATTGTTGAAAAGTGCTATATAAATAGTCTTAATAATAATAATAAGTATGGGGGAAATTGGAAATTCTTCAAAAGTAACTTGGGATATGGACAAAAATGCATGTTTTAATTGCTGTGCTTCCCATTCACATTTGCTAGAATAAGTAGATGATGTTTGAGGGGTCATTGACTTTTTGCTGGAAAATATCAGCCAGCCTTTAGAGGCTTCCTGTGACCCCAGGAAATACTGAGGTTCTGCGTCCAGATAGCATTATAAATTAAGGGGCCCAAGTTCTACCTAACATTGCTGTCTAGGTATTTTGTCTGAGGAAGCAGTCATATTTGCATTCATTACTTGAGACTTTTCTCTTTTCCTCTTTCTGTCTTTGTGTGTTGTGGGGGGTTTCTGTTTGGTTTTCTTTTTGCTTTGCTTTCGTTGGCCTAACTTAATCCTCAAGGACACGCTACGTGACTGCACCCATGATGACCGGAACTGCCTCAGCAACCTGCAGTTCATCTCTCCACTCTACTTTGTTAGCTTTGTGCTCACAGCCCAGTTTGTCCTCATCAATGTAGTAGTAGCTGTACTGATGAAACACCTAGATGACAGCAACAAGGAGGCACAAGAAGATGCTGAAATGGATGCCGAGATTGAGCTTGAGATGGCGCATGGGCTGTGCTCCCGGAGCTCTAGTTCACCAGGTGCTGGACAAGATGGAGGAGGTGGGAGAATGGACTCTGAAGGACACCTTTGCATGGCATGTTACTCTCCTGCACAGGTAGGTAGAGCTTTGTTATTTGCAAGCAAGACTGTGGCACATTGATGTGGGGAGAGGAAAGGCAGGTACAGGGCCTGGCGATGGAAAACCAAATGTTTTGCCATCATGTGACTATTTTACATTTAGTCTCAGCTGGGTGTTCCGCTGTATTGACAGAGGCAAATGGAACCAGAACTTGGAATAGCAGGGGGTGATGTAGATGACTGAGGTCAGAGTTCTGTGAAGAGTGCAGAGCTAGAATGCGAAGGGGTGCTGTGAGGCAGGTCAAGATGTATTAGCGGAGGTGCATTAGCAAAGTACAGGGGGTTCTGCGGAGCCAGATTGAGGAACACTTGCAATGGATAGGAAGTTCCCATAAGTGCTTCTTCTCACACTATAAATTAGCTATAGTATCCCCTCCTCCATTTTACATAAACACACACGGCCCCATTCTGCCTCCTTTACTCATATTTTCTAAGGTCATATGTTTCTAATAGCCTTTTGGATTTTAATGTGGTCGTTTGCCACATGCAGAGTTAACCATCTGTGTGCAGAAGGCAGAAGGTAGCCCCGAATTCACAAGAGAAGAACACTGAAACAAACAAAAACTTGGACTTCTTAAAATAATTTCTCCCATCCTCCCCCCTTTCTTGTCCCCTAGGAGAACTTATGGCTGGACAGTGTCTCTTTAATTATTAAGGACTCCTTCGACGGGGAGTTAATGATCATCGATAACCTATCGGGCTCCGTCTTCCATCATTACTCCTCGCCGGCCATGTGCGAGAAGTGTAACCATGACAAGCAAGAGGTAACCTGCGTGCGAGGATATGGGAGCGGGACCCCCGCAAAGTGCAAGAACACACACGTACAGCCTTATTCACTTGAGATCTCCCTGGGATTGCCTCCAGGTTGTAGATGACTTAGACAGAAGCCTTGAGTTTTGTTACCTAGGTACAATCCCAAAGTGACGTCTTTGGCAGTAAGAAAGGCAAATTTGTATTGGCAGAAGGATGAACAAAAGGGCAGCTGGAGCAATAAGGAAGCAGAAAGGAGTACAGAGATGTGCAGAGGAAGTGGGAATCATTATGGAGTCATGGTGCTAACTCCTTAGAGAAGGCAGTGTTCAATTTTGCACTCTGAGGAGAGGTTTGTGGGAAGAAAACATTATTGTCCTACAGTTTTCAAGGTTCAAAGAGGCATTGGAATCACATGATTAGTTTTCAGCACAGTCCTGTTGCTTAATGTCCATTTCAATTGATAGGCATGTTGTTCAGCATGTGATTTACTGTCTGCTAGTATCTATGGAGCAATAAGGTTGTTTTAGAAACATTTGTCTGAGTTAAAATCAATTTTAAACTTGAGTTTTAAAGACTGTTGATTAACATTAGTTTGTCTTGCTGAGAAATGGCTTATCATAACCCCATTGGGCCTTCTGGATTGCTAAAACTGCTAATGGAAGGTAGAGGGAGTGACTATAATAGGACAAATCAGAGCTCTTGTCCAGGTATTAATGACTGGTATATATCACTGCTTCAGTAATGGTCAGAGTAATGTCAACAATTCATGTTATTCTTACATATCATTACAGCTAGATCACAGATAACACAATCATTCATTGAATGTTTGAACTATATGCATTTCAGCAAGTCTGAGAACTCCAGTGGAAAGATCACAGGTCAAGATTCTCCTTGGTAGATTGCTCTGTCATTTCTATACAGGCAGAAGCTAGATTGACCTCATGCCCCTGAGGGTAGTAGATTTTAAAGTATTAAAAGAATCACAGTATTTAAAAAGTTGTTCCTGACTGCAGTGGTAATCTTGATTACATGCAGTTATGACTGAACATTTTGTTTAGCATGTTAAAATAACATGTCAACATGAATTTTTAGAAAGCTATCAAGATATATTGTGAAGTAAAGAGAATCCTAGAGTTCACTCTGATAGGCCTGAATCCATAAAGCCACTAATATGAGTTGTAAAGGCCGCTAATGTGCAAATGGTATTATGTATTTTAATTGTAACTCCAGAAGTGCATCAAGTTGTATCAAATTATCAATATGGCAGTGCTGGAGTGAAAATGAAGAGAAAAATCATCCACACATGATGTTTAATATGTATATTTAGGCCTCATTGAGGCTGTTCTCTTGGCTGCCCGTGGGAAGGAAGCTCCAGGAGGCTCGCCACTCCCAGCGGTACCTTGGTGGCAAACCCACCTAGGGAGCCCACCTCTTAAACAAGGTTAAGGGAGTGAGTGCTCCCTTAACCCCATTTACCTGATTGTGTAACAACACCAGCTGCTTTCAGCCAGCACAGAAGTACTGATAGGCACCTGCCCATCTCTGGGGAGATCTCCACAATGCACCACACACTCCACGCTCTCAATGGAAGTTCACACTCCCAATAAAGAACTTGGTCGTCTGAGGGGAAAGTGAGTTAAAAGCAGCATCTCCCATGCGCCCTCCCCACCTGCTCTCAGAGATCGTGAGAATCACCCTACCAGTTTACATTATGTGCATCATTATGGTTCCCTAACACTGCACCCCAGGGCTGCTGCAGACTTCAGAGTTAGCTGCATCTTCTTTTTTTCTATGTAAACCACTTTGAGAACCTTTTTGTTGAAAAGCAATATATAAATAATCTAACAGTAGCAGTTCTGAAATGTGATTTCCCCATTGCGACAATGGGGGAATCTGAAGAAGCACTGCAGCAGTAATGCTGTGCCTCATGTAAGCCCACAATCACAACTATAGAGCACAACCCAGAGAAAGTTTGTGCTTCTTTGAGTCTCATAGTAACCAAGTGTTTAACTTAAGTTGATTTATCATTCCATGTTCTTTTTTACATTATTTGTTTCCTAGATAAAGATTATCTCTGTAGGAAAACACATGTGCTGTAATGTTTGATGAACAGCACAGCATTTTTCATAGTGCTTATATACTTAATGCATATCAAATACATATATATTTAAGGGGGGGAGACCATGTGCAGCATACCTCAAAGATTACAAATTATGCCCATGTTTCTATATGTAGATTATCCCTATGTAGGAAAAGTGTTGACATAGGAAGCATGCCTTCAACATGCCTAACTGACTTGCACCTAGATATTTCAAATGGAGGGCTCGTCAAAAACAAGCCCAAGCAGTCATGAGGGGTGGCAATAATTTTAGCAGTGCCAGTAAGGCAGCATGCAGTCTGAGAAACAAAATCTCCTAAAACATTGAGATATATTTCCAATACATCATATAGTAGCCATTCAAGTTAAGTGTCATCTATCATTCTGTTCAACCATCTCAACAAAACAGCATTAACTGCTCTTATGGCTAGGGATGAGCCTGGACCGGTCCGGAGGCCATTCTGAAGGCCTCCGGACTGGTCCGGACATGAGAGCAGTCCAGCGGTCTGGCACTGGTGTGGGGGGCTCTTTAAGGGTGGGGGAGGGTTACTTACACCCCCCCCCGCCACGTTTCCCCTGCCAGCACGTTCGTTTTGAAAAGCTTTTGGGGCGGCAGGATATCTCCCTGTCGCCCCTTCCCCCAGTCGTCGGCAAAAGGCTTCAAAAAGTCTTTTGCGTGTGTGCACGTTGTGCATGCATGTCATGTCTCTGTGTCACATGCACGCGCGTCGCAGAGACGTGACGTGCACGTGCGACATGTGCACGCGCAAAAGGCGTTTTGAAGCCTTTTGCCGACAACTGGGGGAAGGGGCAGCAGGGACATATCCTGCCGCCCCAAAAGCTTTCAAAACAAATGCACCAGCAGGGGAAACGCGGCGGGGGGGGGGGTAAGTACACCCTCCCCCGCCCTTAAAGAGCCCCACACACCAGTGCCGGACCGCAGCTCCGTGGTTCCATGCACATCCCTACTTATGGCTAGTTTTTCCATAACCTTGATCCATTCTCTGACTCACAGTTCACTGCAAAAGGCTAAGCAGTGTTTCAGACCCTTTACTTAAGAGATAAGTTCTTAAGGCTATGGCCACATTCACACGTAACAGGGGACTGGAGTTGCAGGGACCCGCGGTTTCCTTACTGTTACATCTGAACGCGTGCAACTCCGGTCCTATCTGTTTTGCAACCTGAGGTTGTGCTCAGGAGCTTTGTAGTGCGTTTCGCTGCTCCAAACCAAGGGTTCATGGAGCCTCCATTCCATCCAAATGCAGCACTAGAAGCTGCATTCAGCTGGACTGGAGGGAGGAAGCTCCTCCCTCTCTCCCTCCCTGACTGGCTGTGAGGGCTGTCCTTCAAGCAAGAAGAAAGCCCACACAGCCAATTCCCCCTCCTCTTTGCAGTCTCACTGACTGCAGAGAAGATGCTCTCCCTGTTCTCCGAACACAGACAAAAGAGCAGAGTGTGGCAGTGGGAGCGAAACTGGTTCTGCGTGACATGAGAATGTGGCGAATGTTTAGTCCTCAGCCGGTCAAACTGAGGATGACTCAGAAGTTTCCTTTTAATGAGCTACACCCTTTCAGTTCTTTGGCCCCATTAAGAAGCTTGACAGTGATCCCAAAGGCTGTGGAACAGACTTTCTATTGATCAGGATCACCCAGCTGAAAATTTTATGGGTTACCTCCAGTGTTCCCGGATGTTGTTGACTACAACTCCCAGAATCCCCAAGCAAAAGCCATTGCAGCTGGGGATTCTTGGAGCTGTAGTCAACAGCATCTGGGAATCCCTGTTAGAGGGAACACTGGTTACCTCTGCCACTTGTTTGTGTGTATTTTGACAGTGTGTTTTGGAAAGAAAGTGATCAGAGAAGTGAGTATTTGTAAAGTGGAAATGCTCAGATGTGAGTCTGAGACAAGCACCTGATAGTTCCTAGAACCTTCTTGGTTATTCACATCTCAAACCTGCATCTAACCATTCTACCAGAAGAAATGCATGTCTCCGACCACTTCCCAAGAGTCATTTTCAAACCAGGAGTATGAAAATGTAATGATGGAAGCATCTCTAAGCAATGGTACAAGCCACATTGCGATGACTCAGAACTGCAAAAGAACAAAGTAATGTGGCAAAGTAATTCACTTCAATTCATTTCACTGGGACTTGCCAGGTAGATTGTGCCCAAATTACCCCTTAATTAATATGCCATAAGCTGCTACAGTAACAAGACCTTGCCAACCAAATGAGTTCCATGGATAACAGTGACCATTTGAATTTTTCAGCTTCCTTGGTCAAGGCCAAAGAGCTGAGCATCTTGCAGGATCAAGCCATTATTTCTTTAAATGCTGTTCACACTATTTAATATTTTAATCATTATGCTTCTCTGTATTACATTACATTTTGGTCCAATATTTCTTTTAAAGTGGTAAATAATAATTGTATTATATATAGATAGTAATGGCCAAAATATATTCTTTCACTTTAAAAAAATAAAATTAATATTTTAAATCTCAAAGTACTAAAAAGCATTATTTTTATATTGAAAGATATTTCAAATTTTTTTTTGGGGGGGTACCTGAGGAAAATGTAATCTTGATTTGCAGGGGAGCAACAGCATCTCTTGCCTCTGGGCTTCCTAGAGGCAGGCATCTGGTGGGCCACTGAGAGAAACAGGATGCTGGACTAGATAGGCCTTGGACCTGATCCAGCAGGGCCGTTCTTATTTTCTTACGATTTTTACAAACACACTTATGTATGTAAGGTATTCTTGTTTGCCTATTGAGATTATAGGTTTCAAAAACACAATTTAATTTTTAGTGGCTTGCAGAAGGAATATAAAGTAGGATACTAAATTTATCTACAAGCATATTTCTACAGGAAAATCATAACTAATTATCCTTTTTTATGGCAGACACTTTATAGTTGGCATGGGGGTAAATGTCCTAGGGATATGCACAGAACGGGCTGGCCTGGTTCGGTTTGACGCCAGACCGGCCTCAAACCCAACCGGGTCAGTTCGGTCTGGCACCCTCTCAAACACCCCTCTGGTTCAGGGGTGGTGGTGGTTGCGAGCTTAATTTTGTTTACAAACATTAACTTTTTTTTTTAACCTTTTACTCCCCTTGAGGGAGTTCCTGGAGGTGGCGGGGGGGTTCGTGGAGGTTCCCCCTCCCCCCCGCCAGCCTTCGAAATGACCCCCTTGGCCGGTTCGGCCGCTCTTCGGCCAGTTTTCGGCCTTCACTCAGTGGCCATTATGGAAGCCGCGCGCCTGCGCACATGGCCTCTGCGTGGGAGTAAAAGGTTAAAAAAGTTATTTATTATTATTACTACTGCTACTACTACAAAATTAAGCTTGCGATCATTCGGGGGTGTTCGGTCTGGGGTCGACAAGTGGTGGTTCGGTTCGACCCCATATGATCGAACTGAAGCGGTTCAACGTCGAACACATTCGACATCGAACCTGTTTGCACACCCCTAAGCAGTCCCACATCCATAAAAATGTTTCACTCTGCCTTAAGAAGAAAAATTATATTTAGAATAGTGTTTGTCTGATAATTTGAGCATTCTTGTCTTTTTAAAATCATTTAAATATTCTGTAGACGAGGCAGGCTTGTGTTTTAAAATGTAAGGCATTTTCTCACCACACTAACCTCTTTGCTCTTTTCATGGCATTACTCTAATTTCATTATTTGTCGTTATGAGGTTTGCATAAACCCTAGCAATTTGTATTGGTGACACATGATATTGTTGGCACATGCTTAATTGTCATCACAGGTTCTGTCAGCGCATAATGGTGAACTGTCACTTCGAGCATAATGTTTTTCTCTTTAAGGATTTGTTAGGTGTTTCTTTTTTGTGCTGGAATTCTGGTGGAATGTTGACACTTTTTCCAAAATAGTACAGCAAAGTTTAACTCTTCTAGCACTTGTAATTCCAGGGAATTTTATACATACAGGTTAGGAAGAACTGTCTTACAGGCTTTGCAGATTTAATACCTAGATTCCTTAGAGAGGCAGAGTTAAGGGTATTTTCTTATGAAATTAATTTGAGTTGATGGTTGACAAAACTCATGAGACAAGTGGTTCCATACAAAGATTGGGTTTTTTCCCTATATGTGTATAGATCCTGTGACTGATAGTTGTGTTGTGTGTTGATGTGTTGTAATTGTGGTTTTCTTTTGTTTTTTAAATGTTTGGATTGCTGTTGTTGGTTGTACTTGGTAAAATTTTACATTTTACATAACCTTGGACGCAATCCAGCACACAAATAACCAAGTATAAATCCCATTGGCCTCAAAGAGATTTAGACACACATAACTATACACTGGACTTTGCCCATAGTCCACTAACCAGAGTTGTTCAGTAGTTAGTTTCTATAGTTCCATACTGTGGAGTAAGTGGTATGAAGATTGCAGTCATTGTGACCGTGTGCTGGATTTCATCATGATGGTGGATTACCCTTTTGGTAATCTGCTTCAGGCATTTGCTCCATCCATTCCAAATGAACTATCAGTCTGAAGGAGTCCTAACATATGGCACTGCCACTGATTCTGTTATACTTCCTGTCCAAAGCCATCAGCTCTCCATATCATCCTTCGCCACTATTTACATGTGCCACATGCATACACAGTTCTGCACAAACGCAAGAAAGCAAGAACCTTGCCCGAGGAGCCCTGCAAGCTAGGACAAGATAATACAGATAAAATACAATAAAGAAAGATCAAATGCCAGGATAGATTAGCAGACATTCTCTAGAGACCAGCACTAAGTGAAGGAAGCACCTTTTGAAGGGGAGGATAGCTAGGCTGGTCACAGGAAAAATAAGAGGGAAAATGAAACCAAAGAATGAAGAGGAAAAGCTAATCTAAGGAAAGAAGTGGGAGAAGATGGAGGGAGAGTGCCAGCATGTAAAGTTATGGTGGGAAGGGGGAAAACTAAAGATGTAGGAACAGAGACTTGAAAATAAGGAAGATTACTTTTTTAAGTGGCATGAAGAGAACAAGGTGGGAAACAGGAGAGGGAAATAGAGTGACAGCAGACGTATAGGATACATTTTTAAAGGTTCTGGTCTGTGTACACTGGAATTGGAAACAAAGAAGAAGAAGCAGCAGCAAGGGACAGAAGAGAAGAGCTGCTGGAAAGAGACAAGGTTGGTCAACTGCATGCTTTTGGTATGGATTGCATAAAGCATGGTTACTGCTAATGGAATGAAAGCGTCTCCACCATCATCCTATTTGACCAGGACAAGCTCTGCTATCCACAGCCAAGGGAGTATATTCCTCATCTGGTTCCGGGCTGATCTGCATTATCCTCAGTCTGGATTATCCTTCTGTCCCTCCACCCGCCAATGCAGATTCAATTGTGGCCAGAGTCACAGAGCATGATGCCACAACCCTTAGGGTTGAACTGAAGATTTATCTACCTCTCAACTGAAGAAGACATTTTAAAGAATGGTTCAGAGCTGGGACAATCCATGAGAGATTCCAGTTTTGCTTTTTTTAGTTTGTTTTTTCCCCTTCCAGAAACAAATTTGTTCATCGTATGCAGAATTGGGTTAGGACTCCATAAACCTCATGTGTAGTTGTTCTCTTTGTCTTCAGACCTTTTCTTAAGCCAATGTGGCTGGCTATGGAATCAAGTAGTGGTGTGTGACCACTTCTTTCCCTTACCACAGGTCCAGCTGGCTGAGATGGAAGCCTTATCGCTCAACTCTGATAAGTCCTCCATCCTGCTCGGGGATGATGGAGATAACCACACTTCTGACCAGCCAAGCCCAAATGAAACTAAGGTAAAAACATTTTGAGGGCCTTTTGTGCAAATGTGTCCAGTGTTTGAACTTCATCACCTTTCTTTGAAAGAGTCGCAAACCATCCCAGGAGCAAAGATAGCTTAAGCTTTGCCCTGGGAAGGAAATTCTTCAGGGTGATGGGGGCAGGAAAGGGAGTGGCTTTTTGCCATGTCTGATGTAACATGAGTTGAATACTCGTGTACTTCATCATGCTGTCTGTTGTAGGCTGCTTGGTGAAACCCCAAAAACATGTGCTCAACATGGGTTTTTGCCATCATTATTTCAGTGAGAGAATTCTGGGGAAAGGACTGTTAATAGGAATGCACAAAACAAATTGCCTTGATCAAGAGCTCCAGTGGTGCTCTGATGCACACGTACAAATAACTCTGCCCAACTTCCTCAGTTTTAATCCCCACACCTAAGAGCTAATGGGCATTTCCTTTGGCTAAAGACTGTGCCCACTGCCCACTTCTTTTCTCCACTGGAAAAAAATGGAAATTAACCATAATCTTCAGCCTGAGGAGGCATCTTCTTTTAGTCTCAGCATTGCTGTTGAGAACTTAGAGAGACAGTAGGGCAGCCTGAATTCCCTCCACATAGCTAAAGTTTAGAGGAAACTCTCAGAAGACTTCCTTCAGCTGAAGAGTCTGTCTCCCTCCCTTTCTGGAGATAGAGGCAGGAACATCTGCAGCAACTGAAGTGAGTAGTGCATCGGGGACAGGGAGTGAATGTGGTGAATTGTGTGGCTGGAGTAAGTGATGATGGGGTGGGGTTTTTGGTTTTTTTTAATGGGTGTAGAGAGAGTATTACAAAAAAAATCTGAATTTCTCTCAGGGGTGTGTGTAGATACACACACATATAATGTATCTGGCAAAAGAAGGTGTATTTTATTGTGGGATTTGGATATGATTTGTGGGTGATAGCCAACAACATTCTAAGGGCAGGGTCAAATCGGTGGACACTGTTGATAAGGGGCAGGAGTGGGGAAATGATCATCATCCTTTTTACTGATTCCAGCCTTACTCTTAGTCCAAAACACTGCATCACCATTGCAGGCTTCTACAGCCAAGTAGACACTAACAGCCCAAGTGTTTTCCATAGGTAAAATGGTGCTGTTGAGTCAGTGTCAACTCCTGGCAACCACAGAGCCTTCTGGTTGTCTTTGGTAGAATACAGGAGGAGTTTACCATTGCCATCTCCCGCGCAGTATGAGATTATGCCTTTCAGCATCTTCCTATATTGCTGCTGCCCAATGTAGGTGTTTCCCATAGTCTGGGAAACATACCAGTGGGGATTCAAACCAGCAACCAATGGCTTGCTAATCAAGTCATTTCCCCACTGCGCCATTAGGTGGCTACTACAAATCCTGCAAAATTGCTGTCATTCAAAGAATGGTGCTGTGGTTTTATTCCTTTTCCTTCTCTTTTTGAGGCTGTATTTGAAATTCCATAAGACAACCATCTTTATTCTAACTAGGATGGCCAGCACAGTCCCACCTCCATGGGAATGGGCGGTCTGGAGGAATGTCTCTTTCCTTTAACAAATACAGAAGATTCTGAAGCTCCAGAAAGTTACCTATGTGAAATGGAGAAAATTCCTTTCAGTCCAGTCCAGTCTTGGCTAGAGACTGAGAGCAACCAAGGTAGGCAGCACACTCGTGTTCCACCTAGACAATATTACAGAGCAATGGAGAGATGTCTGATTCTTCTGAGGGCAATTTCCTGTTACACATTTGGTCTGCCCCCTCTCCACACACACTGCAACAACAACCCGAAAAAATAGTTTAGGGTGGAAGGTAATGACTGCTGTACCCAATGAGGTTCATGATAGAGCAGGGATTATTTATTTGTTTACTTATTTACATCTATATCCCACCTCTCCATTAAAAAATGCTCAAGGCAGCTTCCAATAAATGAAAACAATAAAATAGTAAAATGAAAACATTTATAAAATAGGAGAATCACAGGCAGTCCGTTCCAATGAAATCAGTTTTGAGATAAAAGACCCGGTGAAGCAGTCTAAAATAGCGGGGGGGGGTCACCAGTGGCAGAACCAGCCAGATGGTGGCCTGTGTTCCACCCCGCCCAGTGCCCCACCAGTGATGCCCCATGTGTGTGATGTCACATGCAAAGGGGTCGTGGCCTGGGCTTGGGATAGCCCGAGTGAGCTTTTCCCCTCTCATTTCAGGCAGCATTTGCTACCTGACAGCATTTATTTCCCTTCCCATCCCTCACAGGAGGGAGAGGAAAGGAAATAAACTCTGTCAGGCAGCAAGCACTGCCTGGAAATGAGAGTGGGAGGACTGGGGTGGGCCTTCTAGCAACTGGGCCACCTCCCTTTTGCATGTGACATCACGTGCAGCAGGGGCTCCAGCAGCCCTTTTCATTGGTGGCCTGGGTTCTTTGAACCTGTTTGCTCAATGGTGGCTCTGTCCCTGGGGTCCACATTGAGGATGCATAGCGGGTCTCTTCCAGTAGGGAAGTTCCAAAGCCAAGGCACGACCACTGAGAGGGCCTTCTCCTGCAGTCAGCACAGAATTGCCTTTGGCTTTCTCTCCTCTAAGGCAAGAAGGATCTCAAAGTAAAGCCAAGCCATGCTTGGAAGATAAACCCTGGACTCTTGCCACGGTCTCCCATACTGGTGTGTTGATGGATTGATCTATTCATAAAGGACTTGTTACCAGCTGTGCCTTTTCTGGTGATGGTTGATCTCCTCTAGGTGGACTCTCTTCCTCCAGGCTACTCAGGGAAGATTAACCATCAGAAAAGAAACACAACTGGTAGTACCAAGGCACTGCTAGCCCATAAAAACTAGCTCTTCCTGCCCAGAGTAAGCAAGCAGGGGTGCGCTTGGAAGGGTGTTGAACATAATGCATGAATGACTGTACATGTGTACAGATCTGCACGTGTGTGCACTGTACACAGATTCTATGTGCATTGGACATAATGTGTGACCAGGGCTCTCATGTTTCCTCAGTAAGAGGGTAACATGTGAATCTGCTCTGTGAGTCCCTGCAGAATTCTCGCTTTGGTGGAAGCAGCAGATATTTGCAAGTCAGATTCTTCACCTTTTTTCTTGATGTGTTGATTTCTTCTTCCTCTGACTGCCAGGTCCTCCTGCCCCATTCTCTCCAGATGCCTCCAATCCTCTGTTACCAGTCCAAGCAGAGTTTTTCCTTCCAACTGTGTCTGCCAATCAGTCGGATCAAGAGAAATCCTCCTGCCCAGAGAATCTCCCTAAAATCTCTCTGCAGGCTTCTTGGGCATCGCTGCAATCTCCAGGTGTGAACTGCTCACTTATCCATCAGGTAAGCACTTCTCCTTGTACCAGTTCTCCATCTTTCTGTAGTCTGAGATCTTAGCCTCACATGGACACCCACACAATAGTAGAGGAGAAAGAGATGTTTATTACATACAGATAGACTTTGCACTCTCCTGTAATTCTTTTCTACATATATGCAATATTATGTCAGAATTGACCTCATCTCTGAGGTCTACAATTTTGGATTAATTCATGTAGCACTGGGATTGTTCCAAACTAGGTAGGCACAGGGTAAGATACTGAATAAACTTAGACTAAATGTCTTACGCCTGCTTGCTCACACCATGTGTAGGCGTGTTTTTCTCTTACTTCCTTGATTTGGCTCATACTGATGGTTTGCTCACACAAAATTGTTTGAGCTAGTGGTTATTCAGCCTGCTAAAGAGGCTATTGGGAGATCTGTCCAGTTGTCTTATAACTGGACTATAGGGATATGCACAAAACCAGCTTGGTCTGTTTGGTTTGAATTCGAACCAGGGTAGGTAGGTTTGGTTTTAGTTTTGCTCAAACCACCACTACCCCCACCTCGGTTCAGTTCAAATTCAAGCCCAATTCAAACCGGTTCTAAAAAGTTCTACATAGGGTATAATGGGGACTTGAACCGGCCCAGTACTCCCTATGTAGAGCACCTAGGGGCACAAAACCGGGGTGGGTCGTAGGCACCCAGAGGTGCCTACCACCCACCGAACCCCAAAGCAAACGGACACTTCTGTGATTATTGGTGAATTTCTGAAGATTTTTATCCATTTATTTATCTATCTATCAAATGTATACTCCGCCCAAACTTATGTCTCTGGGCAGCTAAATTTTAATTTTTGTATTCCTCCCATAGGGAATAATGGGGATTTGAGGGGATTTGACCCCTCAAAGTGGGTCTGGGGGCATGACAGGTATGGCCTCAAACCTCCCCCCCAGGCAGCCCCAAGTTTGTATGATTTATTTTTTAAAAAAAAATTAAAAGAATTTTTCCCTTCATTGCAATGCACTAGGAGTCCCTCCCCATTCATTGAACTGTGTGTGATCTTAATTGCTATGAACTCTGAACTCAAAGTGCCCCCAGCCCCACTTTGGGGTGCCCTGGGCACCCCACAAAGGGGAGAATGGGCTGGCTGGGCCACCTCAAATCCCCATTATTTCCGATGGGAGGAATACAAAAATTGGAAAAATCTTCAGAAATTCATCAATAATCACAGAAGTGTCCAAATGCTTTGGGGTTCGGTGAGTGCTTGGCACCCCTGGGTGCCCACCACCCACCCCATTTTGTGCCCCTAGCAGGACACCATACCAACACAACGTGGCACAACTAAGAAGACAACCAACTGGAAACCAAAAAACCACCACAGAAACAGACCTGCTGCTGTGACCGCACAACTGCACAGACTAGCATAAGGCAGTTAAACCAAACCGGCACGCAAACTGCAAAGAAAGAGGGGCAAGGCAAAAACACACCAACACACTGAAGGAGAACTTAAAGTAATACGCACCTGTGTCTTCTGCTCTTCTCTTTGTGTGTGCAATGCATGCTTTTTGCCTGTGGGGAAATAAACGCCTCAGACTATGTCTGGTGCACCACATCTTTGCTGGAGGCCACACAGGGCCCCAGGCACGTGGTGGCAGCAGCGCAGCGGCGTACATGCATGTTTGCGTTTGGTGTGTGCGTGTGTGTGCTGCTAAGGGGAGCTCTTAAAAAGTTAAAGGAATAGGAAAGTCCGGCTCAGAGGCAGGTCAGAGGCCACATAGGATGTGCTGTGGTGGGAGACCACTTACTCATCATGTCCAAACCAGTGCATGCATGTCTGGGGTGTGTGTGGGGGGGGGTGTCAGCAGAACCAAACGAGAGGGAAGAGAGGGGGGCTCTGAAAGAATTGAAGGGATAGGAAAGTCCGGCTCAGAGAAGGGTCACTGGAGGCCACACACGATGTGGTGTGCCGGGAGACAACCTACTCATCATGGCCAGTGCATGCATGTCTGGTATGTGTATGTGCATGCATGTCAGCAGAACCAAACAAAAGGAAAGAGAGGGATAGGGAATAAAAACAACTCACAAATACATATATACAGTACACATTACACAAGTATATATACAAATGCAGCTATACAGTAATATTTACACTATCAACAACTATCTATACACAAACTGGACCAAAAACACTATCTACAGAAAGGAAAAACCTCTACTACTGACAACATACACACACACACACACACACACACACACACACACACACTAGAAGAAACCTCCATGCACGCATACACTCACACACAAACAACACCTATCTACACAAGCACATATTTACACACAGTGAAATATTTACAAATACACATTCTGGCAGTCCCGCTCCCCTCCCCCACCCAAGCAACACAAGCACAACACATTTTAAAATACTAAAAAATCTACATTTTTACAAATCTACATATTTACACATCAACATATTTACACAGTGCCACACTGGCACAAACTGCCTAGTGTCTGGGTGTGTGCCCACAGCCCCCTGAATGCTGTGGACAGGTGGAACCAGGGGCTAGTTCAGCATCGGGTTATGGCAGTGGGGGGGGGGGTGTATCCAGTTGCCAAGTCACAGCACTAGCAGTCATGCTGCGACTTGGCACAGCTGAAGGAGGAAGGGGGGAGGGGAGGGATGAGCGGAAGCTGCTGCCGGGCAGGTGACCGGCACCATGGGCCAATCACTCACTCAGATCAACCTCCAACTCAGGGTAGCCCAGCAGTGGGAGGTTAACCTTAAGGAAAACCAGCTGCTTGACCAAGCCAAGGCTCAACCGGGACCAAGCGGGTGTTACTACATCGTCAGCATGTGAAAACACCCACTCACATGCTGGTTGGTGGGCAGGAGAGGATGCGTGCAACAACCACTGCCAGGTCTGCCCCGACTTGGCAGTGGGTTGCCCAGAACTGCGCGTGGTCCATCTCGGGGTCTTCCTCCACAGGCTCCTCCAAGTACTGGGCAATGCACTGCACAGCACTGGTGGGCCTGGAAGGTCGAGCCTCCCGCAAAACGGGCAAGGCCCGAAGGCACACCCGCTTAAACCACTGGGCTAATTTAGTGGGAGGAACTGCCTGCTGCGCTGGCGCCACTGCCTGGGATGCTGCACAGCCAGACTTGGAAGAAGAAGGGGCAGGAGCTGAAGGGTCGCCCACACTGCTGCTGCTGGGTGTGGGTTGCGCATGCTCGGCAGGCATACCATCACCATCCTCCTGGTTTCTGCAGGTATTAGTGACCTCCTCCTCCCTAACTCTCTCGACCAGGAGGTCCCTCCACCATTGGCGCAAACAACATTGCCCTTGATGGTCAGGTCACAGAGACAAGCCAGGACATACTTTTCCCTGTCACCCAATGCATCGACCAGCCTGTCAACAACTCCGACCTTCAGCCTTCCAGCCATAGCACGCCCCTCTGGCATGGTCAGCAAAGTCCAGAATTCACCCATCAGCTTCTCCAGGAGGAGAGCTGCGGGCAGGGCCTGGTTCAAAGGAGTGGTGTCGCCACACAAGCAGGAAGGGCTCGAGTGCCGACACCATCTCGGACATGAGCTTCCACTCCGCATTGGATAGGTCACACATGACCAAGGATTCGTTCCTCACCAGGTCATCGAGGGCCACCTCCTGCTCCAGTAGGCACTGGAACAAGAGGAAGGTGGAGTTCCACCAGGTATCTACATCCGTGGGGATGAGATGTTGTGGAAGCCCGTGGACACACTGCCGCTCGTGAAGCAGGCACCTGGACTTCTCACTCTGGTGGAAGTGGGCTGCAATCTTGCGGGACTTCTCCACAAATGCAGCCGTGGCAGCAACAGCACCTACAATGGGGCAGCCATGTTCCCTGGATGCCTTGACCTCCTTGAGGCCAAAGGCATCCCTGACAGTCAGGTGGAGCATGTGTGCCATGCAGCAGATGTTTACATACTCCATCACTGACTCTACCGTCACAGTAACATTGGACCCATTGTCTGTGACAATGAAGCCCTGCGAGAGGTGTGGCAACCCGCTGATCCACTCCTCTATTTGGCAGCCGAGTACGGCTGCCACCTCCTCCTTGGTGTGCTTGACATCCAAGGTCTCCACATGCAAGATAGCCCACCTGTGCCAAAATGTGGTGTGGGACACACTGGAGCCAGAGGCAGCACCGGAGGTCCCCTCTCTCTCCAGACCCCACCAGTGGACAGTCAGGGCCAGGAAAGCAGCATGCATCCCACTCATACTGTTCCACAGATAAGTGGTGAAATGCACGCTGGTGCCAGCCAGTGCTGCACGCAGCATGGCTCACACGAGCTCCCTGCACCACCTGTACAGCGAGGGGACCACGTTCCAGCTGAATGTGGTTCTTGAGGGGATGGTGGTGTAGTCGGGCGCTAGCAGCTGGAGTATTCAGCAGAAGCCAGAGTTTTCAACCACCTGAAAAGGCTGATTGTCAGTGGCCATCATCTCCCCTATAAGACGGGTGAGGAGATGTGGGTCCACGTGACCAGGCTGCTTTGTGCCTGATGACTGCATCCACTGCTTGACTGGCAGCGTGCCCTGCTTCATGGAAGCTGGTGCACCGACTGTGTCAGCACTAGTCGCAGGCACACAAGGTGCACTAACACTGCCAGCGGAGTCAAGGAGATCCGGGTGATGCTGTCACATGTGTCACCACATGGAGGTTGTCCCCAGATGCTGTGCATCCTTGCCCCGACTGACTTGTGCCCTGAAGTGGACACAGCAAGCAGCGGTTGGGGAATCTTGAGGGACCTCAAAATGCTGCTAAACATCACTGCTCTGGGTGGCCTCAAATGCCCTGGGTGTTGTCTTGGGCCTCAAGACTGTGACTGTGGACCTAGGGGGGCTGCTGGTGTTCACCCACCGCCATCACCCACCCCCCTTCCACCCTCTGTGGAAGAAGAAGGGCCCGGCTTCACTGGCAGAGGGGCTGCCCCCTCCACCTCAGCAGCAGACTCAACCTCCTCGGAGCCAGGCTGGGAGGACCCAGCACCAGACTCCGCCACAATCTGGGCATCATTAGAGGGGGCCCCACTGAGTGGTGAGAGGAGCGTTGGAAGGGCCGCAAGAGGGAGGGAAAATCTGGCCGCACTGCCAGCTGTCAACTCCCTGCCCTCTGCCCCAACCATGGAAGGAGCTTCCCTGGCAGGAGAGCCCCCGGCACCACCAGGCTCTGCATTAGGCACCAGCCCTGGCAGTGCACCACCACCCGATGGACCCGCCACTAGTCCAGGAACTGGTTCAGCAACAGCTGGCTCCTCCGGATAGGAGAGCCTTCATGCCACCACCTCACCTGGGCCAAAGAATTCACCAATGGGGACCTGTAGGACCCCTGCACCAGCTTGGGGACTCCTACCACCTCTGCCTGGCACCCTGCTGTGAGCTTTGCCCGCA
Source organism: Hemicordylus capensis (assembly GCF_027244095.1). Lineage (NCBI taxonomy): Eukaryota > Metazoa > Chordata > Lepidosauria > Squamata > Cordylidae > Hemicordylus > Hemicordylus capensis. Next base: position 215,641,851 of record NC_069661.1, on the reverse strand, counting down.
ACATGGCATTCTGACATTCCCGAAAAACCTTTAAATATTTAAAAATTTAAAAAATATTTTAAAAGGAGGGGGGATTTTTAAAAAACCTATTTGAGGGGGAAACCTTTTTTTTTAAAGCCTATTGGGGGACCTTTAAAAAAACCTATTGGGGGGAAAACCTTTTTAAAAAACCTCTGTTTAAAGAAAACCCCTTTTAAAACAAGCCTACCCAGTGCGGGGTAGATTTGGATACAAAACAAATCAGGGGTGATTTGTTTGGGGCACAAATCAAATTTAAAAAAATTGATTTGTACACATCCCTATAATTTAGGCAGCAAAGCTGTGGATAGTTAATGCACATGTAAGATCTACTTCACATGCTGTGAAATTAGCAATTGTGGGGAGAAATTGTGGGAAGGGGAGTGGTGAGCAGAAAATGGGTTCAGCACTCTCCTCCTCCCCACCTCTACTCTGCTTGAAATCTCCCCCACTTTGCTATTTTATAGGTTTGGTGGCAACTTGTATTCTAGGAGAGGATCAGTTGGTGGACTTGTAGTTTTGCCCTTACGGACAGGCAAAACACAGATATTCTGAGGATGTCTGAGATCTCCTGAATCTGTAGTTATGTGGGACTGAAATATTGACAGGCCAGGGGAAGAAAGATGATTAAGAGGGTGGCCTGACAGAGATGTATATAATTATGAATAGCATGGACAGACTATCATTGACATCCAATGGTTTTGAATGGCACTAGCTTCAAGAGAGACAAAGGGAAGTATTTCATCTCAGAATGATAATTAAGTTAAGACATCCATTACCACAAGGTGTGATGATGGTCACAGTCTTGGATGGCTTTTCAAAGAGATAGAATGAATTCATGAATATGTGCTTATTACATTTATACCTCAAACTGTTAGGGTGGGGGGATGGAACTAGATGACCCTAAACAGTTTGGGTCCTGGATTCCTGAGGGACCACCTGCTCCCAAGGGTTTCTGCCCACTCAACAAGGTCATCAGGGGAGACCCTGCTCTGTGTGCCAACAATAAGGGAGGCTTGCCTGTCGTGCATGGGGCAGGGCCTTCTCAGTCATTGCCCCCAGGCTTTGGAATGTTCTCCCGGTAGGCATGTGCTCCCCAGTCTCCATCACAGTTTTTAGAAAGCAAGTAAAATCTTGGCTTTTTACCCAGGCTTTTAAATGACTGTTTTGTTTCCTGCTGCTTTGTATCTTATGGTTATATTCTACATATTTTTTAAACTTTTAATTAGATTTTTATTTTCCATTTTAATTCTTATTGTGTAGCTTTTATGGTTTTATATTGTGTTAAATGTTTTGTAGACCTCCTTGAGATTATTTTAATGAAAGGTGGTATAATTTAACAATAAATAAAAATAAAAGGACCTCCCATCCAGGTTCTAGCTAGCCTTAGCTTCAGCAAGGTATTATATCATGTGCCCCCAGACCATGCTCTGTGGCCAATTTCTCAATTGCTACTGGTCATGAATACAGGTGAAACTCAGAAAATTAGAATATCGTGCAAAAGTCCATTAATTTCAGTAATGCAAATTAAAAGGTGAAACTGATATATGAGACAGACGCATTACATGCAAAGCGAGATAAGTCAAGCCTTAATTTGTTATAATTGTGATGATCATGGCGTACAGCTCATGAAAACCCCAAATTCACAATCCCAGAAAATTAGAATATTACATGGAACCAAGAAGACAAGGATTGTAGAATAGAACAATATCGGACCTCTGAAAAGTATACAGTGTACTGTGCTTGATTGGCCAGCAAACTCGCCTGACTTGCCAGGATGAGAGACATGAGACCAAACAATGCAGAAGAGCTGAAGGCCGCTAATGAAGCATCCTGGTCTTCCATAATACTTCATCAGTGCCACAGGCTGATAGCATCCATGCCACGCCGCATTGAGGCAGTAATTGCTGCAAAAGTGGCCCAAACCAAGTACTGAATACATATGCATGCTTATACTTTTCAGAGGTCCGATATTGTTCTGTTCTACAATCCTTGTCTTCTTGGTTCCATGTAATATTCTCCTGTACAGGTGAATATTTCACCTGTAGATAAGGAAGGAAACTCACTGTAAGGCAAGTACGTCTCTATCAGCTGTGAGGACAAATGGTGAGAGGACGGCTATATTCTAGCTGGCCAGTGTTGGGGCCAGAGTGCTAGACTTGCTAGAACATGCTCTGATTCAGCAAGACCTTCCTTGGGGATGATGGGAGTTGTTATCCAACAACAGCAGGAGGGCCAAAGTTGTGCATCCCTGTTTTAAAATGACATTGGGATGTTTTTGGCTTGCAGTGTGGTCTGTGTGATGGTCTTGCACACTGCTACTATTAGCCGACATTACTGATTAGCAGCTAAGGATGGGAGCAATATGCTGTCCTTTACAAGCGCTTGGTGGGGAGCTGGGGGTAGGCAGCTGTGGGCTGTTTTAATGTGAACCTTGCCATTGGATTATAGGCATTGCCCCCTTCCTTTCACACAGTAGAATTAAGAATGGAGAAAACTATTTTGCTTTTCTGGTTGCCTCTTGGCCCCACAGACCACGGAGAGTGACACTTCCTTGGATGACAGCAGGAGCAACAGCTCAGCAGGCAGCTTGCAGACCATGCTGGAGGACAGCTTAAACCTCAGTGACTCACCCCAGTGCACACTCAACCTCCCAGTAGCGCTGTGTCCAGTGCCAACAGCAGCCTCCCAAAGAGCCCTGGTGGCACCACTTTCCCCTGCCTCCCGCAGGCAGAGCTTAAGGGGCCGTGGGATCTTCACGCTACGGAACATCCGGCGGCACCAGCGGAGCCACAGCAGCGGAGGGAGCACGAGCCCAGGTTGCACTTACCATGACTCCATGGATCCTTCGGACGAGGAGGGTGCAGGGAGCAGCCTAAGGGGTGGAGGCAACCACAGTGAGCAGTCAGAGACCCTCAGCAGCCTCTCTCTAACGTCTCTCTTCTCCCCACTCCCTCCTCCCCAAGGTCTGGCACTTGTGAAGAAGTGCAACAGCACCAGCAGTCTCCATGCCAACCCTTCTTCACGGGGTTCTGCAGCAACTGAAGCCAAGCAGTTCTATTCCGTTGACCCGAGGGGTTTTTTATCAATGCCCTCATGGGTAACGGACTTCTGCAAAAACAGCCCTTCTCCAAAGGAGGGTGACACACCGCAGGGCTCGGACAGAATCGGTACTGCAGGCCACAGCTCCTCAGTTCCTCCTGAGCTGGGGAGCGGAGTCAGCAAGAGGAACAGATGAGATTCCCTGAGCTTGGGAGGAAGAGTAACATGTCGACAAGGAGCATCTTTTGGCTACCATTTCCTAGCAGCAGCAGTTCCAAATGGGAGGACTGTGGGAAAACAAACAAGCAAACAAAGCAAAATATAAATATGTCTGTGTGTATGTGTGTGCGTGCGTATGTATGTGTGCGCGAGTGTGGAAAACAAAGACTTTTGTACCATACCTCAGAGACATGAGAGCGCGAAAGCAATATGTGAACACCCTGCCCATGCTTAGGACCACTGCCTCTGCAGAGACGAGCAGTGGGTCAAGGGCATCACAAGACAACAATGCTGGGATAAGAGGGTGAAGAACCTCCAGCCAGATAACTGCCTGGAGGCAGCCGTTTACTCTTCTACGTATTCAAATATATATGTACAGATAAATAGAATGATTTATTTATTTTTTTTACGGAGAGCTTAGGACTTCCAGAAAGTGCTAAGCATGAAAAGGGCAGGGAATTGGGGGGAGGGGGAATAATTTCAGAACGAAATGAGGAACCGAGCTGGGATTTTAGGGTTTGGGTATTTCTTTTGGAAATTGTATGGTTGATGCTTCTGTTTGGAAACGAAAAACTATTGTCCGTATCTCCAGAAGGGACTAGCTAGCTATGTGAAGAGGCTCCATGGAGATACCTGAGTGGGGTGCAGCAAGATCCACAGCTAGGGCCCCGGGTGTCGTTGAGTTCCTGAGGTAGGGTAAGTCAGTAGAATACCATTCAAGTCTAGGTGGCCATGGAGTGTCAAGAGCTATTCAGAGTTGCTTTAAAAGATATGGGGGAATGTGACAGAAGAAACTACATGGCAGCTGCCAAATGCTCTGATTTTCAATGATTTTGCTTTGAAAGAAAGCTATTGTAAAGGGTTTGGGGTTTTTAGGGTTTTTTCTCCCCCTTTACCGTTCAGATCTTGTGAAGAATCTATTTTAGAAGCCCAAAGGTGCAAAAACCATCTCTAGAGAAAGGTATGTTATTTTTTACAAATATATTGGGGGGAGGGGGAATAAAATTGGAAAGAATGAACAAGAGGAACAGAATTAACCTGAAATGTAAAGCATAATTAGCTCTTTGTGTCCAAGCTGGGGCTCATATTTGACTCCTGGAAATTCAGTGTAATCCTAGAGAACAGAGCAAGCCTTGTTCTACACTACTGCTTTTTGTAGCCTTGTGATCTAATTCAACATGGGGGCTCCTGGATTTCATCATATAAGACTCCTCCAGCTGTTCTAATTCAGAACAATTCACACTTGTTGGCCCTAACAACAGAAGTTGAGTGTGTGTGCGTGTGCGTGTGTGTGCATAGACGTATGCATATATGCAATACAATGGATAATTTATTCACTAGTGAATGTTTGAAAGGGTTGTTGCCACCTTTTCTGTGCTTTGCAGATAGAGGGTGGATTGATCACCAGGGAGGTTCAGGGAATTAAGTGGCTGGTTTGATTAGATTTATTCAGTCATATATAGGGATCACTCAAAATCAGGAAGGTTTGTTTATCTCTCCCTATTATATATCACATCCCCCGTGACTCAGTCCCCCTTTCAGGGTGCCTTTTTATCCAGTCTTGCTTTTTCCATCACTAGCTGAGCCCTCTACCAGGGAGACTGGTTTCTGGAAAATATATCTTATGTTTTTCAGCTTTAAGGCAGGAATAGGGCATTCAGAGAAATAGGATTGCCAATTAACAACAAGAAAGCAGCCTAGTATGCTCCTATGTCTTTGACAGAAGCTTGATCTGCAGAAAACAGCAAGTGAAGCTTTTCAGTGTGGAGATGAACATTTTCATTTGCTATTTCCTGCAGATCAAACTGCAGTTAAAGGGGGCCAGTTCAAAAGTCAGTAACCTACTTAAAGGGCTTTGGAAAAATTGCAGAGGGAACAATTCCCCTTCCAATATGCTCCTTTTTTGCTGATAGGCATGTGCCACTGAGGAGCGGGGAGCGGCATTTGTCCTCAGAACTGAATTCTCCTTTCCACTGCCACACTGAGGGGCCACACCTGCCTCTGTAGGCCCTTTCTGCATTTTGGGACCCCAGGTCAAGGCCTTGTCAAGAGCCATGACTGTAGCCCAGCAAATTTTGGAGGAAAAGATTATGCTGATTTTAAAAAGCGGCTTTATGTATATAATGAGGCAGTAAATTCCAAATGTGTCAACAGACAGGAGATGGAATGAGGATGAATTCATCTCTTGGAAAGAAATGTGTGTTCTTACTTCTTGTGCATAAGCTGAACCGAGCAGTGTAGTACTCTGGGAGACAAGAGAGCACCCGTTCCCTCTGCTTCAGAGAAGTCACCGGTCTGTGTTAATAAAGCAATAACAAGGGTATTGGTTTTTTTAATGTTTATTTTGTGCTAAATTGTGGCATGATCCCTGCCTGTTCACTCTTTAAAGTAAGGGTGAGTAGAAAAAGAAAAAGACTGCCCCTTAAATCTTATGCATTAACCTGCCAGGGAAAAGCAAGCCGTCCCTATAAAAAGATATAATCAGAGATTGAAAATGATTAAATAACTTCTTCATCACTACTCAAGTTGAGGCCATGCTGGGGCCAATTCACTACTCTCAGCATGGATTCTCTGGGCATCTGTGCTTATGATGAAATAATCAGATGACAACTTCAGCTCAAATGCAAAACCCAACACAGGCATAGTAGCCCACACAATGCCTGCCAAAAGAATTGTGCAAATCTGTTCCTGAGTTAGGGATCCTGCATCCCTCCAGAATCCTACCTGGGGAAACTCCATGGATAACCTCATCCAATATAGCTTTCTCACATATATCTGGACTCACAGGATCACTTCAGAAAGTCATTTTGTGAACCACGCATTTGATATTGCAGAAAGACAACATACGCCCAATTTGTCCCCACTTACTTACAATATCTCCTTAAATAGTGGGGAGCTGTGAGCGTGAGAAGGAGCTGGAATTCTATGTTGCCCTTGGAATGTCTCAGAATTCTGAGAACTACTGCTTTAGTATTATAAGGTAAACACAGAATTGGGAACTTGTAATGTATCTTGATGTAATGTGCAATTCTTGAGAATTACTTACAATCAAAGAACAGGGTAGGGTTGAAACCTCTATTGCTTACAGAGCAATCCTATAATCCAAAAGCCCCATTCTTTTGTGGTGCTGCGGTGGGACAGTCTTCATTTTTTGGAAAGTGCTTCCCCATGATCACAGGCAGGTTTGACTTTGAAGATACAAAGGGGAAGGGCTTCTCTGGAACTCCCAGACCATGGTTACTATTAGCAGCATACAGGGACTGTGCAATCCTCAAGTTTTTGACATCATTTTCCTTCTCTCCTCCCTCCTCACTCTTCTTAGTCAGGAACTGGACAGGGAGGGAGATTGTTCATGGTACCTGAAGCTTTTAATTTTGATTCAATTACTCCAGTGAATATCCCAGTTACTTTAAAAAATTGTTTTAAGGTCCATCTAAACCCAGTCCCAACTTCGATCTTGATTCCAACCCCGAACCAACATTTGCGGGGTTGGATTAGATTGAGTCGGACCTGATCCTGACTTTTGTGTTCATGCACAGCCCTACTTGATAGACCTTTTGGAAGTATACCTACAATTTCTGATTACACCCCATTCACAGGAAGTTTCTTTGCTTCGCATATACTGACCCAGTGACCAGCATTTCCAGTATTGGGTCTTGCCATCTAGCCTCTCATCTACCCAAGAATATTCACAAAGGCCCCTGTAATTCAGGTTGTTGCCTCGTGGGTATAAAAGGAATAACAGAGAGTTCATAGCTAGGTAGCATCTCTTCCATTCAGGCCTTCAAAAATTTGTCAGTGCATTGTCTTCAGAACCATGGATATGTGATGAATCAAGATAAACGCATCCTTACTTCAAATCAGATTATAGAACTTCTGGGGATGATTATAGATATACAGATGAGCAGGATATTCTTGTTTACTGTATAGAAAAGCAGGGGAAGTTTAGAAGTCTAATCAAGCAGATCTTGCTACAGACTCATCTGGGCTTGATGAACTTCACCCACTTGTTGGCAAACTGGTATCTTGTCAGGACGTTGTACTTGGATGAGTTTCCATGCTTAGAGGCTCCTTTCCAGGACTAGATTGCTTGATGGCTGCATCTTCCAATCATGCTTAAATCAGAAATTAAACAAGCACTTTAGTGGCAGCAAGAACAACCAGTTTATCTCTCTTTAGGGGTACTGCTCAGAAACCCACCTCATAACCTGCACACAAGTGCCAGCCTCTCAAGATAAGGAGCTTGCTTTCATATCATGTGATTCAATAGACGGGGAGGCGGGTCTCACGATTGGTGAGACCCACTTTTTTAGAAACTGCGGGGAGAGCAGGCTAAGCCTGCTCTCCACGCAGACGAACGGGCACAAAGCCCTGGGCGGCTGGATCGGCCGGCCACACAGTTGCCGGCTCCGTGATGGAGCCGGTGGGGGAGCGGGGGCTGCACGGCCCCTGCAAGCCCCAGTATGCCCTGCGCGAGCATGCAGGGCATACTGGGGAGACCCCCGGAGCCGGGAGGCGGCTGTTCGCCTCCCAGCCGGGAGTCTACTCGTGAGTAGGTGCGGCACGAAGGCGTGCTGTGGCTACTCACAATTGTAAAAAGCAGGTTTGCGGAGCGCTCACTCCGCAAACTTGCTTTTTACCAGGGGTTCCAGAGCGGGTTAGCCGCTCCAGAACCACCGGGCTCGGCTGCAAGCCCGGTGGTTCTGACGATCAGCAAAAATCAGGCTAGCAGAGGCTAGCCCGATTTTTGCTGATCGTCAGACTAGCCCCAAGGTCTGAGTGGGAAAGCAGGAAAACCTCCACTAGCTGGAGCTGAAGGTGCTCGGGCTAAATTCTGATATTTCTAGATATCACTGAGGGCAAGGACAGTGTAATTTACACAGACAACAGTGTGACAAAAGAATGCATCATCAGACAGGAACAACATCTGCAGCTTGATACAAGAAGGCATGAACATTGCTCAGTTTGTTGGAAAAACACTTTTGGTCCATAAGGGCAGGACAGTTACCAGAGTTTCAACCAGACACACACACTACTCAAGTAGACAAAGGAAATGGGTGTTGAATCTGCAAGTTTCTGTTCACATAACTTGAGCCTGATTCAGATATGAAACAGCGCCACTGTAGCCCTGTACAGTGGGGCAAAGGGGAAGGAAGTCCTGCCCCTGCTGTGTCACTCACTGTTGGGGTCCACCCTGGGGTCGGGCCAGATTCCCAGGATACCCAGTGGAGAGACAAGGAGACATCCGCCGATTAGGAATCCCAGCCCGAAGACTATGAAGTAACCACTCCAGTACCCGTAGAGACAAAAGTGCCCAATTAAGATCTCCTCTTGATGCCACTGCCACAAACCCCAGAGCAGGCTTCCCCAAACTGCGGCCCTCCAGATGTTGCTGAACTACAACTTCTAGCATACCCAGCCACATAAAATTGTGTCTAGGGATGCTGGGAGTTGTAGTTCAGCAACATCTGGAGGGCCGCAGTTTGGGGAAGCCTGCCCCAGAGGATACCCCACTTTAGAAGGCTCCCTGGAGGACATGTCTATTTCTAATCTATACCCACCACTAAGGTTGTGCACGAACCAGTTCGGAGGTCCTTTTCCAGACCTTCAAACCAGTCCAGCAATCTGGTGTTTGAGCCAGTTCGGCGGGGGGGGGTTACCTTTAAGGAGCAGGGAGGGTGCTTCCCCAGCCCCCAGCACATTTCCCCCACCAGTGCTGTGTCCAAAATCGCTGTGTGGGTGACAGCATACCCTCTTTGCTGTCCCGGTCAGCATCAGACAGGAAGTGGCTAGTGTGTGTGCACAGGGGGGCGAGGGTAAGAGCACCCTCACTGCTCCTTAAAGCTAACCCCCTCCCCCGCTGCCAGATCAGCCCAGCACCAGTTCATGCACATCCCTGCCCACCACCAGAGGCCCTTGGGCCCTCAAAACCCACTATGAGCTTTATCCCCAACGACCCAGTTTTTCCCAGCAGTTCCTTTGAGCCTCCAGAGAACGAAACCTTCCATGGGCCAGGTCACAATCCCCAATTCCTCAGGGAGTTCCCTCCGAGCCCTCTATCCCACACATCACCACCGCATTAGATAAACCCTACAGGATCGCTGCCACAGTACTTGCCTTTCTGCCAGATGCCTGCCTTCAGGAGGACCTCCCCAAGAGGAGGATTAAAACAGCACAGGAGGGTTACTCAAGTAAGGTTTGTATTTGCAGCCAGGCTAGGGCATGGCTCTGCACAAGCCTAATTAAGCCACTTCTTGGCAGTGAATCCTTGCTGATCTGAACCTGGCTACAGGCCATGTCAGCCTTGCCCTGCATTCTGTGGGGTCCCTATTCTTGCTCATTCTCAGGGTTACCACAGAACCAGTGAAACCCAAACCAGTGGTCTGGTTGAAGCCCTGACCTGCTGCAAAGGTCAGGGCTGTGAAGCCCTGCCAAACCAGTGGTCTGGTTGATCCTGATCTGAGTCAACCAGATCCATGTCAACACCCAAGCCACTGCTGCCACGTGGGCCTTGAACCCTGCTTCACAGCTCCTGGTGAGTCCCTGCCCCACCCAAGTACTCCCGTGTGCCCCGTCACTCACAATTGTTGATTGCATGATGGCAATCATGGATGTTCCTGCCATCATGGGGAGGGCTCTTCCCTCTTCAGAAAAGCCCTGTCATAACTGTGAGAGGTGGGGTGTAAGGGTGAGTGACATGGCAGAGGTGGGGCTGTACACAGCTACAGCAGGGCTGTTTAATAACATCTGAATCGGGCTTCGGGTGGATCTAATTGCATCCGTGGTGAACTACCAGCTCGACCACTTTTTCTCCAAAATTGGTGTCTTCAATCCAAGGAGGTGGATGCATTTTAATTATGTTTATTATTTTATAATATTTATATGCCATTTCTCCACTGGACTGTCCTCAAGGCAGTTTATACTGAAAAGCTAAAACAAATAAAAAAGATTAAAATGTACAAAAATGAATAAGCAGCAGCAACTGTCAGCAATTTTATAACCTAGTTCTCATAGACTCCACAGAATACATGAAGTTTTAACCTGTCTCCAAAAGAAAGCAAGTGAATTGGAGTCAGACATTTGATGCATTTAGCCCAGTGCAGTATTGTTTGCTCTGATTTGCTGCAGCCATCCAAGGAACCTTCTGTGTATAAAGCATCTGCTCTAGCACTGAACCATGCTGGAGCAGGGCTTCGCTGCATGATCTTAAATTTCAGGGGAATGGATTACAAGAGAGAAGGCAGCCCTGCAAATCAAGTTGACATGAGACTGGCTGGCAGTCTTGTACTTGTTGAGTACAAGTTTTGTTGAAATCTGGCAGGCTTTCCTTCAGGCTGCTGTCCAGAGTCATCCAAAAGACCTTGGGACAACAGACACAAACAGTCCTGGTAGTCCTACACTGGCCCAAAGGTTCATGTACTTCGAAGGGCTATGCAAGATCCTTGGCCTTACCAACTGAATCTTCTGACCCAGGCTGATATCACACCCTTTACTGCACACATTCTACGCAAAGTGGTGAAGGCTGAGCGGCAGCAACTTTGCAGTTTAGGTTACTCAGAAGTTGTCATGTCCATGATCCTCATCAGGTGTCCCACACAAAAAAAAGTACTAAAGCAAGACTGTGATACTCCCTGGCAGGAGTTCAGTTCATAATGTTTCTTTAAGAAGACTGAACCTAGGAAAATGGAGGTCTGCAGTGTAGGACTTGCTGCAGGAGAGTCTTGCCAGGAGCTCACCACTTGCACTCTGAAAGTAGGTAGAGGGCATTTCAGGATTCTGAGTTACAATATGGCCTCTACCTTTTCTGTGAACAGGCATACTTGCAGTTTCTTAAGAGGAATGTCTTCTGTATATGCCTGTAATATATAGATTCCCTTTAGATAATTTGGCATGGTGCTCTTTGACCTCTTCCTTTGAACTTATGGCTACCTGTCTTCCCCAAATAGCTTTCCTTATAGCCCTCACTTCATACAGTCTGAGAACTGACTACCCTTTCTATTCATTAAGAACGTGCACCTTTTACACAGAGAAAAAGTGATGTGAACTATTCTGCTTTTATTCCTCAAGTCAATTTTGAATTCCTCAGATCTTAGAATATAATACTAAGTCTTCTGCTCTAATTCCTCTCATTAAAAAAGATGGAATGGCAGAATCAGGAGAGAATTTAGTTTCTACACAGACTATTCATAAAAAGATAGAAAATGTATCAATCTAATTCAAAAGGGTCTTCATCAGAGTCAAAGATCTCATCTTCAACTTGCTAGTTGGGTCAAAGACTGTCTGCATGAAGAAGGCCTTTGAGCTGAGAAATGAAGCTTCTCCAAAGGGAATTACAGCTCACTCAAAAGTAGCATCTATCTTGGCAACCCACAGGAGCTCCTCTGTTGAAGTAAGGTGGCTCCCGAGGCCACTATATTTAACACACTTAGAAAACATTGTCAGATTGTTGTCTTCTCTTCAAATGCTGTCTATCAGAAGATACTGCTGCAATGCAGTTTTTCAAAATAACTGTCGGAGCATGGTGAGAACCCACCTTTGGCATGCACTGTTCTTTTATATCCTAAAATGAAAACTCTCTCATGCTGGTACATCTCTCATCACTGGAGAAAGAGAAGTTTGTCTTCCTATTCTCAGTGGTACCAGGGTAGTGCCATCTACCCATCCTTAAACAGCAACTGAAAGACTCCAGTCATCATTTGTGACATGTACTCCAGTTCAAAATACACATGAAGACCTTTTTCTGGGCTGTAAATTAGGCAATTAAGAATCCTGGGTATGATTTTTTTAATCGTGTGTGTGTGATTTCTTTCATGCATTTCAGTTATTCTTGTCACAACTTATATGTATTGAGGTTTTTATTTAAAAACTTCTCGGAACATTAGGACAGAAGAGATTTATTTTCAAACTTCTAGCACAGTGGGAGTCCTGGGGGAAACCCTTTTGTGCTATCTTTGCAAATTGTCTCTGTCTGCTGCCAAGGGACAATTTCCCAATGTGAAGACTGCCACAGTTTAATACCACTGAGAACTGAAATCCACAGATAAGGCTAAACTTCCCTTACTCCTATGCACGTGTACACAGGAGTCCAGCCTTAGTGTAAGTGTATAACTACTTGCAAATGAACAATAAGGAATAATAGTTTGAACTACAAAGACAGGAGAGGACAAGAACTGTGCTGTTAGGAAAATGGATCTGTTATCTAAACAGTGGCCCTGCATTCTTTGTGCTGGACTTCTTAGTAGGAGATACTAAAGCCCTGTTCAGACATTATTAAAACTGTGGATGCTGTACCAGATATAGCACCTACAGGAATACACGAGCAAGCCCCATCCCTGAGCCAATACGTCTTCACCACCACTATCCCTCTCTGCACAGCTACGGTGTTTAAAGAGACAAAGGTTCTTCTCGGGGAGAATTCCTGCCCCACCATTGACTTGAGAAACCAGCAACCTCTATCACGGGGAGATTCTGTCCCCAGGCTTGCCAGCTCATTCTTGTGGGCACTGTAACCCAGGTACTGCATCCACAAGTGTAATAATGCCTTAATAGGGCTTCCGTGTATCTCATTTGAAGGTAGTTGGTATCTCTGATTTGTGATTATAGAGATCCCAGCCACCTTCTGTTATGTAATGTTCTGATGCAGGGTTTCTTAAGCTTGGGCCCCCAGATGTTGTTGGACTACAACTCCCAGAATCCCCAGCCACAAAGGCCATGTCTGGAGATTCTGGGAGTTGTAGTCCAACAACATCTGGGGGCCCAAGGTTAAGAAACCCTGCTCTGATGTTTAACTGGAATATATGACAGCACAGACATATGCGTGCTATCAACCAAATCTCATCCCTTTAAAAAAAAAAGCTTCCTTGCTTGCATTTTGTTTAGCTACACAAGAAAAGCAAAAGGCTTCTGGCCTAGGAAAGGGGTTACCATGGCAACTGAGGACTAGGTTATCTTTAGAGAATATTTTGTCTATCTCTTTTAATTATTTACTAATGGTTTTGAAGAAAAAGAAGAAACATCTATTCTTCCCAGAGAGCGAGTTGTTAAAACACAACAAAATTGGTTGCTTGTGCAAATTAGCTTTCTACTCCATTTTTGAGAGGGTCTGTTTTATGCCTGGTTGGTTTTGCTTTCCACAGGGGCTCCCTCGTCCTGCCCATTTAGTATGAGTCACAAGAAAATGCAGAGCTCTTGTTTCTGTGCTCATGTGGAAATTTCTTAGATCTCAGAAGCTACAAAGGAGAGAAAGAGGTCTAACTGGAAATTCTCCCCTGTCTTGTGAAGTAAACCAAAACAAAACACAGGAGACAAATGCACTTTGTGTAGAAAATTTTGAACATTAAAGTATTGCCTTTTGACAAGAATCACTACTGTGTGATGTTTCTCCCGCTCTTCAGGCAAGAGCTTGTTGCTGCTGTGTCTCCGTTAACCATGGTAAACCATTAACTCTGCGTTCCTGCCACAGGGGAGATTACTCTGCTTTTTCACCTGATTATCAAGAGAACAAACTCATGACCAGAGTTGCCAGCTGTTTAAATAAATAAAGATCTGGAGCCAGGTAGATCCGGGATCAGAACTCAGCAATTTGGGATAAATCAGGGAGAGAGCCGAGGCATAGCTACAATTGAATGGGGGGGGATACAAATGCCTCTGGGCCCCTGAGGGAGGGGCCCCGATGTCTAGGCGACAGTTTGCTCTTTGCTCTCTCCTTCACACCTCTCTGAATAAGGGGGGAGGACCCCCTCTACACTTTTTGTAACTTCAGTCTTCTTGCTAAGCCCCCCCCCCAACCCAAGCAGAGCCCAGCAGAATAGAAGAGACCATGGAGGAGCTGCTTCAAAGAAAAGCCCCAGAGGCCAAATATAGTGCGCTTTTGTGTTTGTACATTAGTTCCAATAAAAATGTTTGTTTAGAACTGGCCACCCACTCACAGTGATCGGAAGATGGACAAGTAGCAATATTTGGTCCAGAAAAGTCAGCATTATCTTGCTCATCCATCCTATGGCCCATTTTACAATGCATTTGATGCTTTTAGTCAGCATAAGTAAACTGGCCTCCAGGCAACCTCCTGCTACACAAATCTGCACCCTGCTTCCTGACATCTCAAAGTATATCCAATAGGTTTGTTCACATGACCCTAAACAGGCTAAGAGGAGCACGCAGCCAGGGTAGGAGATCCATGAGTGCTCCTGATCAGCAATCATGTGAACCCAAACAGCAAGGTAGGAGGGAGGGAGAGGGCTTGTGTGGGAGGCAGGAGCTGGGTAGGATGGGCGCACCCAACCCACATTCTGTGCCCAGAATTTTACCAAGGGTGGACAAAATGCCTTCCTACCCACCTCCCACATGATCCCTCCCCCCTCCTCCTGCCTTACTGTTTGGGTTCTCACAGCTGACAATCGAGAGTGCTGCACACACGGCTCTGTACCCTGGCTAGGCTCCTACCCTGTTAAGGGTTGTGTGAACAAGCCTCATAAGTGCTTATCTAGAAATCAATGCATGCATGCCATCCCATCTATAGATTGCTATGCAGAGCATACATGGAGGATGAAGTTTTGGAACCAGTTTACATATGCAGGCACATCACTTGATTTAACACTATACCTGATGAGTGGCAATTCAGGACGAAACTAGATGTGGCTCCATGTGGATCTGCCCAGGTCACACAGAAAGGGGTGGGTAGAATCCAACTTAGCAAAAGGGGCAAATATGATATATGCTGTTATACCTGTCCAGATGGGGAAAGAAAAGAAACAAGCAACAGTCTGTTGTATGAAATTGAAAACAAAAATCTGTGTTGGCCACCATCAGCTTTTAACATTCTGCAACTGTTCTGCTTTCGCTGAGGTTGATTCTGTCATGCTACTCTTCTATGCAATTTGAAGAAGCTTAAACACATCTCAAGAATGCAACAATATGTTGGCAACAAATAGCATTTGTTTGTTTTCAGGCAGTCTGGGAAACAAGTGATAAAAGGGATTTAAGGGGGCTCATCTACTCAGCTTATCTCAAAGCTGAACAGGTTACTTGATTGCAGTGTGTAAGTAACCAGCACAATGATTGAGAAAGTGGTATGTATGAAAAAGCTCTCTTAATCAAGAAGAAGATGGTGTAAGATCAAGCCAAGCCAAGAACAAACTAATATCTAAACACTGGCTGACATCCAGACTACTGTGCATGCCAGAAAACATTTCCCACGCCCAGCAAGAGAGACGAGTGATTTTTACTGATCTCCCTTTGTACTACAGCCCTTTGTGCTTCCCAGAAATATGTCTCTGAGGATCCTGCAAGCCACAAGGGCATTTTTTCTGGAGGCAGAGTGAACTACAGAAGGAAAGGGGAATTACAAAAATCACTCCTTCTGCACTGTGGCGGGAAATATTATATGGTGTGCAAAATGTTTGTATATCAGCCACTGATTCTAAAAAATTCAAATTAGAACTAAAGTATGTTTTAAACATAATTAAACTAGCCTCTAGAACCAACAGCGCTTCCAGACAAGGGGATTTTCACCTGCAAATTTCTGTGAGTGCTTTGAATCAGCTGAAGCTGATTCAACAGCTGTGTTCATTCCTGGAAGAGAACAACCTCAAAACAGTGGTGCAACAGTTGGTAACGTCCAGGCTTGACTGCAACGTGTTCTACATAAGACTGCCTTTGTACGTAGTCTGGAAACTTCAGTTATTTCAAAATGTGGCAGCCAGATTGATCTCTGGAGTAACCTAGAGAGACCACATTATGCTTATACTTAAACAATTGCACTAGCTGCTGAAATGTGTCCAGGTAAAATACAAAGTGTTGGTTATTACCTTTAAAACCCTGAGCGTCTTAGGTCTGGGTTACCTTAGAGAGCACATTTTTCTGCACAATCCCCACCACACATTAAGGTCATTAGTGCCAGGTGCCACTGGTACGTCTAGTGATGACTCGAGATTGGACCTTCTCTGCAGTAGCTCCTAGGCTGTGAAATGCGCTCCCCGCAGAAATCTGAGGCTTAGCAACAGTGTTCTCTCTAATGTTTTCATCTGTGTGTGGAATGAGTTTTGTTCTGGGCTGCAGTATCAAGGCAGTGTGTGCACACGTACATTCAGAGTGGGACCCTTCCTGATTAAACCTGGGCAGGATCTAAATTTAACTGAGTGGACATCAAAAAATGTGTGAGTGCGCACACAAGCGTTCGCCTTAGAAGGAACAGTGCTTAGCAACGTTACTGGCCTTCAAGAGAGCCCATAAAACGTTCAAAGCAACAACAACAACAAAAGAGTTTCACAGGAGTTAGTAGCAGATAATCAGGGGATGTTGCTGAAATTGTGTGGATCCCCCACAAAATCCTCCATAACAATCAGTGGTCAAGATGGAATAACCTAGCATCTGGAAGGGCCCTAAGAGGGTGAGTGTAGTCCATCAAACACTTTGCAAAGCTGATACGGAGTTGCTGTTAGGAGTGTAAGAGGTTCAGGAATCCAAAATTCAGATATTAGCTTGGTGATAATCTCACAGGATGGATCTAATCCTTGGGCAACCTTGGGATCTACATCCTTTGGCAACTGTGTGCAGAGGACATGTGTCACCCACCAGCACCATGGTGGGGGGGTGTGCACCACCTGCCTCCAAAGCCACCCATTCCCTCCCTCTGCAGCCCCTACTCGTCCACTGACTCATTGCCAGTGAATTGCCTCCTTTTACCAGCAGTAACATGATCTAATGATATCACTGCCCAGCACCACCCACCAAGCAATGACATCATTACACCACAATGTGCAGGGAGGCAGTGTGTTTGTGGCTGAATGGGGCCAGGGAGGCATGCATGTGGGCAGAATCTAGCTGCAGCAGCAGCAGCCCAAAAATCTAGTCACTGGCTCCCACCAATGTAACTAAGCTAGTGGGCAGTGGTGGCTGGTGGTTCCTGGGATAGCGGGGTGGGGGTGCTAGGCAGGGCAGGTGAAGGGTGGAGCCACAGGTAGTGAGAGGTGGAGTCAATTGTAGGAAGCTGCAGAGGTGGAGCCAGGACTAGGCAGGTGCCTTAGCAATAGCTGGCAAAGTGCAGATTTGTAGCTAACAAGTGGGATCAAAATACAAACACACTCAAATCTCAGTTGCTCATCAGCAGAGATAAAGAGAACTATGGAAAACATCAGTTGCTTTATAGTGCTTAACATGACAACAGTAGTGTGTAGATTTGTATCTAACACAGCAGGATCAAACACAAGCACACACACGTAGGAAAAGAATGGTATAAGCCACAAGTAAAGCACAGACCAGCTACAAAAGGCAGCTTCTGTGGAGAGTAAATTCATTCTGAAGTCATCAGGGCAGCTCTGTCTGCCTGATTATTGTGGTTAGTGGTACAGTAGTTAGTGGTGCTGGACTAGATTGGGGAAATCCAGGTTCAAATCCCCATTCAGACATGAAACTCACTGGGTGACTCTGGGGCAGTCACTTACCTCTCAGCATTACCTTCCTCATAGGGGTGTTGGGAGGATAAATGTAACCATGTGCACCACTCTGGAGGAAGCACAGGCTATACATGTAAAAGTAAATAAATCTATATCTAAATCTAAATCTCTTTGTAAACCGCCCTGAGCCATTTTTGGAAGGGCAGTATAGAAATCGAATTATTATTATTATTTATTATTATTATATAAGCCACAAGTAAAGCAGAGTCCAGATACAAAAGTGGAAAACAAATGCATTCTGAAGGGCAACTCTGCCTGCTTATTTAAAAAATGCATACATATATAATAGAAAAATCACATAGCTGATTGCTGCAGCTATGAACCATCTCTTGTAACTTAGAGGACACCATGGGAAGCAAAGATGCATGCAGACACCCTCTCCCTACTCCATGCCTGCTGAACATCTGGGTGCCACTCTCTGACCGCCTTGGCTGCCCACTACTTAGCCTGGGTGTCCATCCCAACAAACAACAAATGTTTTAAATAGTGATCACTTCCTTAATCCTTGCCTAATGAACCATAATCCCCAGAGGACATATTAATGTTACAGATACTGGCCACAATCCAGAGAAAAACCTGTTAGCTATCTGCATAGCAAATTGATTTTTAAAATTATTTTCCTTCCAACAGAATCCATTCCTTCTCTACATACATCCCTACAGTAAGGATGTGTGACCTGGCTGTAAGACCAGTTCAGTTCAAATCTGGACCAGATTTGACCTGGCTGGATTTGACTGGGTCCAGTGCAGTCCAGCCATTACCGGGGTGGGGAGGGGGAAACTTGCAAAGGGGAATTAAGTGAAGATTCCCATGTACAAGTAAATGGCATTACCTAGAGTAAATATGGTGGGGGAGAAAAAGGTAGTTTTTAACCTTTAAAATTCAGGTGCCAGGGTGGCAGTAGTGGCAGCAGGGGCTCCTCCAACCCCCACCCCCACCGGCCTCTCAAATGACAGGCTGGGACAGCTGTGGAAGCATGGAGGCCATTTGTGTGACCTCCGTGCATACGCAGAGGTCATCTGCATCACTACCATGCATGTGTGACCTCTGCACATGTGCAGAAGTCACAAAATGGCCTCTGCGTTTGCTCAGAGGCCCAAACCAGGCCACAGCTGGCCCAGGTTGTCATTTGGGAGACTAGTGGGGGGTGGCAGAGTCCCCACTGCCATGGCTACCTCCAACCTCCCTGCCAGCCTGACACCTGGATTTAAAAGTAATTTAAATTTACCCCCACATTTACTCCAGGGAATGTCCTTAACTTGTAACAAATGCCCTTTACAAGTATACTCCCTGAGCCAGCCCACAAGCTGGATCTTCAAACCAGGGGTCTGTCGCTTTCTAACTCCCCCACCCACCCATCCCACTTGGAGGACTGGTCCATTTCAAACCTGACCCACTGAAACCAGGCCGGCTCAATGCAGAATCTGGCTCGAAGCAAGCCAGCTCACACTTCCCTACATCACACCGACATGGAAAGCCATTTCTGCAATTATTTGAACAGTGGTTTGGACTAAAAAAAAAATCTATATATGTGCCCCAAAAGAACTTTCTGGCTTCTTATGCCAGTTTCTAATCTAATTAGTCCAGTCTTACAGTTTGCTGTCCCTTCCATTGTTTTATGGCATGTCATTTTGGAAATGGGCCATAATGCTTTGCATACAGATCAGATCAGAGAGCAAGGGCGAGAAAGCAGAGAATTCATTCTTCCCCTCCAAACAAAGAAGCCAGCAAAAGATCAGACTTACCAAGAGCCAGCCAGCCAGCCTACCTGCTCTCTAATCAAAATAGTGATTGGATTCTTCTGAGTTTATAGCTTCTTCTTCTGCTTTATAGCTGCTTCCCTTATACACACAAGGAAATCTTAAGTAGATTAAACAAAAGATTTATTCAGCAACACCTCTATTTTCTCCTTCCCTTTCCCTTGCTTTTCCTCTTGACTCCTCTCCCACACTCTCTACAGGATTCTCCCTGGGACAAATGTCCAAACAAACAAACTGCAAAAGATTACTGAATAGTAATCAACAAGTAGCTAAAAGGAAAAAAACTTCCCCACCCTCTGGGCACTCTGATTGGATGCCTGAGGAGTCAATCAGCACAATGCCTTCTGATTGGTGCTTATGGCATTTTAAGTTCTGCCCACCTTCTGAAAATCAAGGCAAACCTTATAATTCTTTAATTGATTAAATGTTTAAATGATTTTAATTGTAAAGCACCCAGAGATGCAAGTTTTGGGCAGTATAGAAATACATACATACATACATACATAATTGGCTCGTGCCTCATTAATATTCAAATATGAACAACTCTGTGTGTTACTATTGGTGTTTACAAAATTCTAGTATCATCACCCTCCAGAGGTGCTCTAACCCTCGGACCTTGAGACCCCTGTCTGTGGCCTCCAAATGTCAGGGGGGCACGGGCAGCCACCCTGCGCTTGCCATACCATGCCAAACCTCAGTTGTGTTTTGTTTATGTTGTTTTTATTATTGTTTTTATTTCAGCCACTATGCGGCTGAGGAGTGGCTGCCGAGGGGTGGTTGCCGGTGGTGGGAGCGGGGCGTGAGCTCAACAGTCCTTCTCTCCCCGCCCTGGCGGCAGCAGGGGCAGCAGCCGGAATGATGCTGAGCCTCTCCATTCAGCCCAGTCTCTTTCTAACTGCGAGGTGCACTTGCACAGATGAAAGAGATCGTTGTGAGCCCATGACATCACAGGGCAGGCCCAGCATTGTTCTGGCTGTTGCTGCTGCTGGGGAGAGGAGAACTGCTGAGCTCACCCTCCGGCAGCCACCCCTCGGCAGCCACCCCTCAGCCGCGCTGAAATTTTAAGAAGTGGAGGTTCAGCACAGCAGGAGGCCCCCCAAAAGTAGGTTTGGCGGGGCCTTGTGGAGGGGGCAGTCCAGGCACCAAAATTGCCTAGGTACACCCCTGACATACACACTGGGGCCAGACGGCAGGCAGGGAAGAGGCACGGACAGCGAGGCAGTGAACAGACAGAGACATGGCTACAGAAGACAGACGGAGGCTGACAAAAATGGCTGACAAATATTTTCAGGAGGACTCCACCCACTCTACCCTTTGGTAAGAGCCACCACTGCTGGTGGGGTACCTTTTAGTAAGCCACCCTAAATAAACTGAATGCTTACTTTATTACTTGTTGTGTCCTTTGTTTATACTTGGTCAGACTGAATGACTGACGTGATGCACAGCATACCAGCAACTCTGCAAACTGCGCAGGGCCTGTTGCTCGTAAGGCAGCCCTCTTGCTGTTGCAGTGAAGCGAAATCACTGTGGCAACACTGCTTGCACAACTGCTCATTCTCCGCAGCATCAGCGCTGCCTTACAAGTCTGCAGCTATCGCAGTGCAGTTCATAACATTGGCAGCACGCTGCACATCATGTCGGCCAGGGTCACTATCCCATTGTAAATCCATGGAATTTAAACCTCCTTAGTTTTGAATGGATTGAGCCCAGGTTTGTTTAATCATTTTGTTGTGCCCAAATGCATGCATGCATATATATATATATATATATATATATATATATATATATATATATATATGTTAAAAATGCATATAAAATAAAATGAAGAGGCTTGTGAGGAATTAGTCATAGTTAAAGAAGTGGTGTAATTAAATGTGTTGCAGTTAATTGTTGCCAGAGAGCAGAGGCCAGCCAAAAACAGCTGCAACTGGTGAGTGGGTGGAGGAGCCACACAGCCTCACCTCTGTTAAGGTGGCCTGATAGATTTAAACCAACAGGAATAAAGGCTGATTTGCATCGTTGGTTTAAACAATGTTTCCCATTTTGAAATTAATGTGTTTCCTGAGCAAGCATGCAGACTAACTGGTTGCTATAACAATTAAAGCATATCAGTTTGTAACTAAATGAATGCATCCTACAAAACCGCCCTAAGCCATTTTGGAAGGGCGGTATAGAAATCAAATGAATGAATGAAGAATGAATGAATAAATGAATGAATGAATTTAACAGCCTAACCCAAAACCTTTTGGTGATGCATCCCACAAGCTTTTGCACTGCAGAATGATGCCTGCTTAGAGGCAAGAGAGCGATTTCTGCCTGACTCTCTTTGTACTCAATGCAAAAATACTGAGTAAGATCACTCTAGGCCAAACTATGATGGATCTTTGGCAGAGATCAAAGCTCCCATCTCTAAAATTTTGGAAAAACCAGTCAAGGATGGGCTCTGATTAAGATCAGCATTGTGGTGCTGGGGGAGCTTTAATCCTTTTCCTAGCAATAACTGCCCCGTAGCTGCCATTGGTCTTATTAACTGCTTTGCGGGGTGGGGATCGGATGTTCTGTTTTGGGAAATGGTTTTTATTTTATTTTTTCATTTTTTAAATGATGTTTGTTCTTATTGGGTTGCAGATTGCACAAGACATGGACCGGCCATGTAAAATTTATTTATTTGCTTTTCAAAATTACCCCATGTACATGAAAAGTAAATAAATAAATTTGCCCCCTTAGCTACTTTTTAAGAAGTCTTAGCAGTAGGCATGATTTCATTAAAATTGTGGGGTGTCAGGAATAGGATGTGAATCTTAGTATTCACATCCCATTATTATTACTATAATCCAAGCACTGGGACAGTTCCCACAAAATCTATCCCAGGTATACTGTAGTAAACATTTAGTAGGATTTAATTTGCCCCCAAACTTATAAGGGTTAAGCCACATAACTGATTTCAGTACTGAAGCTCATACCTTTCAAATCATTAATTGCAGGCTAATTGGAGAAAAGAGTGCTTTTGACCATGGAAAGAGTGCCATTTCACTATAGTACCACAGCCAGTCTTGCATCATCTCTAAGTTTCTAGTACAGATATCACACTTCTCCAAGTCTGAGCCTCTCTTTTTTACAATATGAAGCACTGTTGGGATTGTTTCACAAACAGGATTACACATGGGAAATGTTGGGTCCAAATGGGACATTCTTGTGCATTTAGCAGGCAAGAGCAGAATTCCATTTGCGAACAGGATACTATGCATTTCTGCAGGCTCCTACTAACAAACCTTTTTTTTTTTACAAATGTCAGGAAATGGGTTGTAATAGGTTGTAATATGTTCCATATAATGTAATAGGTTCCATATATACTCTTTCACAGGTTTAATCCAAAATGCGCCTATGGAGGGAAACTGCTAAAATGGAAGCAGTCCTAATTTAGGCATTACAACAGGCCTGTGATGCACCTTCCTTTTTATTATAAATCATCATTACCGCTCATGTGTCTGAGAGAGCGAGGTGGGGATTAGATGCTGCAGTCTAATGTATTGTGAGTGTTTTGCATTCAGGATGATGCAATGGTGTCATTTTCACACTAATGTTAATTTTATGCTTTGCTGACTTCCGAGTCTCTTTCATTTATAATGCTCATCTCGGCATTTAAAGGACTAGTCATCTGCATTAAAGAGTCTGCATCAAAGCATGTGCGTCTGCAACGTGCGGGGATCAGCCTTCCTGCATGCAAGTGAGCAGGGGAGGGAATGAATGTGTGTTTGCCTATCAGTGCTGGCAGTAATGGGTAGTTATTATGTGAAAATAAACACAGGCACTGAAGGAGATACTAAGAAACGTGCTTGTCGTGATGCTGGCTTTATTCACAAGGAAAACAGTAAACTGGAGCATCTGCTGGCATCTTCTTCCTACTTAAGATTTCCAGGCTTCTGTTCCAAACACAGGTAAGGATTTGTAACCGGCTCTTAGACCAATATTTTTAGAGTACCTTAACTCACACATTGGGCCACTGCTCTTCATTGTAAGGCCCGCATGCCAGCATGGCCCCCATTGACCATAAAGTGTAGCTTCCTGCTAATTGTTCATGGGTCTCTATGAAGCGTCAGCCAAAATGGAATACTCTGCACTGTCCCCCTGGCACCCTGCAGAGGTGACTATTCCCTTTGTGCAGTGTTGGCTCCTTTAAGGGAAACTGAGCCCTCCCACCATCTTGGAAGGTGCGCAGAGAGTGCTGGGAAGTGCAGCCCTTCCCAGTGTATTCCTCCTAGAGTTCTTAAGAAAGGGTTCAATCTCTCTTAAAAGGCCCTCCCCCAGCAGTGAGAAAAACACACAGCTGTGCGGAGGTCAACAGAGTAGGAAATGGCTCTCATGTTGAATTTTCTTTTTTGCCAAAGTGGCCCCCACTTGAAAAATAGTGAAGATCACTACATTAGGCATTCAGTAACCACTGAGCAAGATGGCAGTTGGCTAATGGAGGAATGGTTAAATGCACAATCCCCAGTCTACTCAAACTTCATAAGCAAGAATATTGTAGGCCAGATGCAGGTTACGCGCAAATGCCTCCTTCCAGGTTTCTTCTGTGTAACCTCAGCTGTATGAAGCCAAGTATTGAGTCAGACTGCTGATCCATCTAGCCACATATTGTCTACTCTGACTGAAGTGGTGCTCCAGGGTCTCAGGCAGTTGTCTTTCTCATCACTGCTACTTGACCTTTTTAACTGGACTGCCAGGGTTTGAACGTGGGGCCTCCTGCAAACAAAATATCGGAGCAAACACTGAGCTTTGGCTTTCCCTACTAAGAACCAACCCTGCAAAGTGGTGATCTCCATAGTGATAGTTATGACCAGATTTTTAGAGGACCTGGGGAGCTGCCAGAAGCTGAGAATTTTGAAAGGTGGAAGCAATGAATGTATGACTGGCCACCATGTGCTGTGGCACATGGTGAGCCCATTCTCACGATTTGAGAATGAGCTCCAAAGGGGAGGAAGCCACAGAATGCTTACCTCCCCTGCACATGAGCAGTCCTCCTTCTTTGGGCGAGCAGACCGCCTGCCTGGACGAGCACCTGCTGCTTTCAGTAGCTCTGAGGGTCGGGGTGCCAGGAAGCACCACCACCACCTCTGGAGCTCCAATAATGTACTGCATGCGTGCACAGTGCATTATGGGGATCCCCGAGTCTGCCTCCCCGAGTCTGCCAGCCCCGGCTGCTTGCAGCCACAGCTGACACACGATCAAGGAAACGGGATTGGGAGAGCACTCACTCTCCTAACCCCATTTTCAAAGGAGGCTTCATAGGCGATTTTGCCATCGTGATCCTGGCGGTTCAAACATGTGTGCAAAATCAGACTGGGCTCCCTTAGCCCAGTTTTGCACACTCGTGTGAATAACCTCTAACACCCCACCCAATGTGTTACACTCTACTAGTGGATCGCTTCAAATTTGGCTCCTTGGTATACAGCAGATCTACGGGGGCTGAAGCGGCAAGGTAGGCGACTGGAGCGCAAGTGGAGGAAGACTCGACTCGAATCTGACAGATTGCAACATAGAGCACATCTGAAGATCTATGCTCAGGCAATACGTGCGGCAAAGAGGCAGTTCTTTTCTGCCCGTATTGCCTCTGCGAGTTCACGTCCAGCGGAGTTGTTCAGGGTTGTGAGGGGATTAGTATCTGCCCCCCCCCGAACCAGAATTTGGAGTCATCAGTTACGCGCTGTGATGTGTTTAAAGAGTTTTTTGCAGATACAATCTCTCGGATTCGGGCCGACCTAGATGGAGACCCCACAATTAATTTGATGTCTGAGCTGGAGGTGCCCAATGACTCCTCTTATGTGATTCGACTGGATCGGTTTCAGTTTGTGACTCCTGAGGATGTGGACAAGCTGCTTGGAGAGGTGAGGCCTACCACTTGTTCTCTTGACCCTTGTCCAACATGGCTTGTTTGACCTAGCAGGGAGGTTGATTTAAACAGCCTGGTGGAAATCATAAATGCTTCTCTGAAGGAGGGCAGGGTGCCTCCTTTTCTTAAGGAGGCAATCATTAGACCTCTTCTAAAGAAGCCTGCATTAGATCCCTCAGTGTTGAGCAATTATAGGCCTGTTTCCAGCCTCCCATGGCTGGGCAAGGTAATTGAGAGGGTGGTGGTCTCTCAGCTCCAGGCGGTCTTGGAGGAAACTGATTATCTAGACCCATTTCAAACTGATTTTTGAGCGGGCTATGGGGTGGAGACTGCTTTGGTCAGCCTGATGGAAGATCTCCAATTGGGAATTGACAGAGGAAGTGTGACTCTGTTGGTCCTTTTGGATCTCTTCGCGGCTTTTAATACTATCGACCATAGTATCCTTCTGGAACATCTGAGGTGGGTAGGGGTGGGAGGCACTGTTCTACAGTGGTTCTGCTCCTACCTCTCGGATAGATTCCAGATGGTGTCAATTGGAGACTGTTGCTCTTCAAAATCTGAGCTTAAGTATGGTGTCCCTCAAGGCTCCGTACTTTCTCCAATGCCTTTTAACATCTACATGAAACCGCTGGAAGAGATCAGCAGGGGATTTGGAGCTGGGTGTTACCAGTACACTGAAGACACCCAGATCTACTTTTCCATGTCAACTTCTTCGGGAGCTGGCATATCCTCCCTAAATGCCTGCCTGGAAGCAGTAATGGGCTGGATGAGGGAGAATAAACTGAAGCTGAATCCAGATAAGACGAAGGTACTTATTGTGTGGGGTCAGAACTCTAGAGACGATTTTGATCTGCCTGTTCTAGATGGGGTCACACTTCCCCCAAAGGAACAGGTTCGCAGTCTGGGAGTACTTCTGGATTCACACCTCTCCCTGATTTATCAGGTTCAGGTGGTGGCCAGGGGTGCTTTCTATCAGCTCCGGCTGATACGCCAACTGCGCCCGTTTCTCGAGATCAATGACCTCAAAACTGTGGTACATCTGTTGGTAACCTCCAGACTTGACTTTTGTAATGCGCTCTACGTGGGGCTACCTTTGTACGTCGTCTGGAAACTTCAGTTGGTTCAGAACGCAACAGCCAGGTTGGTCTCTGGGTCATCTCGGAGAGACCATGTTACTCCTTTACTGATGGAGTTACACTGGCTGCCAAAAGGTTTCTGGACAAAATACAAAGTGCTAGTTATAACTTACAAAGCCCTAAACAGCTTAGGCCCTGGGTATCTAAGAGAGCATCTTCTTCATTATGAGCCCCACCGCCCATTGAGGTCATTTGAGGAGGTCCATCTCCAGTTACCGCCAACCTGTTTGGTGGCTACACAGAGACGGGCCTTCTCGGTTGCTGCCCTGAGATTGTGGAATGCGCTCCCTGCTGAGATACAATCCTCCCCATCTCTGGCAATTTTCAAAAAACACCTGAAAACCCATCTTTTCACCCAAGCTTTCTCAGCTTCCTAAATTTTGGGGTTTTTAATATCTGGTCTATTTTAAAATTCAAAACCCGATTTCGGGGTTTTTAATCACTGTAATTGTTTAATTGTTGTTTTAAAATGTTTTAAAATTGTTAATTGTTATGTTGTTTTTAATTTGTTTTCGCTCTTTACTGTATTTAGTGGTTTGTTTTAATTGTAAACTGCCCTGAGCCATTTTGGAAGGGCGGTATACAAATCAAATCAAATCAATCAATCAATCAATCAATATGCTTTGAAGGACTGCTTCACACATTTCAAAACAGCATGGATCCATCCAGTGAGAGGCCTGCATGTAAGACTCGGGTATGGCAATCCATGTGTACGTTTCATGCGAATTCCTAGTTGGAAGCTTATTCTGTGTAACCTGTGAAGCCCACCTGAACTGTGAAAATATTGAAAATACTGGTACCATGGGCATCCAAAGGGAGGGGTAGGGAAGGGCATGGAGGGGCAGTTGCCCCCCACTGAACTGAGCCAGTCCCATTGAATTCAATAGGGCTTTAAGAGGGGTTAAAGTGGGTATAGGATTGCAGCCTTTGCCCCTCCTTTGAAAATGTTCTGCAGACACCTAGGCATAAGAACATAAGAACAGCCCTGCTGGATCAGGCCCAAGGCCCATCTAGTCCAGTATCCTGTTTCACACAGTGGCCCACCAGATGCCGCTGTAAGCTTCCAGGCAGGAGTTGAAGGCATGCCCTCTCTCCTGCTATTACTCCCCTGCAACTGGTACTCAGAAGCATCCTACCTCTGAGGCTGGCCTATATAGCCCTCAGACCAGTAGCCACAGATAGACCTCTCCTCCATGAAGTTATCCAAACCCCTCTTAAAGCCATCCAGGTTGTTGGTTGTCACCACATCTTGTGGCAGAGAATTCCACAAATTGATTGTGCATTTTGTGAAAAATACTTCCGTTTGTTAGTCCTAAATTTCCTGGCAATCCATTTCATGGGATGACCCCTGGTTCTAGTGTTATGTGAGAGAGAGAGGAATTTCTCTCTATCCACTTTCTCCATTCCATGCATGATTTTATAGACCTCTATCATGTCTCCCTGCAATCGTCTTTTTTCTAAACTAAATAGCCCCAGGTATTGTAGCCTTGCCTCATAAGGAAAGTGCTCTAGGCCCCTGATCATCTTGGTTGCCCTCTTCTGCACCTTTTCCAGTTCTACAATGTCCTTTTTTAGATGTGGTGACCAGAATTGTACGCAGTACTCCAAGTGTGCCCTCACCATAGTTTTGTATAAGCATATTATAATATTAGCAGTTTTATTTTCAATCCCCTTCCTAGTGGTCCCTAGCATGGAATTGGCCTTTTTCACAGCTGCTGCACATTGAGTCAACACTTTCAACAAGCTGTCCACCACGACCCCAAGATCCCTCTCACTGGCAGCCCAGGATGAGGGCTAGAATGAAGACTCTTCATATACTGTGGCAGGTTGTAATATACAGCAGGAAAGTGGAATGGTATTTGCTTTTGTGAGCTTATTATTGATCTGGTGCAAGTACAGATGTGGGAGAGGATGATGGTGTGGAGACCCCAATCTGCTTCAGTGTTGTGTGCAGCCAAAGGCCTGTTACTCCTTCTAAGTGGTGTAGCTGCTTGCTCGGCAGGATATAGTCCCAGATCCCTCGTGAGTATCCAGCAGGCTTAAATACCCCTCCTAAATGGAAACAGGAGACTAGTCACTCAAATTCTCAGTGCTATAGTTGTGTGATTTAATGCCTCCATTTGCATGGACGGAACTGTTTGGAACTTTCTCTCTCTCCCAACACAGCTATAACTCTCCCTGCCTGACACCCATTCCCTTAGGACTTCAGGGCTAGTAATGATGTTCCACTGAAGTGGCAGGCAAGACTAATCAGCCATGCCTTCCTGAAGCAAATAAGACAGGACATGAGAGGGATGCATGATGAGGAACAGTAGCCCTTCTCTCTCGCCTCTTCCAAGGGGCCTGGGGATGGGTCCTGCTGGCAGAAACGGGCATATTAGAAGAGTACAGAGTCAGAATCTGTGCTCACAACATTTTAGGAACCAAAGGACTGATATAGGGGGTTTATCAGAAACAGAAGATTTGCCTGTTTCATAAGTTACTCCTTCCTGTGATTTATTTTTAACTTTTTTCCAGCTCTCTCCAACAGACCCTTCTGTTCTTTTATCTCACAAAATCAAGGTGCTCTCAAATGCATAAATTTGATCTCTATCTTGTCCTTGCCTTCCATGTGTGGTTCTTAAATCCCATCTGCTTGTATTTTCTCTTCTTTCTGAGCCTTTCATCCGTGGTGAACATGCTCTGCTCTTGACATCCACCACTCCATTTTTTAACACCTACATTGGTCTCTTTTCACCACTGCGAGGGAGCAAGTAGCTGACTTCTGCAACCTGACTTTTAAAAGAATGGATTCCCTCCCCCCCCACTTTCCCATGTTCAAGGAATGGTGCAGGTGCTCCTGGGATCCATAGTCTTTTCTGAGGCTGCAGCAACCATTGCTGTAGCTTGAGAAAAGTCCATTTCCTAGACTCCATGGGAAATGGGGTGGGGGAGTCCATTTAAAACACAGCAGGAAGTGAAGAGGTGGATAAGTGGTTTGTCTTCTATATTCTGCTGGTCCTGGTAATATTTTTAAGCATGTGGGATGAGGGGTAGAGGGGTAGAAGTGAAGCTTCAAAGAGGCGAAGTGTTCATCTCAAAGCAAAGCAGACCTCCTCAAAGCAAAGTTGAAGGGGGCCAAGTCGAATATAGAAGCTGTGTAGAAAAAAACACAGTACTCCCTGAAGGGAAGTACTCCCTGAAGGGAAGCAGGGCTGCTTCATACAGGCCTACTCTGCTGCCATCGCCACAGGCAGTGACCCAAAAGCAAAAACAAAAACAAAAGCCCTGTAGAAGTAGGCGGAGGGGGGCGGGAATGGATGACAAAAGAAGAAACAAAAACTGAATAGAGATAACAAGAAGATAAAAATTGTTAAGAAGTAAATATGAGTACAATGAATCAATAACTAAATGAATGAGATTTTTAATAACAAAACCAAACAGAATAATAAAATTGAAACATTTTTCACGTACACTCCTATTGATCTGTTGAAAGCTCAGACACTTGCTGTGCTCATATAAGTATCCGGGAATGCAGCCCATAGCAGAAAGTTAGGGAGAGAAGAGCAGGAAGAAGAAGAAGAAGAAGAAGAAGAAGAAGAAGAAGAAGAAGAAGAAGAAGAAGAAGAAGAAGAAGAAGAAGAAGAAGAAGAAGAAGAAGAAGAAGAAGAGTCAAGTAAGTTTGCATTAAAAAAAATTGAATCTCAATTTTCACAGGGTATTTTTTTTTTTAAAAAAAGGCTGAATAGAAAGATATAGGTGGCCGAGCCCTCAAGGTTCCTGTAGGTGTCTTGACCAGCCACAAAGTTGAGATGAGGGCTAGTCGGGGCCTGTGAAATCCCTGAATGAATGAGGGAAAGGTGATAAAGCTCTACTGTTTCCTAAATGCCAGCACGAGGGCTCATGAGTCTTAGCTCAAGTGCAGTCATTGAATTCAGATCTTTCATACCGGAATATTTGCAGAACCGTTTTTTCTACAGAGCTTAACTTTATGGGCCTTTGCGGGGAATGGTAGTCTCCAGAGAGAGCAAGGCATGTTCATTATGATCTGAAAGATTCAAATCAGTTTGAGTGAATTAAATGAGGCAGAATTAAATTTAATAGTTACTTTTTAATTGCTGACATCTCTTACACAAAGCCCTTCCTCCTTCTCATCCTCCCTTGTCATTCACCTCTGCTCACATACAGTAGTACACAACAGGGGTGTAGCTCTTGTTGTGAGACAAGCCTGAAGACATTGGAGTGGTGGATATCTTCTGCCTTTTAGGATTGACCATCAACAGTAAAGGATCCAGCAGTCAAGAAATACACTGCAGACTAGCACTTGGTAGGGTTGCAATGAAGGCCTTGGAAAGGATATTTAGATGCCGTGACATGTCTATACCTACAAAGATTAGAATCGTTCAGACCATGGTTTTCCCCATGACACTCTATGGATGCAAAAGCTGGACTTTGAAGAAGCAAGATAGAAAAAGCATTGACACTTTTGAACTTTGGTGCAGGAGAAAATGTTTGCAGATACCATGGAGAGCCAGGAAAACAAACAAATGGATCATAGAACAAATCAATCCAGAATTTTCACCCGAGGCACAAATGACCAGGCTCAAACTATCATACTTTGGACACATTATGCGAAGACCCAACTCCCTTGAGAAGTCCATAATGCTGGGGCAAGTTGAAGGAAAGAGAAGAAGAGGACAACCAGCAGCAAGGTGGATGGACTCGATTATGACAGCAATGAATGCACCACTGAGAGATCTTAAAGGCCAAGTTGAAGACAGATCATCCTGGAGAGAATCTACCTATGTGGTCGCTAAGAGTCAACACCAACTTGATCAATCAATCAATATGCTCCAGAGCTAGGTAAAGTAGCAGGAATGAGGCTTGTTTACGCTTGCCACTTAGTGGCACAAGTTCTTGATACAGTAACTATGTATGATCTGGACATGAAGGTAGATGGAAAGACAAATATTCTCCTAAAGTTCAGTGAGCTTTATTAAGGCAAATGGTTCATAATGCAATCATGAAAATCAATGAGGTCTATCAAGTCAATCATGGTTTCCAGTGTAGTGTGTGTAGTGTAGTGTAGTATTCCTAACTAATAAATGTGTTGAATGCATGTGATCTCAGTATTAAGCTAGCTAACAATTCTAATCAAGGATAGAGAAATGAAATATTTATTTATTTCACATTCATATCCCGTTCTTCCTCCAAGGACCCCAGAGTGGCGTACATGGGAATATTTATCCTCACAACAACCCTGTGAGGTAGGTTAGGCTGAGATATATGTGATTGGCCCAGAATCACCCAGTGAGTTTCATAGCTGAATGGGGATTTGAACTCATGTCTCCCCAGTCCTAGTCCAACACTCTAACCACTACACCACACAGGCTCACAAGAGATGAGAGAAGGAAAGGCTTAGGAGCAGGGTGGCAGAATGCCAGGGATTATTGAGGAGGATGGAGGAGAAGGCAAAGGCTGGTTGTTCAAGGAAAGCATTTTACCGGATCTTGTAGTGGCCCGATGGATGTAAATGATGCTAGGGTTAGTTGGGTAGCAGACAGACTTCAAGCAGGCATGCTAGAATCTCAGACTTGAGCCTGGATGAGAGTAGACAGAGAGAACCCCGATTCCTTGCCCTGTGGCAGGAATCACTGGCAGTCTCTTGTCTATCAAGGGAGCTTCTGTTTTGCTATGCAGCTAGACAGCAAGCTCTTAGGATGAGCAAAGGATTGCTGAAGCCATGTCCAAAGGGCTGGATTCTTATAGTCATTCGATCCTCTGATCTGGACATTAAGTTCTTTCAAGATAGTAATTTCTGTCATGAATCTCAAAAGTGTCAGTTGGTTTGCACCATAAAGTATCTTGCTCATGACAATGTTTGTTTGTTCCAAGGAGATGAGGGCCCATCTCCTGCATATTCAAAATCTGTTTTGTCAGGAAGGATTGTCATCCGGTGTTCTTAAAACAATCTGCATTTCAGAGCTTGCAGATAAGCGATTGCTGTGAAAGCAGACTCTAGGCACTTTTGCCCCACAGAGGTTAGAAGTCAGAGGTGTTAAGGTGAGAGGAGAGGAAGAAAGTGAGAGATAACAATTAAAACATTTGAGAAATAACAATTAAAGCACTTGGTGTAAACCCAATCTAGTGTGCATATCTAAAAACATTCCAAAGTAATAGCAATTGAATATATATGAGGCAAGAAACTGATACTGACAATTGTAGCAAACATTGTAGGTTACATCAAAATTGTAAATATTCTTCCAGAGGAATACAAGATTGACTTCCAACTTTCCCAAGGCAATTAACATTAGAACAAAGCACAGGCAATCTGGCTTGTTTCTCAGGAGTTAACCAGTTCACTCAGAGTTCAGTGAGACCCTGAACCAAGAATCTCTTAGGTGAATGCGGGGATGCATACTGGCCTAAGCTTGGCCCTCTGAGATCTGAGTTCTGGTCCAAGTTGGGCGACTTGGGCTATAACACTATACTTGAGTGGATAGGTTCAAAACGCCGGGACCCCAGCTACTGAGGGACCCGCCAGCTCCACCCTTCTCTATTTTCTTCATTATCTCCCTCAGTCCTTACTTAAGTCCTTGTAACTTAAGTAAGAGCAACCCTATTGCTCTAAAACACTATTAATTCATCCATCCAAACAGATGTACATAAATGGTTTCCCAATATCTATATATACATATACACACATACTGGGAACCTGTGTGTGTGTGTGTGTGTGTGTGTGTGTGTGTGTGTGTGTGTGTGTTTAAATAAAAGCAGGAGATAGATGATAGATAGATATACATACATACATACATACATACATACATACATACATACAGAAGGATATATATACACACACACACATACACATACTGCTGTATCTATATAACCTGCTTTTTAAAATGTATCTCTCAAGGCAGCTACCAATATTAACAATCATAAAAATGCTGTCATAATACTGTCAAAAATACTGTCATCACATTAAATCATATTAAAACAGCAGAGGACAGCTTTAAAATAAAACATATACAGCTAGTAGGCTAAAGGTCTTCATCAAAAGCCCCATGAAAGAACAGCATTGTCAACAGACACCTGAAAGTTGGCAGGTACTTAATGAATAGCCTCAGGGCATGAGTTCCACAATGTGGGGCTACCACTGAGAAAGCCTTGTCCCAGCTACCGGCCAAACACACTTCAGTTAATGGTGGACCAGAGACCAGGGGTTTTACACAGGAGAACTTCCAATGGGTACATCATCCCTCTAGATGGGCAGGAGATCAGTGCAGACTCAGCCCAAAACATGAAGCATTGAAGCTTGAGGAAGCAGGACCAGTCCATGATCTGCATAGCTCTCAATAAATTATTAAATTTCCCACCCGTCTTCCTGCCTTAGGAACTTTGCACACCACAAGGACACTTATTTTTAATGAAAATGGCCTTTCATGTCACATTTTACTTGCATCCTTTTCTCTTCCTTAATAGCAAGATTTTTAAAAGTGCCTGCTCAAATGTGAATCCAAGCCTTTAAAAAATATTTAAAAGGAAAAGAAACAAGCCCCTGGCCTTCATCCCTTATTTAGAACATAAATCATGAATTTTAACCAAATATTGTCATGTTGAGTATTAATACACAATTATGAAAAAACCACTGTTATGTCTCTGATGAAAATTAGATTCCACTGCCACAGCACAGCGCTAATCGGTGATGGCATATTGTTGTTTTTTAAAGACTCATGACCTAAGATTTCTGTTGCTATGGCAATAAGACTGTTAAGGAGGAAGGAGCTAAAGGTAAGTATGAGCATGTGTGTGTCTCAAAGGGAGTGAGTAGGTGTCGGCTGCCTGTCACGATTCCCTAGTGTGGCTCTTGCTCCTCTGCCTATTAGCGTACACTATGAATCTCTAGTCTCTGGAACCAAAATAGGCCACGCTCACCATCAGCCTCCCCCCCGCCCACCGCCCCCTATGATGCCACTATCACCAGAAAACTAAGGTCTGCTGCAAATCTCACAAAGCAGCTTCCTTGTAGGAAAAGCATGGAAAATATGTCAATACTGAAGTCACACGCAGTGATCACACACATGTGTCTATTTCACAGCACAGAGAAGCAGACACATACGTATGTCTATCACTTTTGATGGGCTTTTGTGCTTTTGACTATGCAGAGGTGCTTTCCATGTAGGCGATGTGTAACATGTGAAGTGGCCTCAGCACTCACAGTTTATTCAAAGAATTAATTCTATACTTGCCACCATGGAACCAAAAACAGCTGGGGGGGTGCATTTGAAGATGGAAAACCAGAAGAGAGGAAAGGATTCTCCCCAACTTCTACAACCTGGGCAGCTGCTTTAGATGTGGTTTTGTGTGGGGTTTTTTAAAGTTGTGGGGTGGACTACACAAAAACATAGGAAGCTGCATTATCCTAAGTCAGACCATTGGTCCATCTAGCTCAGTATTGTCTACACTGACTGGCAGCAGCTTTCCCAAGTTTTTAGGCAAGGAGTTTTCCCCAACCCTATCTGGAGATGCCAGGGACTGAATCTGGGACCTTCTGCATGACGCACTACATCTGAGTGGCAGCCCCATCCTCCGTATGATTGACTACATGTGACTGACATCAGATGTCATTTGGTAACTGGGCCCCACTGTGGATAAGTAGCAGTGACACCATTGTTGTTTCAGACTAGTGCTGCCAAAGCTATAATCCAGCCTTTCGCCTTTTCTTCAAAATATTTGGTCTGTATAATTTTCCCAGGGGATAATTTTATAACTTATATACATCATTTCTTTAATTGGCTAAAAATAGCTACAAGTGTTCTGACGGGGAGTGTTGTGTGTATGTGTGTGTGCTTCTGTCTCCTCTCTGCTGTCCTATATGTGTTCTCTGCGATTCATCTTTGTTTTCATACACCTCATCAACAGAGGAACTTTTCTAATGCAAGTGAGCATTTCTGTCTTCTGCTAACAAGAAAAGGATGGGATAGAAGTCAGGGAGAAGTATGTGCAAGAGAGAGAGAACAAATACAATAGATTGAGTTGGCAAAGATAAATGCCAGCCCTCCTGGCATTCCTTTCCGGGAAAACCACCCATGAGCAATCCATTGACCCTTGAAAGGAGAACATTTTATGAGTCACAAATGGATTCTCACTGCATAATTTCTCATCCAGGAGCCAGGACAGCTAACAAACTGATGGTGATTACAGCAGTAAGGGATGATCAGGTGAGGTGGGGTAAAAACTAGTGAAATTGCTTTGAAATGGAAAGGCAGGGGGGTTAAACTAGAAGCCTACTATACAAGCTTTTTCATATCGCTCTCAAAAAGTCTCTACTGTAGCTTAATTAAAGAAAGCAATTCCCAGGGAATAATTTCTGGTAGGTCGGAAGTGAGCGCCTGGCTATCAAAGTACAGGTGTTACCCATAACCCATAACAATTCCATCTTTCCTTTACAAATCACGAACATAATGGAATAGTTAAACAAAGAGCAGCCCAGTTTGATCCTCCCATCCACCTCCAGCCTTCCAACTGCTGCAGCACCATTTCCCCAATTATATTCTCCAGTGCTTTGAACAGCCTACAGAGCTCAAGTGATG
This sequence comes from Hemicordylus capensis, assembly GCF_027244095.1. Classification (NCBI taxonomy): domain Eukaryota; kingdom Metazoa; phylum Chordata; class Lepidosauria; order Squamata; family Cordylidae; genus Hemicordylus; species Hemicordylus capensis. The sequence continues at coordinate 215,605,761 of NC_069661.1, read as the reverse complement.
TGGATTTCCATAATTCCCCTTGGGGACTATTCTGTCACATTAGCAAATGCTTCCTGAGCTCTCCAGCCACTTTCTCTCTTTGCTTAATTTCACTCCCAAGTCCCTTTTGCCCACCATATCCCAAAGGATCAGGTTCCTCTGAGCTATGCTTCCTCTTGAGGTCCTCCCCCCCTCCCCCCCCACTTGCTTAGTATTTGAGGTTTTTGCAAACTGACAAAGTTTCTAATTTGTTCAGATCTGGTAGAGAATGGGGCGCTGTCATTGCCAATGGCTTTATTTCCGTGTGGTTTTTTTTGGGGGGGGGGATATCAGGCAGAGAGAAGCAAACTGGGCAGAGAAGCCACCTGTCTCACTGCTGCCTGAGTTTGTCACCAAGGTGACGCTCTCTGCCCGGTGAGGCCCAGCTGGCTCCCTTACTCACTGCCAGCTTTTAGGCAGGCAGTTATGACAGATACTGTATGTCCCATCTATTTATTAGTAGGGGGCTCAATGATATGCCTTTAGTGCTGGCTCAAATTAATCAACTAATTGCTGTTTTTGTTCTTTTTTATTTATTGGTTTTGTTGAATTTTTTTTAAAAGAGTATACATTATCTTGGGGGTTCCAGTTTCCATAAGTGGGACCAAAAGGCAGGATAGAAATATATTAAATAAATGGTCACAAACCAATGTATTTAGTGTATTCTTTAAAAAGCCATTTATTTCAGGAGCACTTCCTTTCGATTGCATTTTTATCTATCCCAACCTTCTTCCAAGTTGCTTAGGGCAATATACATGATCTGCCTTCCATTATATACTCAAAAGAAGCCTGGGAGGTAGATCAGGCTTAAAGAGAGTGACAGGCCTGAAGTCAGGTAGCATCATATCATTGATGAGGGGATTTCACAGCACAGAGATTTCACTCCCTTACTTAAGTCTAACACTCTGGTCACTGCACCACAGTGCCTCCCACTTAACTCTATGCCTAACCCTCCATTGGATTGTTATTGTAAAAAATGAAAAGCAGGATATAAACAAAATGAACTATATTATGTTTTTTGGATTTTGTGTGCTGCTGAAGTCCCAAAATTTTTCAAATGCTTAGGTAAAAAGAGCATAGATTTTGCTTATTGCAATTAGAGCGGTGGGACTTGAAACATTTAAGTAACCATGGACAGCAAAGTTTAGTCCAATTCAGACATTATGTTGTACAAGTGTACAGAAGTCTGTACATTCATACATGTGTTGTTGAATGACTGTACCTGTGTTCATTTTAAAAGTGAACCTTGGTACAGGCCCTTCAAATGTGTGGTACAGATAGGAAGTGTACTTCTGTACCTGGACTCAACATAACATGTGAATGATTGTACCTGTATACAGATCTGTACTTGTATATACTGTATGCTTGTATGTGTGTTGAACATAATTTGTGGGTGGGCCTGAAGGTCCCTCTTGTAGAAGTTAAATGCCCCTTTGCATTATGTTTTGGTTTCTCCCCTGGTATTTCACTGCAGTTTCTAGCTTGCTTTTTTGATGTGGCTTATTCTTCAGACAGACTTTATTTTTAAAAATCGTTAAATAAGTGCACAAACAATCATATGCACTTTGAGGAAGGCAATAGGAAAGAAAGGAGAAGTCTTGAAATCCTTTTGTAGTACAGCAAAGAAAACCCAAGAAATGAGGTGTCTATTGTTGAAAATTGTTGCATAGATAGACTTTAATTCAGTTGGGTTTTTTAAATTAAGGACTCTTTAAGTGAAGGGAAATGGCAGGGCAAAGGCCAGGATCATGGTCTTTACAAGATGTTTCCCCAGACAAAGATAAAAAATCATGCAAAGCCTGTTTAATAAAGTATTGTCATGCAGAAAAAGAAAGAAGTGAAGAGCTACTGAACGGATGGGATGAGATGAAGAATGCTTAAACTACTTCAGACACTTAGGCCCAATTCGAATGTAATGCCAAACCAAAGTTAAATGGGGCAGAGGTTGGAATTCCTGTACGTCCAAATGCGTGAAGCCACGGTTTCACGCTCAAAGCAACCTGCAGTTTCCCTTGCCAAACTCCAAATTGAACCTTCGGTTTGTGGTGAGTTTTGCTGTTTCAACCTGAGGTTTTGAGGTGGCAGTGTTACATCCAAATATAGACACCACCCTAACTGCAGTTTCATGCCATTTCTGGAACTGAAATCATAGAGGGGATGGCCCAGATCTGCCGAGGAATGCTCCTACTCCATGCCTGCCACACCTTTTGATGGCTGCCTCTCCGAGCACTAGCCCTGTCCCCTTGTCTCCAAGCTACTCAAGCCATTGCCCGGCAACAAGAACACCGCCACCTCCCATCCCAAGCATCTAAGCCTGTTAAACAGAAAAGTGTTGCATTATGTCCGAATGAAGACACCACCATAACTGCAGTTTCATGCTGCTTCTGGACTGAAATCATAAAGAGGGTGGCCCAGATCCACCAAGGAAAATGCCCACTTCATGCCTGCTGTGTTTCTCAATGGTCACCTCTCCAAACACTTTCCCCGCCCCCTGTCTCTAAGCTACTCAAGCCGTTGCCCAGCAACAGGTACACCGCCACTTCCCATCCCAAGCTTCTAAGACTGTCAAATGGAAAAGACAGATGGAGGGGGGAGGGCGTGCCTGCCTCCCGCTGAGTCCCTTGTTCTGGAGCTGCCCCCCTCCCCTTGGGTTAATGTATGCAGTCCCTAGCCTTATTCATGAGAAGAACCATCCAGGAGCAGCAGCATTGCCCTGAGTGAAAGGAGAGATGCCTCCTAGGTGATGAGGATGGATGCTGCTCTGGAGCAGACCGCTCTCTCATGAGTATGGAAAGCCATGGAGAGACCCATTCACAACTCACAAGAAGAAACATCCAGGGGTACACGGGGATCGGGCAGAATCGCTCATAATGTGCAATGATAGCCCTTCTCCCAAGGACCTCTCTCTCATGCGTGTGAAAGGTCATGGAGACACACATGCAGGTTGGACGGCCGATGCTGCCCAGTCAAGTTGCTCTACAAAAGCAACCCACGGGGATGGGTGCCCAGACAACACCTCTCCCTGTCTTGGCGACTGCCACAAAGATGTAGCCCAAGCAGGGCCTCTGCCTGTCCGGCTGCCCAATGAATCATGCCCATGTTTATTCTTGCCCGGCATGGTGACCCTACTCTCCTGGGATTGCTGATAATCAGGGCTCCCCTCTTCCATGATTCACCACAGCAGCCGATCGGCATACACTGCAACATGGGTCCAAACCCAGGAAATTTGAACAAGAGTGAAGAGCTATCTCTGGTCCCAGTGTTTCCCTAGCCTGCTCACCCGGTACCACCCAAACACATGGAGCATCAAACTCTCCTTTTGGTGCATGAAAGGGTTGTCTGGCGAGGAGGGGGTTGCTGTGTTAAAGTTCTATTATTAACCAGAGATAATGGGGGGCCCACACAAGTGGTGCCCCCTTTATTTGGATGGCCTACCTCATAAGAATGCAGTCTGATGGAGGACTGAAGGTCTTGCAGCCTCTGGTCCTCCCCAGTGGACTAGCGCTCTCACGAGAGCGCTAATCCTCGGGCAGCAAGCTGACACAGGAGGTGAGTTTGGTGTCCCTGGACTGCTCAGCCAGTGTCAGCCATTGCTAGAACATCCTTGGTCACAGTGGACTAGGTCCCAGGATCCTTTGCCCTCCCTCATATACATATTCCCTCCTAGGAAGCCATCATGATCCCTTCCCGGAGTAACAGAAAAATAGTGCCCCTCTGCATCTCCCCATTGCCAACAATTTTGCTTGCGTGAAAGTGTTTTGGCATGGGGCTCTCATGAGGGCGGTGGCACAACTGCTGTCAGAAGAAGAGGTTGCAAGGGATTTAAGTGCTGTTTCCCTGCCGAGGGTGAGTGGTCCATTTATTCATTGTCATCTTGTCATTCCTCCAAAGACATAGTATGCACAGTGGCTTACAAATAACAATAACATCAAAAATCTCCAAGTTTTTTCAAGGGAGAGAGAGAGAGATAGTTTTCTTAGTTCCATGTGATTACTCTTTTCTTTATTGATGAGAGGGCTAATCTTTATTGGTGGCATGTACAAGGCAACCAAAGAAAGTTTAACTAAACTGAAAATCAGGACAGAGATCAGACGAAATTACTAGCAATTAGAAGAGCTCTCAAATATGAATTAATTGCAGCCAATACATATCTGCTGAAAAAACCTTGATTGGTACGGATGATATTTCCAATTAACTTGTTCTCCCTCTACCTACTGAAGGATCTTCCAGTCAGGACAGGGCACTGGTGATAACACCAGTCATGTTATCTACTTGATAATCCCGGACGGCGGCAGAAGGACAGCCTCATGAGCCATGATGCACTCCACAGTACCCACCATATTGAATGCTGCTATAACTCCCTATTCACACATTATGCTCAACACTCTGTACAATGAGTATACAGATTACATAGGTACAAATCGGTACACAGGCACAGTTATTCACATGTTAAGCTGAACATAGGTACAGAGTATGCTTCCTATCTGTTCCATGCATTATATGAGGGACCTCTACCCAGGTTCACTTTTACAGTGAATACAGGTACAGTTATTGACACAAAAACATGTACCTGTGTACAAATATCTCTACAAACTTTATTTATTTATTTATTTACTTACTTACTTACTTACTTACTTACATTTCTAGCCCGCCCTATACCCAAAGGTCTTAGAGCAGGTTACAATAAAACCAATATAAGTCTTTTCACAGGCGAAATCTTACAGCTTTTGCAGTCTCTGTCGCTGGCAGAGGACATTGGCCCTGGGGATTGGCTTGCACCATCTTCTCCATATCATTCCCACACCTCCCTTTTCACAATTGTCCCCATCTTAGACAGGGTACTGCAGAGGTGCAGGCAATTAGTCCTGGAAAGCCAATCTATTGCCCCCCTTTCTGTGATGAAAGGATACAGTTGCCATGGAGTATTGCTAGCCCTTGGACTAGCAAAAAATATACTGGAAGCAAGAAGCACAAAAGCAGGATCTGCATTGTTGCCATATGTTTGTATGGAAATAGCTACATAGAAAGTAATGGGATTCTTGTATGGAAATAGCTACATAGAAAGGCCTGGGATTCTTCTCTTCCTCCAGATCTTTGGGGTAGATTGAGTTGGGGCTTCTGACTGTAGGTTTTATGCTGGCTTGGTCATGGGTTTTATAGGCTTGGTACACACATAGCACATACCTGCCAACATTTCAGGATGAGACATTGTGGGGAAATCCACACACACACCCCACACACACCCGCCACTGGGTAGCAATTAATGCACTGCCCAGGTGCATTACTCCCCACCCCCTGGGCAGGAATTGTGTGCATTTGCGCACACACACACACACACACACACACACACACAAAAATCTGGCAAGTTTCTTTTTTGAAGTCCCACTAGAATATGCACAGCATGAGACATTATGAAAGCACCTGCAGAATAAAAAAAGTGCAGCAAGCAGGGTCTCAGAGGTCATTTGTTTCCTGCTTTTCTGCCAGCTATATTGTCTATAGAGCACCTGACAATAGAGATCATTACATAAGCAGATAACAATACAAATCAAATCAGTGATGTGATGTAGTCATGCTAGCTGGGGATAAGCAAGAACTTTTTATTTCCTTCTGTCTTTAACCCTTTGTTATGCTGTTATCCGAACTTCATCGTGGCCTTGAAACCTATATCATATCATACCATCATATCATTGTATGACACCATTATATCTTACCAGAGGAACCATGAACTTTGCAGCCCTTAATCTTGTACAGGAATGAACTGATGCCTGGGCACAGCTGAATTCTCTGCCGGGCCAGTTTACAGGAAGTACTAGAGTGCAAGTCTTGTCTTCAGAAGAGTTATCCAACAGCGATCCCCAGGTTTGGATTAAAAAGGTAGACGATATTCAGACAGATGAGTCCAGATATCAAATGTTAAATTCCTTTGAAATCACTGGAAGACGTGACCATGACACACTTAGGACAGTAATTGCCTCATAAAATACATGCAGGAAATAAAACTGAGTTAATTTTTCTTTTGTGTTTTGTCAATATATGTGTGCACTCTTGTTTTGGAATCTGTATCTACTATGCCTAATTAGCTCTGTGTTAATGCTGGTTTGGTAGGTGAACTGTAGAAATGGGAGAATGATCTATGCTCACATGTTAAAGAGAGTTTTAATTGCTCCCATGGTTACTGTTATCTTGTGCTAAAATTGTCCTGAAATGTGGGGGCCAATTTAACGGTAGTGGTTCTGTTCCTGATCAGAGTTTGGTCTGATCTGATTTGATTTCAGTGGAATTTTGACAGAGAGTTCAATGTGTGGATAGCAGGGTTGTAAAAATTTACTTGCCTGCTTCTGTTGGGCATATCTTTGGAACCAAGGAGATGAAGCTGGGCATGGAGGTGGAGGCTTTATCTCCCATAGTTTAGTGCTCTTTATTCCTTAACTTATTTTCATGGTGGGCAGGAGCCTTATTTGCAGAGAGACTGTGAGTCCTGACCTCCTCTGATCCAGCAGCACCAGCTGGAAGGACTGGGTTTGTCTAATTTGCACTTAAGAGAGGAAACTTTCCTTTAGGCTTTTCTGCATTGTGTAGTAGAAAGAAGGGTAAGTTCCGAATTTATGAGAATAGTTAATTGACTTGATGGGGCTGATGTCAGTGGGACACATCAGCAAGTTAGGCAGATGGATGGATCTGAGGGTCTCGTACAAAAGGGAACAGAAATATGTGTTTGTGCAGCCTGCTGGGCAGGGGCCAAAAGGTGTATCTTGTTGCAGAAATGTGTATGTTGGTAGGGAGGGGACAAAGCAGAACATACCTCTGTCTCGTTTGAGGAGATCAGTGGCTGCAAACAGCACAAAGGTGGCTAAAATGAAGCCTCTTTGGGTGTCTTTGGGTCACAGCTGAGAGAAATAAGACAAGCCTTGGCCTGCTCACAGAACTTCTGGTATGTTGAATGCCTTTAAGGAGGAACCGCCTTGGGATGACTTATGAAAGGCAGTATAAAAACTGAACAATAAAAAATAAATAAATAAAGTTCTTGTGAAAACAGAGGCTTTAACCATAATTGTTTCTGCAAATATTTAAATAGAAGTGACACACACAGACATTCAGTCCTGCCACTTACTGTAAATTAGCTGAATGCACTACTTTTTACACATGCTTAGGGGAAGGTTGATGGCGGGGGCGAAGGCGGGGTCGGTTAGAAGAAACTCTGGATAAGATACTTCCCACTGACCAGAAACCAAATTGTGAAGGGAGCAGTGGCTGCTGCTACTGGTCTCTTCCCCATGCTGTGGCCGCGCTGTAGTGCCTAGGAGGCTCCAGGCTGCCGAGAGCCTCCTCATCCTCCTCCGGCTCTGTCTGCAGACCTTGTAGGAAGTCTCACGAGTTGGGACTTTGGCCTCTCAGTAGACTTCTGACAAAATCCACAGACGGAAATGCCAGAGGAGAAGCCAGCCCGGCCAAGGAGGGAGGGGTAGCAGTGAAACCAGTACTTTGGCAGGCTTCCCAAATGCCAGGATGCCGAGAATGGCATCTAAAAAAAACATGGCTGTCCCAGGTAAAACGGGGCAGTTGGCAGGTATGATAGCGGAGAATCTGTGGTTCCCCCAGCCCGAGATAAGGGAGGAACTTGAAGCTGGCACTGCAGATAGTCACATATCTCAATTTGTTGGAAGTAGCCGAGTTGAGCCATAGGAACACCTGCTGTTGGTGCTTCCCAATGAGGCCCTGGATGCCATTCCAGCCTGACTTGCACTGCCCTTTAACTGGCAAGCCTTCTCTGTGTCAGCTGCCTCACAGTTGTTGGTCTTGATTGCACTGGGGGCTGGCTGGCTTGGAACGCAACATTCAGTTATACCTGACTATATAGCCAAAATTATCAATACACTTTCCTTCTTTTCCCATGAGGAGAAGGAGATAGATAATGTTAGTTAGGAGCAATATTGTTGCATGTATATTAAAACCATGAAATTAGAAAGTCGTGCTGGTGCCTTGGGAAAATACTGTAAAGTTCAGAGAATTCCAAGGGGTCCAGGTATGTTTCCTCTGACAAGGATTAAAGGATCCAGGTATGTTTCCTTTGACAAGGAATTATTACGAGGAGATCTATCTATCTATCTATCTATCTATCTATCTATCTATCTATAACTGAATGTCTGTTTGTCCGTCTGTTCCCTATACATTCCCACACCCTTTGAGCTATTGGGACCAAACTTTGCAGAGTGACTTCCAAGACCCTACAAGTAACATAGGGTACCCAGGAACCCCCACAACCACCTCACACAGACAGACAGATGGATATACAATGGGTATATATACATATTTTTTAATGGAAAGTTGATTGTTTTTAATAATATTTATTTAGAGGCATTACTGGATTCTTTTGGGATTATTATCATTGTTCGTGAATCCAAATAATATTGTCTTCGTGTTTTTATTTTTCATAATTTAATCATGCTGCTTCTTAAAGGCATAGGATATTGCTAGATAGAGGCAAATACAGGGCCCCTAATGTTCATCAGAGAAAGTAGTCACTTCCAAAGTCTGAAATATACCATTTAATAGAGTTCTGTAGCTCTTTTTAAATTTAATGTTATTTTCCTAGGAATATGATGATCTACAAGAGCAAAGTAGTTTACAGCTTAAACCAAGTACACATATCTTCTTCATGAAGATATGACATAAAAACATAAGACTTTACATCAACATAGCAATAAAAAAGAAATCAAACCTTCCGCTAGCTCCATCTAAATAACCGCACGTGGAAACAAAATGTCAGTCATAATAATGTGATTTGTTAAGGGTATCGCTTTTGTGATGCTCATAATAAATCACTTAGTACTTATTTGGCTTATTTGAAGTTTGTCAAAACTGATACACTTCCCTGTCATTAAACACACACACAATTTGATGCACAAAGTGGTGTTTTTCAGTACTGTAGACATTTAAATCTTAGATGCTATCTTGCTCCAAATTTCAAATCCTGGCAAACTTGTTAGCTCTGATACTAACGCAAGAAAGTCAATATTCTGTTAGCCAAATAGTTTTAACCCAACTGTGCAAGCAACACAAACAATTACCAGCGGCAGAAATGGGTGGTGGGGTGTGTGGAGTGGTGGGTGAGAATCAATAAAGTAGTGCACAATCCAAGGGGTGTTGCACTGTGGCCACAAGGGATGAAGCTGGTACATAAGTTTCAGATAAAATAAGAATTATGTTGTAAGCAATTTGAGACAGTCGGGGCATAGCCAGGTCAGTGCGGATCTGGATTCAATAAATAAACATCAACCCCACACTGTAATTTTTTTTCACAGCACCAGAGACACCATGAATTTTTTAAATTTTATTTTTACTTAATTGTTTTCACCTATTGCCGCTGCCTAGGGTTACCAACAGTTACTTATTTGCAGGGACGTCCCTTATTTCAGCTCAAAATTGTCTGTCCCTTATTTTCAGCTAATGGGGAGAACCTATGGCTCAGATCAAACCAGTTATGTTCACTAATAATGAAGTAATTAATTAGCTCCAACCCGCGGGAGTAACTATAATAGGGCAAGGGGAGACAGTTGTCTGAGGGCCCACTGCCTTGGAGGGCCCCCAGAGGCAAGTCACATGACTGACTCCCCCAGTCATGCACCCACCCGGACTTCCTTCCGTTGTATTAATCCTCCGAAATTGATGTGAGTGTTAAGACCTGGAACTACCAGAACAGCATGTCTTTCGCTAGTACCATTAAATGACTTGCATCATCCACAACTTACAAAATCTTTTTAAAAATAATTTAGGATGATGTTCTATTGTGGCACATAGGAGATAGATAGATATATTTATTTATACTATCTATATCTATAGCTATAGCTATAGCTATAGCTATATCTAGTATAAATTTTACTATGCTTTTTGTTACCACTATTCAGCCTCATTTAAGCCTCATTTAAGATTTCTTTACTTCATGAGCTGAGCTTCATGGGGGTGTGTGCCATTTTTAAATCTTGTCTCTGGGCCCACTCCAACCCTTCTCCCTCCCTATCAGAGTCCTCTATGGTTCTGGTGGGCTGCAGGCTTAGGGTTGCCAAGAGTCCCATGTTGTGACATTGGCAAAAACATTAACATTAACAGCCATCAATGATGGTCTAACTTAGCATTATCCAGGTATCATAAAAATCATGCACACGGTCACTATTAGATAGTGCTCATGTGTGAAACCTAGAAAACAAATGTCATCACACCCGGTTTGGCTAACCATGGTTATATCAATAAGCAGAGGAGACACCATCTAAGTTATAGCTGAAGTTGAAAGTGGTAAAAAAACATACACCACTCAGGCTCCCAATTACTCCCGCATACTCCCTGCCTCATGTTCCTTATTTGGGCAGTGGGATGTTGGCAACCCTACCACCTCTGCTCCTTCTGCTGCCACATGCCTCCTGCCCTGTCACTCCTTGCCTCCGCTGCTCCTCCCACCTGCCACTCGGTAGCCAGTTTGCACAGAGGTGGGGGGGGGATCCATGGCTTCTCTCCTCACTCAAATGAGAGGAGAGAAGCCACAGAACTCCATACTGCTGCACAACCGACTACCAAATGGAGCACATGCATGCACCCAGATTAGGCATAAGGGCACATGCACGCCTTCCATTTCTTAGCTGTCTTGCACAATGCTGAAGGGTTCCATGGCTTCTCTCCTTGTTAAAGTGAGGAAAGAAGCCATGGAACACACACACTCTGGACTGCGCAAACAGGCTACCAAGCAGTGGGGGTGAGGAGCAGTGGCACTGAGGAGTGGCAGGGCCAGAGGCAGATGGTAGGGGTGAGGGGAGGCTGGGGAGAAAAGCCGCAGCAGCAGCAGCAGCAGCAGCAGCAAGGAGTAGGAGTGGGGAGGGGCAGGTGACAGGGCCCCTGGGGGCCTGGGGGTCTGTGCTCATTGGACACCTTTGAACACCGCTAGCTATGCCTCTGGGACATAGTCTTGTACCAAGTCAGTACAAGGTCTTGGGCTGGCCAAGACATATGGAGGATATACTTTTCTGTTACCAACAATTCCAGTGCACACAGTAACTCTGTATGCTTCCTAAGCAAGGAGATATTACAGGAAGTCAGTCTACATACCCATACCAAAGAAAGGACTGCACAGTCTGTTAAGTCCTGTTAATTAAGGATATTGTGCGATAGTTTGCACAATCTGTTAAAACTATTACACAATATCCTTAATTTCACATGCTAGCAAAATAATGCTCAGGATCATCCAATGTAGATTCGAGCCCTGTGTGGAAAGGGAAATGCCAGATGTTCAAGCTGTTTCAGAAAAGGCCGAGGAACAAAAGACATCATTGCTGATGCACGCTGGATAATTGAGAAAGCCAAAGAATACCAGAAAGAAGTCAATATGTGCTTTATTGATTACAGGAAAACCTTCAATTGTGTTGACCATGTCAAGTTGTAGAATAGAGTCAGCATGGTGTAGTGGTTAGAGTGCTGGACTAGGACTGGGGAGACCCGAGTTCAAATCCCCATTCAGCCATGAGACTAGCTGGGTGACTCTGGGCCAGTCACTTCTCTCTCAGCCTAACCTACTTCACAGGGTTGTTGTGAAAGAGAAACTCAAGTATGTAGTACACCGCTCTGGGCTCCTTGGAGGAAGAGCGGGATATAAATGTAATAATAATAATAATAATTAATTAATAATATCCTTAGGAAAATGGGCATCCCAGAACATCTCATGTTCTAATAAGAAACCTATACACAGGACAGGAAGCCACACCACAAATGGAACACAGTGAAACAGACTGGTTCCAGATTGGCAAAGGAGTAAGACAAGGCTGTATACTTTCTCCTTATTTATTCAATTTATATGCTGAACATATACTGAGAGAAGCTGGATTGGAAGAAGATGAGCGTGGTTTTAAAGTTGGAGGAAGAAACATCAGTAACCTGCACTACGCTGATGACACCACTCTGATAGCTGAGAATGCAGATCATCTGCAAACACTAGTAATGAAAGTCAAAGAGCACATGAAAAAATGGGACTATGACTAAATGTAAAGAAGACTAAACTAATGACAACGAGTACAGCAACCAGCCTCATAATTGATAATGAAGACATTGATGTGGTGGATAGCTTCTGCCTTTTAGGATCAACCATCAAGAGTAAAGGATCCAGCAGTCAAGAAATACACCGCAGACTGGCACTTGGCAGGGTTGCAATAAAGGCCTTGGAAGGATATTTAGATGCCGTGACACTGATGTGCCTATTTCTACAAAGATTAGAATTAGTTCGGGCAATGGTTTTTCCTGTGACATTCTATGGATGCAATAGCTAGACTTTGAAGAATCAAGATAGAAAAAGCATTTTAAAATCTAAATTTAAATTAATTTAGAAATTAATTAGATTAATTAAAATTAATTAATTAATTTAAAAATTAATCTTAAAAGAAGCACTTTTGAACTTTGGTGCTGGAGAAGACTTTTGAGGATACCATTGACAGCAAAAACAAACAAATGGATCATAGACTAAATCAATGCAGAATTTTCACTCCAGGCACAAATGACCAGGCTCAAACTATCATACTTTGGACACATTATGTGAAGACCCAGCTCCCTTGAGAAGTCCATAATGCTGGGAAAGGTTGAAGGAAAGAGAAGAAGAGGACGAGCAGCAGTAAGGTGGATGGACTCGATTACGACAGCAATGAATTAGGAGTGTGCCCGAACTGGTCCGGGGCCATGCAAGAGGCCTCCGGAATGGTTTGGACTTCGGCCGGTCCAGCAGTCCGGCGGGGTGTGTGTGTGGCTTTAAGGGCGGGGAGGTAGTACTTACCCCTCCCGCCGCTCTTCTCCCTCCTGCGCTCGACTTTGCTGCAAAGTTTTTGTGGCAGCAGAGTTCCTCCCAGCCACCCCCGCCCCCATCACTGTCTGCATCCTCTGTAACAAGTAGAAGTTGGCGCTACACATGCGCCTGTTGCGGTGCGTGCGCCCGTTGCTGCTACTGCCAGCGCACGCACAGCATACGTCACACGTCACACGTTGTGTGATGTATGTGGCGCGCGCGTGCCGGCGGTGGCAACAGACACATGCGCGCCGCGACAGGCGCATGCGTAGCATCAACTTATACTTGTTACAGAGGATGCAGACAACGATGGGGGCAGGGGTGGCAGGAAGGAACTCTGCCGCCCCAAAAACTTTGCAGCAAAGTCAAGCGCCGGAGGGGGAAGAGTGGTGGGAGGGGTAAGTACTACACCCCCGCCCTTAAAGCCAAACTCCCCCCAGTGCTGGACCATGCCTCCATGGTTCCGTGCACTTCCCTACAATGAATGCACCACAAAGAGACCTTAAAAGCCAAGTTAAAGACAGATAATCCTGGAGAGAATCTATCTATGTGGTTGCGAAGAATCGACAGTGATTTGATGCCACTTAATCAATCAATCAATCAATCAATCAATCATATTTACAGCAGCTTTACATGCTTTTGGTTGGGCATTTTATTATTATTATCACAAGTAATATAATATTATTATTGTTATTTATTTACACAGTCAGACAGGTGTTATTGACTGGTTTGTTTTATACAGACATCGAGTCCTTCCCAAGGACCTGGGATGGCTGAATTTTATTGACAGTGTTGTTGCTGTTATAGATATCGTCGCAGAATATAGGCTGTTCCCAGTAAAGTTGCTTTTTGTAATTGGCTGATGGTGATTTCTGTGGCCCCTATGGTGTTAAGGTGCTCTTCAAGGTCTTTTGGAACTGCACCCAGGGTGCCAATTACCTCTGGGATTATTTTGGTCTTTTTCTGCCACAGCCTTTCAATTTCAATTTGTAGATCTTTGTATTTGGTGATTTTTTCTATTTCTTTTTCTTCTATTCTGCTATCCCCTGGTATTGCTATGTCGATTATTTTAACTTGTTTTTCTTTCTTCTCGACTAGAGTTTTATCTGGTGTATTGTGTGGCAGATGTTTGTCTGTTTGTAGTCGGAGGTCCCATAATATTTTTGCATTTTCTACAACTTTTTCGATTTTATGGTCCCACCAATTTTTGGCTACAGGTAGCTTGTATTTTTTGCAGATTTTCCAGTGTATCATCCTTGCTACCTTGTCATGCCTTTGTTTGTAGTCAGTCTGTGCGATCTTTTTACAACAGCTGATTAGGTGGTCCACGGTTTCATCTGCTTCTTTACAAAGGCGGCACTTGCTGTTTGTTGTTGACTTTTCGACCTTTGCTCTTATTGCATTTGTTCTCAGTGCCTGTTCTTGTGCAGCCAGTATTAAACCCTCTGTTTCTTTCTTCAAGTAGCCATTCTTAAGCCATTGCCAGGTCTTGGTGATGTCTGATTTTCCACTTATATTGTGCAAATATTGACCATGCAGTGGCTTATTTCTCCATTTTTCTGCTCGGTTCTTGTTCTTTCTTGTAGGCCTGCTTTCTTTCATTGGTGTCGAATAGTTTCTCGTTCTTGACCATTTTAAGTGCATCTTCTTCACTGTCCTTGATATATTCTTCAAGGCCTCTTTTCTCCTCCTCTACTGTTTGATGGACTTGCAGCATTCCTCTTCCACCTGAGCTGCGAGGGTGGTAGAGCCTATCGACATCACTGCGGGGGTGCAGAGCATGATTGATGGTCATGATTTTCCTGGTCTTACGATCTAGCGTCTCTAGCTCTGCCTGGGTCCAGTCTATTATTCCTGCACTGTATCTGATAACAGGTATAGCCCAGGTGTTTATGGCTTGTGTAGTGTTCCCGCCATTGAGTTTGGACTTGAGGATTTTTCGAACTCTCCTGATGTATTCACTTCCCATTTTTCTTTTAACTTCAGTGTGTGCAATGTTATCAGCCTGGAGAATGCCCAAGCATTTGTAATGTTCTTTCTCTTCCAGTTTCTTGATGTTGCTTCCATTGGGCAGTTCTATTCCTTCTGTTTTTGTTATTTTTCCTCTGTTCATTATTAATGCAGCACGCTTGTCTAGTCCAAACTCCATTGCTATATCGCTACTGAATATATGGACAGTGTTTAGCAGTGATTCAATTTCTGACTGGGACTTTCCATACAACTTCAGATCGTCCATGTACAGCAGATGGTTGATTTTACTTGATGTTTTAGATGTTTGGTATCCGAGGCCTGTTTTGTTTAGTATTTGTGAAAGTGGTGTCATGGCGATTACTATTACTATTATTATTATTATTATTATTAGATAATGATAATAATGATAATAATAATAATAATAATAATAATAATAATTCGATTTCTATACCACCCTTCCAAAAATGGCTCAGGGCAGATTACACAGAGAAATAACAAACAAATAAGATGGAACCCTGTCCCCAAAGGGCTCACAATCTAATGTCTAAGATAGGCACCAGCAACAGTCACTGGAGGTACTGTACTGGGGGTGGATAGGGCCAGTTACTCTCCCCCTGCTATATAAAGAGAATCACCACGTTAAAAGGTGCATCTTTGCCCAGTAAGCAGGGGTTAGCTTGGGAAAGCAAGTAGCTTTTTTTATTATTACCACCACCCCACACACTGTAGGTAGCTAGCAGTGTACACTGCATCACTTGTGGTAGTCCCATGCCAGACCAATGGCTGGAACACTGGGAGAGCACTGCTGGGGATTGGATGGAACCATGAGAATAGCACCCCCACTTCTCAAAATTAGAGAAATCTGGAAGTGTAATGCAGAGTGCAAATATAGGGAGTGTTATCTGCTCATAAGCACCCTGAGTCAATTTGAGTCAATGCAAAATTTTACTGCATGTTTTATGGAGATTGCACCAATGGCAGGTACCTTTTGCAGTTGTGATGAAAAAGGGAAGGGGATTTATATGATGTATAATGTGCTGAATTGATTGGTGAACTGATTTTTTAATTAGACATCATTTGCCTGCTTAGGGTCTTTCCATATGGCAATAAAGAGTAAGACATTCAAAGCTTTCACAAAAATTCCAAGCACAGTCTTAGTCCCAGTACACATGCTGCTGGAGGCCTTCACCCTGTTTCCTAGTGCCATCTTATCCTCTGCACACACATCAAGCAGGGATCTTGCACAATTCTGGGAACACCACCTGCCAGTGAGTTTTTGCATTCCAAGAAGAACCCACCCTTTCCCTCAGTCATCACAAAAGTGATAATGAAGAGCATCAGGTTCTTCTTGGAATGCAAGAGCTGGCCAGCAGGTGGTGCTGTGAAAATTGCATAAGGTCCTTGCTTAGCATGTGTACAGAGGGTAAGATCATGCTAGGAAATAGCATGGAAGCCTGCAGTAACATGTGTTTGGGGAGAAATATTATGCTTGGAACTTGCACAAAAGCTTTGACTATTCCACACCATTGCCATATGGAAAGACACTTAATATACTGCTTTTGGCCACCTAACAATGAGAGAGCGAGAGAGCGAGAGAGAGAGCACACGCGCACTCTTTGTCCAGAACTCCCAATGAGCTCACAGCAATTATTGCAGGAAAATTTACATGGAATATGTACATACATTTGCTCTGGAGGTACCTGCACTTATGCCATGGCATCCTTTTTGAATTTATAACAATGTGAAAAGCAAGTAATTGCTAAGTGTTCTGTGCCTTTCATCATTCATGTTTTTCATACCTGAAAGCAAAGTCAGGATTAAGAATGACCCGTATGCATGTTTGGGCATTTGGGGAAAAGTTTTCATTTCCAAATAAGATATCACTGGCTACAAAAGGAAAGGAAAGGAAAAGAAACGACAATGCTAATCTTTTCCCTGAAAAAGCTCCGGCTATTCTATGATTAGGTTCTAGTGACCCCTAATGGACAATATAAAACAGCACGGCACGTCTCTAGAGGGAAAATGCCTGCAGCTGCCTCTGTTGTCAATTAGATTTTGTATTGTGATGTGTGTGGGGACAAGCTAAGCTTTATCAGCATATGTTTGAGATTAACACATCGTTGATATGAGTGTGCCCTTGTGTGCACCTGGCTTTTTGTCCCCTGCTTAGAGTAACCAATCTTGAGTCAAGTCACATTCCATCCCATTGTCTTCTGGAAACTGGGGCATGGAAGGGAAGGAAGGAGCCTCTGTCGAAATAAGGCATACTAATGCCAGTGAAAGGAAGGTCTGGGGTTATATTATCAGAATATAGCATCCATCCAAGCTTTGGGGAAACAGCCCTACCCCACTAAGATCTGCTCTTCTCATTTCCAAACATACATGGGGTATTGCTCAGCCCACCACTTGGCAGCAGGGTGGGCTATGTGGATCTCCAGGTCCAAAATTTAGAGTTTTGTACATTATTTTTAACACAAGTACATAGGAAACAAGCAAATTGTTGTTGGAGATGGAGTTCCAGTGCATCGACCTTTTGCACCAACTATCCTAATGACCACTAGGGGCATCAGGAGTAGAGATAGTGAGTAACCTGCCTTCAACCTGTCTCTACTCTATGACCCCTGATCTGACTCTTCCGCACTTCCGGTGCTGAGTCACAATCCTTCCTTTCCTCCTAGAGAGAAGATGGAAACATCTCTCTCCCTCCTTACCTATTCATTATGAAGTTCTTTAGATTAGGTTTAGGTCTTTCCTATCCAAGTGTACTTAACCAATAAATACTTAGTTATTTAGTTCTACAAGGATCTCCATGTGTTTTCTCTAAATAGCTGCAACAACTAAACCATCCTCTGCTACCTACTCTGTAACTGGAGAGTGTGCTCATTCCTTAATGCTCTGCTATTTTACCTACTGGGGATAAAAATTAACAACCTCCAACAATTGTTGCACGTCTCTTGCCCACACTTTGATAAGGGAGGTTTTCTCTCTGACCCCTTCCATATCTATCTGTCTGTCATCAGAACATAGGAAGTTGCCTTCAACCAAATGAGACCATTGGTCCATCTAGTACAGTATTGTCTGACTGGCAGTAGCCCTCCAAGCTTTCATGCAGGGAACCTTTCCCAGCCCTACCTGGAGAGAGGGATATGTGGGCTGGCCATTTGGCCAGTTCGGTTCAAATCCAGACCGGGTTCGAACTGACTGGGCCCGGTCCAGCTTTGGCCTCAGCCAAACTGGATTTGGCCCAGTTCAGCCACTGAACCAGGCTGAACCGGTTCATGGGCTGGTTCAGGGATACTTGTAAAAGGGAATCCTTGAGGATTCCTCTTTACAAGTAAAGGGGACATTCCCTAATCCCTAATACTAAAGGCCACAGGGGTGGGGGGAGAAAGAAGCCTACAAGTAAAGGGGACATTCCCTAATCTCTAATACTAATCCCTAAGACTACAGGGGTGGGGGGAGAAAGAAGCCTTTGTACCTTTAGCGGAGGCCACGGTGAAGGTGAGGTGGTGGTGAAGATATTGGAGGTGGTGGACAGCGTGGGTTCCTCCAAGCCCCCCACCAGCCTCTGAATGACAGCCTGAGATCGCACACCCCTACCTGGAGATGCCAGGGACTGAATCTATGACAGTCTACATGCAAAGCAGATGATCTACCACTGAGTTATGGCCCCATCCGCAGTCAATGTGCCTGTGTCTGTCAGGCAGCCTGTCCTTCCTCCAAAGAACTACAGATGGATTTTTCTCATGTTATTGCATCTCTGTGTCTATTATGAGGGTTCCCCCTCCCCCTGCTGGCCTCTTAAATCACCGCCACAGGCCCGGAAAAGGCTGCTTTCTGGCCCGTTCAAGTCTTCGTAAGTGTGAGCAGCAGCCATTTTGCCCACTGCTGCACATGCATAAATGGCCTTTGCAGGGCCTGGCATGGCCCAAGGCCTCACAGAGGTCATTTGCGCATACACGGTGGCCATTTCTTTTCCAAAAAAATGAACTTCCTGATAATGAACTTCATTATCAGGATTGAATGCTTCTCAAACCACTTTTGTTGTCACGGCCTCAAGGCACAGCTTACTTATTGCATTGCTCATTTTAATAATAAAACAGAAATACCCATTGTTAGAACAGAAATACCCAAACAGAAACAGAAATACCCAAACAGAAACAGAAATACCCAAATACCCTCATTTTAATAATAAAATAGAAATACCCAATGTCAAGAGCAATTCCTAGCAACTCCAGCCTTCTCCCCTTGAATCACTTGCAAATATTCCCAAATAGCTGTTTGCAGATGGGGTTTCACTGGGACCATGTTGATTAACCTCAAACATCTGGTAGTAGATATACTCCTGTTAACTGGACAAATAGGTGCCTTTTAAAATGGTGGCTTCCCTGTTTAACAGGGGGAGAGCAACTATCCCTGTTCAATCCAGAATATCTCCCTTTCCAGTGGCTTTTCCTAGTATCGTGCTTGTGTTTCTTTTTAGACTGTGACAGGGACAAGTCACAGTCTTTTTAGACTGTCCTCTGGGACAGGGAGCCATTTCTCACTCTTTTTCCTGTTTTTCATACTTTTTTGTTTTGTAAACTGAGTTGTGAACTGTTTGTTTAAAAACAGTATATAAATATTCATCATCATCATCATCATTATATCGCTATGAAGGTAATTTGATCTTCGGTACTAGAGGTTTTTAGCAAGAAAAAGGGCAGGCATCTTTCATGGATGTTTTGGGGCTTCTTGTCTTAGAGTAGCTCCAGCAGAGCTGTCCTGGGCTGTGAGGAGTTTGATTCAGGCTCCTTCCAGTTCAAACCAGTCCCCGGGAACTTTGTTCTGCTGTGATGCTTTTAATGAGTTATTTGCGGGGGGAAATCTCCTGTATTCGGGCCGACTTGGACTTCACTGTTTCTGCAGAGTCTATTAAGGTGGTGTCCAGCAATCCCTCTTGCAGTATTAGATTGGATCTGTTTCAGTCTGTGATGCCTGATGACGTGGACATCTGGTGGTGACTCAGAACCGGGCCTTTTCTGTAGCTGCTCCTGGTCTATGGAATGCACTCCCGGCAGATGTTTTTATATTGTTTTTAGCACTGTGTTTTGAATTGTGTGTTTTTATGTCTTTTTAAAGATGTACACCGCCCAGAGCCTTTGGATGGAGCGGTTTATAAATGTAATAAATAAATAATAGGTGTTAGGAGTAGATACCCACTGGTTCCTTTCTGTCTCTGTCATTCCCCATGATGGGATGGGGAAGTATAGCCTCAAAAGGCTAAGTATAGTCAAGGGACGGTGCCAACAGCAACTAACCAAAGGACAAAATGTTTCTTGAGAAGTCATTTTAAGGAAGCCAGCAGACTAGCCAATCTAATATGCAGTCACTATGGGCTTCATGGCTATTATTTCACGTCATGGTTTCTCCCAAGGAACCCCGGGGTGGGGGAGGGAGTTTTAAAAGGATTCTGATAACTCTAGTCCCAGGCAAAACTTTCATGAATTTTCATGTAAACCGCCCAGAGAATTTGCGTTCGGGTAGTATAAAAATATGTTATATTTAAAAAATATGTTAAATAAATATGTTAAATAAAATAATTCCAGAAAATGGCAGAAAAGCTTCAGTGGTTATGTCTGTAGTCCAAGCATGCTTTTGAACTAAGGAAAGGGGCTACAACCTCATACCCATCCCTCAAAATTCCCTGATTCTGTATGATGGATATATAAATATTTTAAATTTCTTTGCTCTGAATGTCTGTCTCCTGAGATAGATATGCAGGGCTGTGAACAGCATGTACAAGTTGAACAAGTTCTCTCTCAGTCCTAGAAATCAAAATGATTCATGCATAGGTGAGAAAGTAATCTTTGAAGTAGCTAGGATGCAGAGCTTCATAGGAGAAAACCAATACCTTAAGTCTCATGTGAAGCATTTTAATTTTTTTGTAATGTTCTGCTGTGTTCTTTAATACACTTTGATTTTTATTGAGGCGGTGTTAGTGTCTCCATCTGGTTATGGGTCCCTTGGGTGTATTCCCTTTGTGGATCACCAAAGTAGTCCTTTTCCACTAGGTTCTTGGAGAAGAAGTAACAGGACACAAACTTGTAGCAACAAGCTATTATTTAACAAAGTTAACCATGATAGCTCCATAGACACTCCCCGGACCAAGAGTAAAACAATACAAACTCCGCCCACACTTTTTTGGAGGAAACCCCGGGGGAGGGGTTTGCATACATTCTTAAAGAGACGGTGCCCACATGACATATTCCGCCTCTTACTCTGTGATTCCACATTACACTCATTAGCATAACATCAAAACACACAAAACTTTGGAGTCAGAGGTTCAAACACATGATGCTCTACTGGAGATAGGTTCTTGTCACCATCTCAAATCAAAGTCATTAAACCTAGAAGGCAGTTTCACCACATGGCCACTGCTAATCTGAATGGACCTTTCTGGAGGCTGCTCAGGGGTTGCCTGTGACTCCACTTCCTGGTCAGGATCTAGAGACTCTATTTGCCTGCCTATATTTTGTGGAGAGGGAGTTGATATTGGTGAAGCGACCGCTTGATATTTTTTTTAGATGTCTCCTGTTCCTTCAGTATAGTGCACCACTCCACAACATATGACCAAGCTATACCCTCCTTTCCACAACAGAAGCAGGGATCTTTCTTCTATCAATCTTCTTCAGTTGGATCTTGTAACCTTAGGACAGTGGTGGCAATGGAACAGTGCCTCTGTCATAGGCTGACATCTGTCAGTCTTTCAGGCATAACAGCTAACAGTGTACACCCATCAGTGTCTTAGGAGTCAGTGGCTGACATGATATGCAGCAGTAAGTCGGCAGGAAATTTTTCACACGGGGCTTTTAAAGACCTTTAACTCGCATCTCCTCTGGAATGGAGGGGGTGAGTTCATATATTGGCCAGATTTACCCCAAAGTCCCTGCGAGTTATCAGGGAGCAGTTCACACACAATTCGGGGTTTTCACAGCGCGTTAGAGTGTACCCCGATGTATATCTGGGGTTTAAAAAAATCCACTATTTGTGTCAGGTTCTAGGGACAACTTCGAGTTCGCAGTAAAGTCTCCTAGTAAAACCGGCTGTGTGTAAAAGTCCCAGGAGAAAGGCTGCACACCCCTCAGGCACATATTTATGCAAGCAGAGAGGTATTTTGCAGTGATGGGAGAGAGAGTGGAGAGACGCAGAGATCACTCCCCCCCCCCCGCCCACACCCTCTCAGCTGCACAAGAAGGAACCTTCAGCACAGGGACACTGAAGGCTCTTTGCAAACACAGCACTTCTCCCGCTGACACTGCTGCTTATCATGTCAGCCACTAATTTCTCAGTAGCAGATAATGCAGTCCTCAGAAATCTGCCCATCAGAAGTCTGAGCAGGGACAAAAGGAAGGCTCATCACCCCAGTAGCTGCTAATATGTCTGGAAGGTTAAGAATGTGAGAATACTTGGAGTGATAGCTGACAACTAAAAGGTAAGAATGTCTTTGGAGTTTGAAAATATCAGCATCAACTATTATTCAGGGTAAGACAAGGATCTTGTGTGAGACCATGGGCTCCCTTTGATTGCCGCATTGATATGCCTGACATTGGGCACAGTTGCTGACTGACTGCTCGATATGGATGTTCATGTCGGACCGGTATATTAGAGCCCTCTGCTGTGCCTTGGACCTCTGGATGCCCTGGTGTGCTCAATGGAGCAATGGCAACATCTATCCCACTCCACCCATACAGTTCTGGAGGGAACCCAGCAGGGTTGCATGTAGGTAGTCCTCAACTTAAGGCGCTCCAAGTTAAGATGAATGGCACTTAAGATATTGGCTAATTGCCGCCTTATTTCAATTTTACAGCTATTTCAGTTTTACAACACTTAACACAGGAAGCGAGACTCTACTAGAGAACTTCTGGTGCGTGAGCTGGAAGAGTGGGAGGAGGAGGAGGAGGAGAAAGAGGACACAATGAGGTTCAGGCTCACATGGTCATCAGGACTGGTAGTCCTGGTGACAGCTGCTGTGACTGCATCTGAGGCTGTGGAGCAATTGGCTTTGCCCATCCAAGAGGCTCCTCCTGACAAGAGCACTGCTGGTTCTGCTCCAGGTTCAAATGCTGTGCTGTGATGGCAAGAGGGAGAGAGCCCAGCCTGTACCCAGCCCATGCCCGGCTTCCTGCTCACCTTTCTTCCGTCCCTGTCTAACCATTGTTTGGTTGGGGTGGGGGGAGATGGAGGTGAGCTACCCAGATTCCTCCCTTCCTTCCATGGAAAAGTGAGAAACAGCCAGGAAAGGAGTGGGTGGCATGGGTGAGCAACTTCTGGGTCTCCCATCATCAACTTCTCTGCTGCATGTTTGCGTGTCTATATGATTGACACACCACTAGTTTTAACAGAAGCCAGGAAAAAAATAGGATACTTGGCCTTGGTTCAGGAACCAAATCTACATCTACAACATTGTTTCCTATGCGGAAATAGGTTCTGAGTTACAACATTTCGACTTAAGACACAGTTTTCAGGAACCAATTATGTCTCAAGTCTGAGGACTTCCTGTACATTCTTAAAGAGACAGCACTCATATGCCACAGTGGAGAGAGGGTGCCTGTAGAATGGAATACAAACCTTTACATTGTAATGGAAGAGTGTGTGACTATTAAAAGCTTGATTGGATGCAGTAGAAAGCTTTCCATGCCAAAACTCACTTGGACTATACCAGGGACGCAGGAGTCCGTTTGCTCCTTGTCATATTTTGCTAACAGATCTCTTTGCCTCCCACAGCATATTCAGACAGCAACAATCCACACCCTGAGTTCCACATTAATAAAAGATAGAACAGCCCTTGGCTTCCTCAAACAAATGACAGTGGTGTTCAGCTGACATCCTCACGTGTCCTCTCACCTGAACTTGCCTTCAGCACAGAAACCAAATCTTGCCATTCACCAGCGTAACTTGCTCCTCACTCTTTCCCTCCTTTCATATCTAATGTTGTCAGCTGTGTCCACAGGAAGATTAAGCGAAATGGAAGGCTGATTGAGCCATGGCACAATTTAAGACTTTCCTGTTCCAGAAGAATAAACTGCTGACAGGATAAACAGGACCTGCCATGTTCTAACTCGGAACTCCTGTTTGCTCATTTGTCTGCTCCCTGTTGTGAGAGCAGGAGCGGAAGCAGTGTGCGGGTGGGTATGGGATGGAAGCCATGGGTTTGCCCCCCAAAAAAGCAATGATACTTTTGCTTGCTATTGGATATTGAGAGGTTTCTGAGAACCCCACATGCCACAATGCAAGTTAACGTACACATTCCAGGAAATTCACACAGAAAAGTGCAAAAGGGCTGATTTACTGGGCAAGATGGAAATTACTAAAGGGATTATTCATTCATGCATGTGTAGGCCTATTGGATCAAAATCAGTAAATATGAGAAGCACAGAACAGGTGAAATGATGCATTATATTGGGCCAGTTGGTCATTTAAAACACTGGAAGCTTTTGAGCTACAGGTCCTTTATCAAAAAGATGGAAAATGTCATGTGTATTGATGGCACTATATAAATAAGACTAGGTATTCAGAGTAAAATAAAAATGGGTCTTGTGATATGTCCAGGTTGATGGCTACCTGACTGAACCTGCTGTTCCTTAGACTGAAGTGAATCGAAGCACACTCTTTTCGATAGATTAGATCCATGTTCAACAGTGAATTTTCTTGGAGATCTACTTATGAAAAGGGAGTAAGAGGTGGAACACAAAGACTCTGCCCCACAAACACACATTTAAACCCTCTAAATGCCCTGCTGATAAGTCCTGTTGCCACAAAGATCACGCCCTCTGCATCCTTCTTCTGCCTCTAAGTTGACAACTCCTGCTAAATGGGCAAAGAGTCACCCTTTCAAATGCTAGTGCTCTTATATTTCACAGGGGGAGAGCAACTGTCCCTATCCAGCCCAGAAGGTCATCTCTCCCACTGGATGTTGCTGATGTCTTCCTTTTGTTTCTTTTTAGATTGTCTGCCTCTTTTAGAAAAGGCAACCTCCCCCAACCCCACCATTCCTTTTACCATGCAAACTGCTTTGGGAACTTTGCTGAAAACTAGTATGTCAATATTATAGTGGCTGACATAATCCGCTGCTCTCTGGTGATGGAAGGAGGGCTGCGGGGGGGGGGGGGGGGGGCCTGCAGGACTGCAAGGAGACTTTGGCATCCCTACACTGGGCATGGAGGAGGAACGACAACTGTTGTTGTTGTTTTGCATTTCCCCCTCCCTCCAAAAGCCCTTTTACACTGATATAAATTTGTTTCTATGGGCTGTGCAGGGTTTTTGGAGGGAAGGGAGAGATGCAGGGGCGTAACTATAATGAGGCAAGGGGAGAGAGTTGTCTGGGGGCCCACTGCCTTGGGGGGCCCCCCAGAGGCAAGTCACATGACTGACTTCCTCAGCCGTGCAACAACCCGGGCTTCCTTCAGTTGTATTCATCCTCCAAAATGGATGTGAGTGTTAAGACCTGGAGCTACCAGAACAGCATGTCTTTCGCTAGTACCATTAAATGACTTGCATCGTCCACAATTTACAAAACCTTTTAAAAAATAATTTAGGATGATGTTCTATTGCGGCACATGGGATATATAGATATAGATATAGATATAGATATATGCTTTTTGTTACCACTCTTCAGCCTCATTTAAGATTTCTTTACTTCATGAGCTGAGCTTCGGGGGGGGGCATTTTAAAATCTTGTCTCTGGGCCCCCTCCCACCTTGCTATGCCCCTGCAGAGATGCAAATATCGCTTCCCCCTCCCCCTCCACACTCGGTCTGCTACTCAAAGGAGACTTCAGTGCAAGAATGCTGAAGACTCCTTGAGTTCCCACAGCCCTCCTTCCATGGCTGGAAGGCGGTAGATCCTGTCAGCCACTCATATTAATGAGTCAAGGGCCAGGTGCTATCCTTTGAAAGAACAGAACCCAGGGGAGTCCAAACCATATGTTCGCTCTGGATCAGGCCCAAAAGCTTTCCTTCCAGGGTGAATAGCAGCTGCAGAGGGACCAAGCCCATGTTTTGGCAAAGGGCTAAACCCCACCAATGCCCCCAAACATTTTACATAGAGACATGCTTCAATTCCACCCTGTTATCATATCAAGTGCCTGAGCTACTGCACTTCACATCCACCAGGGAGTTCTCTGCACAGCAGGCTTTACCATGACTTTTCTGTGAGGCTTAACTGCAAACTCAATGCTATTTTTTAAAAAAAATGCAAAAAGTCATTTTTTTAACCCAGATATAAATCAGATTGCACTCTAACAAGCAGTGAAAAACCCGAATCGTGTGTGACGTGCTCCCCGATAGCTTGCAGGGACTTCAGGGTAAATCTGCCAAATATGTGAATGCGCCCGCTCAATTCTGGAAAAGATGTGGGCGAAAAGCCGGATGTGGAAAACGTCCTGTTTCTGAAGGGGGGGGGGGCTCTGCTGCAGTACTATATCCTTTGCTGATTTAGAACCCAAAAGGATATTTGTTCTTTCAGAAGAAGATTCATTTGAAAAACGTATTGCCCTACAATTCAGAAGATACTTCTGCAGTTGCAGAGTATGAAATGCCACACTGCAGTGCATAGTGTCTTAGTGTTCATGCACGGATGTAGAGACAAGATACATCCATGTCATGTCACAGATTTGGTTTCTAGGGAAGAACGAGGGCAATGAAATCTGAAGAATGACAGCTCTAGCAAATCACAGTATCAATATTTTCACTGGGCATTCTCAAAAGGAAAGAAAGAGGGGCAAA
Source organism: Hemicordylus capensis (assembly GCF_027244095.1). Lineage (NCBI taxonomy): Eukaryota > Metazoa > Chordata > Lepidosauria > Squamata > Cordylidae > Hemicordylus > Hemicordylus capensis. The sequence goes on along the minus strand of NC_069661.1, from coordinate 215,579,193 downwards.
AAATGAACAGTGATTTTCCAGGTACAGGAAGTAGAAAATAGGAACTGTCCCCCTTTCCCCACACCACAGTTACAATCTGGATTGATCCTCTGCAGTTCCTATTTGGCGCAGGGCTGGGGTAGCATGTCAGTTATGATGACACGCTTAACATAGTGTGTCATCTGGCCAGCTTCTGAAAAATCTGAAAGGTGCTTCAAAGATAGAGCAAGCATACAGCTGCTCTCAAGTGGCTAGACATGGATTGCAGAGTAAAACAGTCACATAATCCATGTGCTGAATCTTCACAACCCACATGCTCCCCACACCCATGTGATCATGTATGTTGGCTTTATGTCATTTCTTTCAGAAGTATAGTGGTTCCCAGTACCATAATTTCTTATGCCTCCTCTAGTTGTGTACTCCTATGATTTTTTCAGCAATAGGAAATACTAAATAAAGTTTTGTTAACATTGTGTAGTAACCCCATAATTTTTTTAAAAAGACACAAAAGGCATCAGGATTTTCAGATTATCTGGAGCCCTACTACCTGCTTTATATCTTTTCCCTTTCTTTAATTGGCAAGGCTCTATTATCTCTAGATCAGTTCCGTCCAGCAATGGCTGAGGATTTCTAGTCTTTGATCCCAGTCACTTTGATTCCAGCACCTTTTAACTTTTCTTATTTATATGGTAAAAGTGAATTCAAGTCTGCTTTATCTGCCGAGGGTTAAAGCATGGGCAATGTGACAATATGACACATAGGAAAGGAAAAATAAGTGCATAAACACAATATGGAAAATAATTGGTTGGGAGGAAGAATTGCTAGGGCGTGCAAGTGGGAATTGGATGGGCTTATAAAGCACTGTAAAGGAGAGCCCTGGATAAATGAGGCTGAAGTTGGCTCCTAATTCTCCAGTGACATATAGGAACATAGGAAGCTGCCTTATACCAAGTCAGACCGTCAGTCCATCTAGCTCAATATTGTCTGCACCAGGGGTTCCCTACCTGTGGTACTCCAGATGTTGCTGAATTACAATACCCATCAACCCCAGCTACAACTTATTGTAGCTGGGGATGATGGGAGCAGTGGTGCTCTTATCCCTGGACTTTGGGACCGAAGTCCAGGGCCTCCACAGCCTCTGGGGGTCCCCAAATCCTCTTTAGACTGTGCAGGGTAGTGTGATCATCTGGCGGAGCATGATGATGCTTAATTAACATGGGACGAGGGGCCTCCGAAGGCCTTTAGGTCCAGGCTCCAAAATTACATAGATGCGCCTCTGGATGGGAGTTGTAGTTGAGCAACATTGGGAGCACCACAGGTTGGGAATCTCTGGTCTTCTACACTGACTAGCAACAGCTCTCCAAGGTTTCAGCCAGGAGTCTCTCCCAGCCCAACCAGGAGGCATTACAGACAGGGCTTTTAATTCAAATCCACTCTGGATTGGAGTGTGCCAGTCCACATATTAGTTTCATTTACCCCGATGTCCCTGCAGGCTATCAGGGACAAGTACACACCTGACTCCGCTTTTCCCTGAATTACTGTTAAGAATTACTGTGCATTCTTTCTTGGCCCGAATTATGTCCGTGATTAAAAAAAAAATACTCTATTGGCAGCAGCTTCTTTCTTTCTTTTTTTAAGCCAAGCTTTCTGGTATTCCCCGCTGCTTCTCCCGAGATGTGTGGAGTGGCCATTGGCAGTAATTCGGCTTTTTCAAAACACAATGAAGGGGAGTTGTTGTTGTTATTTTACATTTATATCCCGCTCTTCCTCCAAGGAACCCAGAGCGGTGTACTACATACTTGAGTTTCTCTTTCACAACAACCCTGTGAAGTAGGTTAGGCTGAGAGAGAAGTGACTGGCCCAGAGTCACCCAGCAAGTCTCATGGCTTAATGGGGATTTGAACTCGGGTCTCCCCGATCCTAGTCCAGCACTCTAACCACTACACCACGCTGGCTCTGACACAGAGTTTGACAGCTGTGTTGTCTGCTCTGAGTGTTTTGCAGTTGCAAGCACTGGGGGCAGAGGGGACGACACAGAGTTCAGTTTGGGTGCCAACAGTCATTACTTCCCATCTCCCAAGCAGTGAGCAAAACACCAGCTGAATCCAACCAAAAGCCAAACGAGGAGGCTTGAAAGGTGGGAAATGGCCCCCCTCCCTCCTCAGAGGATCCGCTGCTGCTGCTGGCTGCCAGGGAGCAAGAGGAGGAGGGGAGGAGCATGCAAGATGCTGGTTCTGCATCACTAGGCAATGTATGATCACTGGTGTGTGGGGAGAGGCGGGTTGAGTTGGATACACCAGGGAAAATGCAAGTTTTCTGCAAAAGATTCAGTGGGGGAGCAGCTGCTTCTTCCCACTAAAGTCTCTGAGCTCTAAATAATAGATCTTTGTCCAGCCAGGATGCATGCCTATGTTGGCTTCTCAGCTGACAAGCAGAAAGTTCCTTCATGAAGTTCAGGCTTCATGCAAGCCTGCTTAGAAAATGATCCAGACAAGATTGTCTTTTAATTACTCATGTCTGCTATATCCAAAGAATTACTTTAAAAAAAACTTCTAGGATGAAACTAAATTCCTTAATGAAGTTATGCATATGTGTGATCATTTTGCAAAAGCTTGTAAGACTCACAGTTCAAATCCCCGCTGGTACCTATATTGGGCAGCAGCGATATAGGAAGATGCTGAAAGGCATCGTGTCATACTGCGCAGGAGGAGGCGATGGTAAACCCTTCCTGTATTCTACTAAAGACAACCACAGGACTCTGTAGTCGCCAGGAGTTGACACCAGCTCAACGGCACATTTTACCTTTAAGTCTCTATTACTTATTTAACACAGAGCTGCAGGAGTAGCCTAAATCACTCACTGAGGTTTAAATAACTGCCTACCCAAAATCTGTCCTCTTCTGAGATGCACCAGCATTCTCTCCATCCCAAAGCACGGTTTTTGTAAAACAATCTTTAACATATGATGCCCCGGCAGCACTTAATAATAAGGAACTAAACATTTTCTACCCCAAAATAAGCATTGGACCACCCCAAATGGCACATGCTCATTACAGGGAGAGAGTGTCCCATAGAATATAGTCTAGAGGGATGTGAAGCCTGATGTTCTGTTTTCAGCCTTCTCATGGACAAGCAGATGCTAGGGTTTCTGAATATGGTGGAGCAAAATGATAAAGCTCACCAAAGAGGCTGATCATTCAACAGGTCTCTGAATCACCTGGAAGTTATTGAGACATGACTTCATGCCACCGGGTGTCTGAAGAGCAAATCTGCTTCGTATCAGATTTGCAAATGTTTAATTTGAGGGATTACATAAATGGACCATCCAAGTGTTGGCTCTTCTCCGCAATCCCTGCAGATCTTTTTCCTTGTGCGTTCCCACAGCTTGCTCCAGGTTTTTTCTCCAACCAATCACATCCCAGAGGAGGAGGCGAGAGACCTTTTTTGTTGTTAGTTTGACAGTTAGTTGTGGAAGACCAGCAAGACAAGTTGCCAAGCAGCCAGATCAAGGCCAGGGGCTCTAGTCTGCAGTTGCTCATATACCAAAGTAGCTATGTTAGGGATCAGTCCTGCCTCCCAAAGCGCTGTTTGCCCCAGCCTGGGCTTCCTCCGGGCATCTGTCTACCATGAACAGAGTTCCTCTGGATTTGTCTCCCTGCCTGCTGCCTCTTTTGGCCTTACTCAGCCGGCACCAGCCACCCTTGTGCAGATGAGAGAGGGGCCACCAGGAGGATGGGGTAAGCAAAGAGAGATCTGGGGCAATTGGGGCGCCTTACCTTTTGGTGGTTGTGTTTGTTTCAAAAAACCTGTGCAGGAGGGAGGGAATTTGGACCAGGCAAAGCGGGGGTGTGGGTGTGGGTGTATATATATTAATTGGGATTTCCACCATTTCCCAATATCTGTCTCATCACCCTCCAAGTTGTTGTTAGCCACGGAGAGGAAAACATTTGGGCACAGTTTGGAGAATGTATAAGAAAGAGGGAAAGAAGAAACAGGGAAAGGGGGGAAAGAAAAAAGAAAATGGGAAGGGGGGAGGGGGGAAGCAAGGCGGGAGCCCTGCCTCCTGGGTGCTCCAGTTGAACCCTAACCCTCTTTGCTGACTCTTGGTGGTCCGCAAATCCACCTAGCAAATATTTTCAAAACACAAATGAAAGTGCGAGTTTTAAAAGCCGATTTATTGGTAATGGCCCCTCCACTCATCATGGAGAAACATCGGGGCATAGCAGAAACCTTGGTGAGGTTGTTGTTTTTTCCCCAGAAAAAGCTGCTGCAAATAGATGATTTTTTTACCCTGCACATAATTCAAGATAAGCTAGAATACTCAGCCCTAATTCGGGGAAAGCCAAAATCGTGTGTGAACTGCTCCCTGATAGTCCACTGGTGCTGCGACTTCAGGGTAAATCTGGCTGATATGTAAACTTGCACCTCCATTCCAGAGGAGTTGTGAGCTAAAAGTCATGTGTGTAAAAGTCCCTGCTGCCATTTGAACCTGAATGTCAGTTAAGGAGAGGCAGATGAACAAACAATTACTTGCTGTGACATTTTTAATGAGTTCTTTGTGTACAAAATCTCTCATATTCGGGCCGACTTGGATTCAAATTCCACAATTGTTACAGTCTGATGTCAAAGTGTCCAGCAGCCCCTCTTATGTGATGACCCTGGATCAGTTTCATTTTATGTCTCCTGAGGATGTGGGCAAGTTGCTCCGAATGGTGCGGCCTACCACCTGCCCTCTTGATCCTTGCCTGACATGGCTTACACTATCTGGCAGGGAGGCTGTTGTAGAGGGCCTGGTAGAGATCATAAATGCTTCTCTGAGGGAGGGCAGGATGCCTCCTTGTCTTAAGGAGACAATCATTAGATTGCTTCTGAAGAAGCCTGCCTTGGATCCCTCAGAGTTAAGCAACTACAGGCCTGTCGCCAATCTTCTGTGACTTGGCAAGGTGATTGAGAAGGGTGGTGGCCTCCCAGCTCCAGGCGGTCTTGGAGGAAGCTGATTATCTAGACCCATTTTAAACTGGCTTTCGGGCAGGCTATGGGGTGGAGACCACCTTGGTCGGCCTGATGGATGATCTCCAATTGGGAATTGAAAGAGGAAGTGTGACTCTGTTGGTCCTTTTGGATCTCTTAGTGATTTTTGATACTATTGATCCTTCTGAAATGTCTGAGGGGATTGGGGGTGGGAGGCACTGCTCTGCAGTGGTTCCGCTCCTACCTCATGGGCAGATACCAGATGGTGTCTCTTGGAGACTGTTGTTCTTCAAAATCTGAACTTTCCTATGATGTCCCTCAGGGCTCTGTATTGTCTCAGATGTTGTTTAACCTCTACTTCAAAGCTCTGGGAGATATCATCAGGGGATTTGGTGCAGGGTGTTATCAATATGCTGATGATACCCAAATCTATTTCTCCATGTCAGCATCATCGGGAGAAAGCATAACCTCCCTAAATGCCTGCCTGGGGGCAGTAATGGGCTGGATGAGGGATAAAAAAACTGAGGCTGAATCCAGATAAGAAGGAGGTACTTATTGTGCAGGGTTGAAACTAGGGAGACGAGTTTGATCTGACGGTTCTGGATGGGGTCACGCTCCCCTGGAAGGAACAGGTATGCAGTCTGGGGGTGCTTCTGGATCTGAACCTCTCCCTGGTGTACCAGGTTGAGGCAGTGGCCACTGGTGCTTTTTATCAGCTTTGGCTGATATGTCAACTATGATGACTGACCTCAAAATGGTGGTAAATCTTCTGGTAACCTCTAGGCTGGATTACTGCAATGTGCTCTATGCGGGGCTGCCTTTGTATGTAGCTCGGAAACTGTAGTTGGTTCAGAACGCGGCAGCCAGGTTGGTCTCGGTCATCTAAGAGATACCATATTACTCCTGTGTTGAAGGAATTGCACTGGCTATCGATATGTTTCTGGGCAAAATACAAGGTGCTGGTTATCCTAAATAATAAATCCCTTGAGTGTGCGCCCATGTCTCTGGTATCTGCGCCCGTGTCTCTCTGGGCGCATGCCCAGAACAGCCGAGGGAGACACGACCGCAGGCACCAGGTGGCCATGTTGGGCGGTTGGAGGAGAAGCGGCAGGCCAAGGAGAAGCGGCCGCCGCCGAAGCCGGGCGGGAGGAAGAGGAGGCGGCGGGGGAAGCTGGCTGAGGCGGCGGCAGAGCCGCGGCCTCGGCCAGAGGACAGGGTACGGCCGAGCGGCTGCGGCGGGGAGACTGGGCCCGCTGGCGGCGGTGGCCGCGGCGGGGGAACTGAGCTCGCTGGTGGCCACCGGCGGGAAGACTGGGCCCGCTGGCAGCGGTGGCCACGGCGGGGTGACTGGGGTTGATGGCGGCAGCGGCGGCGGCGAGAGAACTGGGCCCGGCCCGCTGGCTGCGGCCGCGGCGGGCCGGGCCCTGCTGGCGGCGGCAGCCGCACTCAGCCCTTCCAGAGACGGAGGAAGCGGGAGGAGGAAGGAAGGAAGCTGCGTCTGAGCAGCAGACTCGGCTCCCTTTGCTGGAGTTCACTCGCTGCGCCTGACAGCGGCAGCCTCTCTCCACACTGTGCCAGACCCAAGTGGGCCCCACGCGCTCCGGCCAGGTTCTCCCGGGGAGGCTGACAGCCGTTAGAGCCGTTGGCTGGCGGGTGGGGAAGCAGCCGCGGGGCTTGACGTTCTGACTGCCATCGCCTTTTCCCTTCTCTCAAAGCCCTGGCCGGCTTCTCCTCCTCTTCCTTCCCCATCTCTGAGCTGCTTCGCTTCTCTCTCTCTTTCCATCGCCCCGCCGCCGCCGCGCCACTTCTTTGACCCCAGCGACCATCCGCTTACTTGACAAGCGCTGCCTCCCGTCCTTCCTGCCTGCCTGCCTTCCCCAATCTCTCCATCCGAGGAGAAGTGCGCCCCCCCCCAAACCACCACGGGAGGCGGAAGGCCCGGGCAGGAGGAGGCGGCGGAGGAGGGCGGAGAAGGCTACTAGCGCCCGTTATTTCAACGGGCTGAAAGATATTAGTTACCTATAAAGTCCTAAACAGCTTAGGCCCTGGGTATTTAAGAGAACATCTTCTTCGTCACCCCACCGCTTGCTAAGATCATCTGGAGAGGTTCGCCTGTGGCGGCTGCCAACTCATCTGGCAGCTACTCGGGAACAGGCCTTCTCCGTTGTAGCCCCTGGACTTTGGAATGTGCTCCCTGTTGAAATAAGAGCCTTCCCATCTCTGGCAACTTTTAAAATGCACCAAAGAGACAATTATTCACCCAGGCTTTTAATTAGATTTATAGTTTTAAATAATTTTAATACTGGATGTTAACTGTTTTTAATCTTTTAAATGATTTTAATTGTTAATTGATTGATTGATTGATTGATTGATTGATTGATCATTAATTAATTAATGAGCCAGTGTGGTATAGTGGTTAGTGTGCTGGACTAGGACCGGGGAGACCCGAGTTCAAATCACCATTCAGCCATGAAACTAGCTGGGTGACTCTGGGCCAGTCACTTCTCTCTCAGCGTAATCTACCTCACAGGATTGTTGTGAAGAGAAACTTAAGTATGTAGTACACTGCTCTGAGCTCCTTGGAGGAAGGGTGGAATATAAATATAATAGTCGAGAAGAAAGAAAAACAAGTCAAAATAATTGACATAGCAATACCAGGGGATAGCAGAATAGAAGAAAAAGAAATAGAAAAAAGTCACAAAATACAAAGATCTACAAATTGAAATTGAAAGGCTGTGGCAGAAAAAGACCAAAATAATCCCAGTGGTAATTGGCGCCCTGGGTGCAGTTCCAAAAGACCTTGAAGAGCACCTCAACACCATAGGGGTCACAGAAATCACCATCAGTCAATTACAAAAAGCAGCTTTACTGGGAACAGCCTATATTCTGCGACGATATCTATAACAATTGACAATAAAATTCAGCCATCCCAGGTCCTTGGGAAGGACTCGATGTCTGGAAAAAACAAACCAGTCAATAACACCTGTCTGACTGTGTAAACAAGATGATGATGATAATAATAATAATAATAATAATAATAATAATAATAATAATAATAATAAAGATTTGATGTTTTAAATTATTTTAATTGTGAATCGCCCAGAAACACAAGTTTTGGGAGGTATAGAAATATTTCAAATAAATAAAAATAAAAATGATGACTACAGGAAGGAAATTTTCATTTGTGATATCCAAACCAAGGAATGCAAAAGAATGCCCTTCCTGAGACATGTATGCCTGGTCCTTCATTTCTGTATTTTCAGCACCATGAAAAATCCCCGTTCATTCATGTCTGCAGAGACAAATCCAGAATGCTTAGAGAGAAGAGGGTGTGATTTTAGAGCACATGAGGGCAGGACCTGTGTGCAGCATATAGGGATGTGCAACACGTTTTGACATTGAAATGTTTCAATTCAAAACTGGCCATTTCAAGTGGCTTGAGCTCAAAAGAAAACACCTTTTAAATAAAGGGCTTGTTTTGAGCTTGGAACAAAACAACCCCATTTTGACTTGAATATTTTGATTTGAAACATTTTGAAATGCAGGCCATTTTGGAGGCCTGTATTTCCCTTCCTGATTGGTTTTCTGGCACTGGCTTCCAATTGGCTTGCAATCTCCTTGCTTGGCTTGTTATCATTCAAATCAAGTGTTGTCATGGGCAAATGTGCCCCCATTGGTTGGGGGGAGGGAGGATGGAGGGGGGAACACAAAGGAGGGAGTTTCAAAATGTATTCAAAGGGATTGGGATGCAGAGAGAGACCTTATAGTGGGCTTATCTTGGATACATCAGGAGAGGAGGAAGGCATCAAGGAAGGTTTGATTTTGTGGTTTTATTTTCTCAGCACTGACTATAATATGCTGTGCTATTGCTGCTATCACTATCAGTTTTGCTGGATCTCAGATTGACAAAGGAAGAACTTGGGTTGTTGTATGGGTTATCTGTGAGATAGTGTTGTGGCGAGAAATGCACACTGGCAGCTGTGTGTGTGTAATATTTCTTGGTGATTGCTGGGCTGAGCTCCATGTCTTGCCTTGAGAATAACTTGTGCTTCATTCACTACTCTAGTCTGCTCTGCAATCTGCATTGCAAGGTGTACTCAGTCAAAATGTGGCTGAAGTTGCTCTAGTATAGCTCATGGCTCTGCTTGCTGCTAAGGGTGCTGCTGTGGCAGCTGTTGCAAAATTAGGAAGTAATGTATTAAGAGTCATAACTGTATGTGTGAGAGAGCAACTTGTGCCAATGACATTACTGCAGTGCAGGCACTGTGGTTGGCAGTGGATTCTGGGTCAGTGATTCTTTTTGGGCCATTTGTGGGCTGTGTTGAAAAATATGTGTGTTATGTTTTGGGAAGGACAGATTACCCTTTACTGTGTGCTTCTGCAGTATTTTTCATGGCAGGGTTGCAAAATACATTGCAAATTGTAATGCAAAACTTATGTGTGCACTCTGTGAGTGCAACTTGTTCCAATCATAGGAAACAATGGGGGAAATTGAAACCCATTGTTCCCCATGGGTAGCTCCTAGGGACACCAAAGTGGATTGTGTGGTAGGGCATAATGGGTGCTACCTACCACCCAACCCACAAAAGAAATGGGCAAGTGGATGATATGTAAAGAAATTTTAACCTTTCCCCCAAACCCCCATAGGGTTAGGGTTAGGGTTAGGGTTAGGATACCATGGGGTTTGGGGAAAAGGTTAAAACATTTTTTTTAATTTCCTGCTTGCCCATTTCTTTAGTCAATTGGGTGGTATGTAGCACCCATCATGCCCTGCCACACCACCCACTTTGGTGTCCCTAGGAGCTACCCATGAGGAACAATGGGGTATTTCGAGTTTCCCTATTGTTCCCTGTGGCCAAAACACTCAAAATGTTTCAAGTTTTGTTTTGTCAAAACAACCGGTTCAATCACTGTTTCAACATAACATTTTGTCCACTGCATTTTGTTTCGAGCTTGAAACAAAACACAAAATCCGTGTTGTGCACATGCCTTGTAGAGCATCCATCCATGTTTTCATAACAAATGAATGGGGCTTTTGCAAGGCTAAGGTCCACCCTGCTTTCTCAAATATTTCATGACATTAGGTACCTTTGGGGTTTTTAATCTGCTCTGAATCACATACTTTAGCTATCTGTCATTTGTAGTGTTTTATTGAGTTTTAGCTGCTATGTTTTTAATGATGTTGTATTGTTTATTTGTTTTCATTTTGATGTGTTTTGTGATAACTCTGTTAGCTACCTGAAGAGCTGTTTGTGATAAGGCAGGATATAAATACCAACAAATAAATATATGGATTCTTCCCTAAGTAAGTATCAAATACAACTAGACAGGGCTCAGCATGATGCATGGAGCTAATAGAGCCAATATTTCAGATAAAGTGTAGCCATGGGTTTCTGACAGTTTGTGGTTATTAACTTGTAGGGTTTTCTCCCAAATCGGGATGTTACTTTTGATGTCCTGTCTCAAATCCAAATTGATTTAGGTATATGCTGAAGAAGAGCTCTGTGAAGCTCAATACTTTCATCCAATACACTCTTTCCAGGAAACACTGGTCCAGCAAAATACTTTGTTTTGTTTACCTTGTCTTCAGCATCTAAAGCCAGTTCTACAGTATGGTCTTATAGAGCATGTTCCTTACCACTTGTCCTAAAACTGTAGCATCTTATTACTGAGACATGGTAGTACACACTGTTGGAAATACAGTTCCAGCAGCATCAGCTCTTTACACCTTCTATGCTGTTAGGAACATAGGAAGCTGCCTTTTCCCAAGCCACACCCTAGGTCCATCTAGCTTAGTATTGTCTACTCAGACTGGCAGCAGCTTCTCCAAGGCTGCAGGCAGAAGTCTCTCTCAGCCCTATATTGAAGATGCCAGGGAGGGAACTTAGAACCTTCTGCATGCAAGCATGCAGATGCTCTTCCCAGAGTAGCCTCATCCCTTAAGAGGAATATCTTTCCGTGCTGACACGTGTCTCCCATTCAAATGCAAACCAGGGTGGACCCTGTTTAGCAAAGGGAACAATTCATGCTTGCTAAGACAAAACCAGCTCTCCCCTGTGACCACTATGGGCTTTGAGAATAAGGATGGTAAGCAAGGATCGTCCTTGTTACAGAAAATGCATCAACCTAGAATTGGATAGCTAACCTGATAGCTTTCTTAAAAGTGATACATAGAAGCAAATTCTATTGAAATCAGCAAGACTGAGACTTGACAATACAACTCTTGTTGTCTGTCTTTCTCTGCTCTGGCTTCTGATTGGACAACTGATACTCTTAGATCTTCCCCTCCTCTTCCTACCTGCTTCTTGCATTTTTACTTTTCCTCTTTCTTTGTTCTGATCCCGTGTTACGAAGACATAAACCTCTGGGACATCAGCTTCCTGTCCAAGTATGTAACTTCCTTAAGTATTTGGACAAATGTCTGTCTCAAGATACTCCTAATGGGCTTGGTTCTTCTCACACATGCTTGCTCTGTTTTCGGACCATTGAAATCCCTTCACTACCCTACACACAGCAGCCGTTTTCCAGGCCAGTACTGATGGACATTTTTGATGGGTGTATTGAGTATTATTAGTCGGAGGAAGCTTATTGTAGAAGAATGTTAGAACATTGCATAGGATATCTGATTTCCTATAGGAATAAGACCAGGCCAGACATGATGTGGGAGATCCATGATTATAATCTCCCGCAGTTATTGTTTTATTAATCAGCAAGTCCAGTTTTGTTTTACTAATTAACAGGCTGCTGTGAAGTAGTGCTCTTGGAGAGGGAAGTGGTGCTCTTGGAGAGGGTATTTAGCCCTTTCCACCCATGCCCTTTACCCAATTTAAATACCCCCACCCCCACCCAAACTGCTATTAACTCCATGGGGGAAATAAGATAAATACAGTCCCTGTCTTCTTCCTCTCTGGAGCTAATAACAGCTGGGAGGGATTTAAATTGGGGAAAGAGCACAGAAAGAAAGCATCAAACATCTCTCCCAGGGTGCCACTTCTCCAATCTGTTGAGCACTGAGCTGCTAATTAGTAAAACAAAAACCACAGGAGATCCTCCACACCATGGATCTCCCCCATCACATCTGGTTTGGTCTAAGGAACTCTAAGATCGTGCCCATTTGTTGAGGTCTTTTAAAAGGCCTGTATGTATTCATTCAGGGCAGCCAATCCTTAAACACTTAGCCCAAAATACTCCCCCATCCATCTAGGGTTGACACCTTCTTTATGAATGGGAGTTCTGGATCTCTGACAGCAGCAAAAGATGCAGAAATCAAAGGGTACCGCTTTCCCCATCACTGCATTCTAAAATGTGTCTTGATATGTGACTTATAGCCACTGCATTCTGATGTGGAAGCAACAGCATCTAAACACCAATTTGCACGTCCCTTACGCCAATAGTAAGCCTGCATTATTTCAACCAGGAACCAGAATTTGTTTGTGGCAGGTCAGGAAGCTTTACGCACGGGGCTTCTGCCCGCATCGCCTTTGGGAGAGAGTGTGTGCATTCACATCCCAGCCAAACTTACCCGAACTTCCGACGAGATCCTTGGACCCACTCTACACACAAGTCCGGCTTTGTGATGCGAATTCTAGCTTATCTCAAGGTATTTCCAGATTTTTAAAATGCTGGTTTTAAGCTACTTTTTCTGAAAATGCCAGACCAAACAGGGAGAGTTGCTGACATAGAATCATTAGCAAGATAAGAGGCATGGTCTCTTCAGAAATGCAGATCTCTCTCTGCAGGGAACTCTCTCTCTCCATCCCACTCCCATTGGCTAGGAAGGAAAACACTAACGCCTGCCATGTGTACTTGCAAAAATAAAAGCCGAGAGCAGAGGGGAGGGGCTGCTTCCCTCAGTGCCGCGAGTGTACTTCGAAGTGGCTTTGCTCAACATTTACCGTGAAGCTTAAAGCCAAGTGTGAATAACCTGACTGTGTGAACAACTCCTTCCTAAGACAGGTTGCACCACCTGGTGAAATTTTTGGTTTTTTAAAGGCAGTATATAAATATTTATTCAGCATATTCTGTTCTATTCTATTCTATTCTATTCATTTATTTATTATAGACTATTTGTTTAAAAGCTTTAAAAGCTTTGTTTAAAAGCAGATTAAAAGCAAAGTTAAAACTTTAAAACAATTTAAAACATTGATAGATTCTATAAGTCTAACATAAAATTGAGGAATGCAATGACCTGCAAACTTATGCTCATGAGACCTGTGCACTTTATCCCAAATAGCACAGTTTTGAATGCATATTGAAAACTGGCCATGTTCAAGTAGGCGTATCACTAACATGCTGGTAATGTGAATTGTCCTGCACACGCTGTGGCTTCAATGTCCTCTAGAAACACAGAGCACCTAGTGTGCTATTATCACCAAAAGTATTATTTTGCCTTCACTGAGTTCCCGATCTTTGTCAAAAGCTATTTAACAGCAGCTTTGTTGCTTTGTTTCTGTCTCAACACCTGGCTGAATCAAGCATTTAGAACACAGATTCAGGAAGGCTGGCTTTTTCTTGTTAATTGCATCTTATATTTTATTTGTCCCTTCTGGAATGTTTCACATCTCAGATGCCAGAGGCAAGGAAACATATTAAGCTAAAGGTCAAAGAAAACAGGATTTATAACTGAACAAAAACCCAACAAAACATTTGGCCACGTTCTATGGCACACTTTACTGCCGACATGACTCCAGGGGTTGCATGTATGTGTGATTTAAAAGTGAAGAACTTCTTTCATTTAAAAAGAAACCCATCCAAACATATTTCACAATGCTTCTGAGACTCAAAACAAAAACCATAAAATATCTGATGGCTTCATAGGGAGGATTTTACATTTATTTATTTTTTTAATGAGGTTTTAACAGAAAGGCAGCTAAGAGTCTTGTGAGAGTTGCTTATTATTTGTTTGAATTCACTTTTGCAATACAGTATGAGGGCTAGAAGATTGCCTAGCTGGGCGGTTTCCAGATTAGTCCCTGCAACGGGGTCAGGATGTATCTCTGAAGTGTGCTTCCACACTTCCTGTGTTGTGACACGCTGACAGCAGGGTGCCGTTCCTATTTCCAATGCCTTGTTTCAAATTTAATCGCTGCGATATAGTGCTATAAGGTTATATATCTGGCATTTTAAAAGTTGCTGTTTTTTCAAGTTGTTCGTTTTCATGAGACTGCTCCCCCTGATGGGCGCTTTGCCAATTACATTTTGAATGCGATTTGCCTGAACGGAAGCATTTTGCTGCAGTTGAGCAGCTAATCTGGAAAGTGCCCTGAACACAAAAGCAGACACATTCAAGTGGCAGCTAAAGTCAAATATTTAGGAGGCTTTCTTCAGAAGAGAAGATGGCTTACCTGGAACAACTAAGGGAGTAAACACCGAGACAAATGAGTATAGAGACCAACCAAGAAGCTACACTGGAAGACTAAAGAAATAGACAAAGGACCAGGAAGGGGCCATAGCTCAGTGGCAGAACATCTGTTTTGCATGCAAGAGGTCCCAGGTTCAAACACTAGTACAAGGTGGTTTTCTAAGTTTCTACATTCCTAGAAGGCAGTGAGCATAATATCATGGTTTTTCCTGTGCTTAGAACTGCTTCTCCATCTCTCATAAACTTCCCCTCCACTATAAAATCCTACCAAGATTTCATTAGCCCGCCCCTCCCAAGCTTTCATTCCATCTCCAGTGAGAGGAAATCCAGAAACAAAGTGGAAGTTGCATGTTACTTTTTCACAGAAAGGCATTGTGAGAAAGCAAAATAATTCCTCTGGACCTTGGGTTTCGGGGAGGGGAAAGGTTTCAGAACAATCATCTTCCAAGGGACTGGACGACAGCTTGAGCCTGGGATGTTTACCCAGCCTTTCCTGAGGTAAGAGGCACACCATCTTACTCCAGTCCCCAGTCATGTGGCAGCACAGACTACCAGCAGCCCCATTTGGGTTGCCGGCAGCCCATCCTACCATAGAGGCCAGTGGAAGGAGCATCCTGGCCTCTAGGCTGCCTTTAATGCACCACATGAGCAGCATGATGCATTGTAGGCTTTCTGAAGGCTGGGCATCCTTCCCCTGGCCTCCCTCTTGCCATGCTGCTCATCCAAGTGGCAACTGTATGGCCTCATGGCATGGCAAGGATCAAAGTATCCGCTGGTTGTAGCAGGGGGAGGTAAAAAGACTCTTGCCTTCCCCCAACCACCATTCCTGACCCCGAGATTTACAGTTATGTTCATGACCTCATTGTGTAACAAGCTCTTGGCTCCCATCAGCTTGAGGGCTTCTAGTTTGAGCACAGAGATTTGATGTGTGAGATCTCAGCTGCACAACTTCAGCCAGTGGTGGTTGTACTGCAACTCCCGTAATTCCCAGCCATAGTGGCTAATAGTCAGGGATGATGGGGATTGCAGTATGATGACAGCTGGATGGCCAAAGTTGTGCAGTCCTGTGTTACAGGCTCCCTTTTGCCATATTTGACTTTCGGTTGGTATTGTCTGCTAATGCAGAATGGATAATGGATATGAGGGTTCTGTGGGTGGCCAACTGGACTCATGGCAAGAGGGTGATACCTAGCTGGCTGGTGAAGATTACCCAATGGAAGTTGTATCCATTATTGGCTGGGCTTTTTGGTATTACTGGGCAAGTTCATGAAATGACTATTTGATTGCTCCTTCATTCACCCAGATCATAGTGCACAAAGTCACACCACACCTCAGCTTTGGAAAATTTGCAGTGGGGCAGTGGTGTGGTACATGGGTTCCCATCCTTGGGTCCCCAGGTGATGTTGGGACTACATCCAAAATCATCTGGGGACCCAAGCTTGGGAAACCCTGGTGTGGGAAGCTTCAGATTGTGGGAAACCTCAAGGCTGGGAAATCTCAAACTATAATCTGAGTGCGGGCGGCGGGAGCAATCAGACTAATCACCTTGCTATGTTTTAGCCACTTGCCACTTCCACAATAATGCAAACCTCATCACTAATATGATGGTGTAAATTACCCCTGAACATCTCCTGGAACTTCTGTAAAGTTATTTCTTTTTCCACTGATGTACCATTTCGTCGTTGACGTTAAGATTAGGTTCCCAGGAAGCCAAGTTCTGCAGCAGATGATAGATTCTACCCTGCGTAACAAGTGTGTGGAAGCATGCAATGAATATCAATCAGTTTGACATATACAGAGATAATACCCCATCCATCATCCATCTGTATCCCCTCTATTAAAAGATGCCTTTCAGTGTGGCATCAGTAAACAGCTCCCTTTTTTAAAAGAGAAAAAAATTGATTTAGCATCTCTCTTCCCTTCAGCCTGCTTTGCTTTGAGCAGACTGAGTGATTCCATTTCATACACAGTCTGCTCTTGTCCCCTTCTATAATGGCTTTACCTTTTGAGGGAAATTGCTGAGCATTCTCTGTGGATTCTCCCCACTTTCAGGGTCACACGGTTTCTGGCAACCACCATCAGGGAGCTGATTTCGAAGCTCAATTAGTTTAGATGCTTGCCTCAAGACATAAATAGTAGTTGTTTGACATGCATGCTCGAGTGAGTTCAAGATATACACATAGTATATGTGCATAATAATCTGCTCCCTTTCGTCCCCATACCTAGAGATGTGAAGGCCTAGCCCTAGGGGGAAATCCAGGGCTGCTGGGGGGCGGTGGGGGGGCGGACAGTGTTTTGTTTTGTTTTTCTGGAAGAAAATTGTTTTGTTTTGTTTTTTCCCAGTCCTCCGCCCCCTGGCTAGGTTTTCACATCTCTACTCATAGCCCCAGAAAAAGCTCTGCTGTGTGTGCTTTTTGATGTTCTTAGTCCCAAAGTAGATTGTTGAATATAAATACTTTAGAGCATGAGGCATGTGTGTGGTGCAGAAGAGGTTTGCGTTCCCCTGGGGATTTTCTCACTTTCTTTCTGTCATTGTGTAGTTCATTACTACACAAGCAAGCAATTGTCAAATATCTTCCAATTAATGATAACATTCATTCCACACTACATACTGCCTCTGCAGCTTTAATGAGAAAATATGACAAAACCATAGATAGTAGATCTGCTGCATCAGAAGAGAAGGTCTTCTTGTCCCCTTAAGCTAAGCAGGATCTGCCCTGGTTGCATACGAAAGGGAGACTAAAAGTGTGAGCTCTGTAAGATATCCCCCTCAGGGGATGGAACCGCTCTGGGAAGAGCATCTAGGCTCCAAGTTCCTTCCCAGGCATCTCCAAGATAGGGCTGAGAGAGATTCCTGCCTGCAACCTTGGAGAAGCCGCTGCCAGTCTGTGAAGACAATACTGAGCGAGATGGACCTATAGTCTGACTCAGTATATGGCAGCTTCCTATGCTCCTATGTAACGTCTCCATATCTAACCTGAAGTTGGAAAAAACTTGTCCAAACGGGAAGTTGTGTTGAGGACTGTGGTGTTTTGGGTTAATCCATTTATTGCTCCAGGCCAGCTTTTGAATGGTGTTTGAGTTACTTTTATTCCAGGCCTGGAGCAGAGGCAGAAGTAACAAACAGGCAGCAACAAGAGCACTGAAGGCAGACTGCACTTGCCCCTCTGTAAAAATAATATGTTTCATTAAACTGTTAATATTCCTGATTCCACTCCACTGTCTTATCCTTGCATACCACAACTCTTTCCTCAGATTCTACAAGGACCTTTCCAGGACTTTTCCCAGATAACAGGCTTTTCTCAAGTTTTCTGCAAGGCTTTACTGAGAGTTTGGGGGAAAGTGACGCAAAAAGTGGATTTTTTAAAATCCTGGATATAAATTGGGCTACAGTCTAACGCAGGATGAAAAACCTAAATTGTGTGTGAAGTGGTCCCTGAGAGCTCACAGGGACTTTGAGGTAAATTTGGCTCATATGTGAACACACACCTCCATTCAGAGGTGCCCTTACCACTGGACTTCGGGGCTGAAGTCCAGGGCCCCCAAATCATCTTTATTCTGTCCTGGGTGGTGTGGTTTTCACCCTCGTGAAAATATGTGTTGAAAATGTTGGAAATTCTCTGTGGTGAGAGAATCGCTTTCTCAATATAGCAGAGTGCACAGAGGCACAACACAGCAGTAGATTAGTTAGGCATGCGTATGTGCTGAGAGTAAAGTAACTTGGAGCCAATTCATAGTTTCAAATCAATATAAAAGGCAATTATTAAGGAACTCCATTCTAGATAGGAAAGTGAGGATTTAGGATCTCTAATCTATCTATCTAGCTAGATGCAGATGGATTCTGCATCCTCTCTGCACATTTGGTGCAGGGAGAGGAACTTGCCGTGTTGCAAGGTAGGCGGGCAGGTAGCAAGAGAGAGAAGGAGGAAGGAGGAAGTTGAATCCCTGAGATTCGCAATCTACATTTCAAAGGGATAGCATCAGAGCAGTGGAGAAGGGATGATAAATATCTTGACCCTCTAGCCCTCTGACTTACTAGTCTGTCCTCCACTGTCTGAGGCAAAGAGACAGCGCAAAGTCCTTTAACTTTCCAACAAAAAAATGATGCTTAACTTGCAGTGGGAAGCCTCCAAAGGCCTTTAGATCCAGGCTCCAAAATTACCTAGGTGCACCTCTGCCTCCATTCCAGAGGAGATGCAAACTAAAAGCCAAGTGTGAAAAACCTCCAGATGATTTTTTCTATGCAATAAATGAATAGCTGTTACTCATATATAAAAGTCTGATAAGCATTCAGAAATTATTATAACCCTGGCCTACCTCATGTGGGTGTGGGGAGGTTTCTTTCTTACTAAAATATACATATTAGTTCAAGTTAAGAATAAAAGAACAGGGATAGAATCTCATGCTCTAGATCGGCTTACACTCCCCCAGAGAAAACAAGTATGTGGTATGGAAGTGCTTTTGGATCCTGGTCTCACCTGGTGTCTCAGGTTGAGGCTATGGCCAAGGGTACTTTTCACCAGCTTTGGCTGATATGACAGTTCTGCCTATTCCTTGAAGAGAATGACCTCACAACAGTGGTACACCAGCTGGTAAGTGGTAACTTCCAGGCTGGACTTCTACAATGCTCTCTATGTAGGGCTGCCTTTGTATGTAGTTTGGAAACTTCCATTAGTCCAAAATGCAGCAGCCAGATTGGTCTCTGGGGTAACTAAGAGAGTGACCATATTTACGTGTTCTTAAACAGTTGCACTGGCTGCTGGTATGTTTCCAGAAGAAATATGAAGTGCTGGTTAATACTTTTAAAGCCCTGAACAGCTTAGAAACAGGTTACCTGAGAGAGTGTCTTTCTCTACAAGATCCTCACCATTCATTAAGATAATCAGGAGGGGTCCATCTTTGAGTGTCACTAGTTCATCTGGTACTGGGCCTTCTGAGTTGTCACTCCTAGGATGTGGTATATGCTCCCTGTGGCTATAAGAGGTTTATCATCTTTGGAGGCCTTCCAAAAGCCATGAAGACCCATCTTTTCAGCCTGACGTTTAATAATATTTAACTCGTTATTAATGGTTTTAGAATGGGTTTTATGTTAATATTTTAACATTTAAATTTTTAACATAAACCGACCTGAGCCACTTTAGGATGGGTGGTATAGAGATGAAATGAAACGAACTAAATAAAAGTTGTTTATTACACTGCTGAAGTAGGTACTTGCCTGCCAATGCTCATGTAAATGTTTGTGACTAGGGATGTGAACGAATTGATTTTTTCGATTTGATTTGTGCCTGAATCAAATCACTCCTGATTTGTTTTGTGTTTTAATCTACCCCCCGCCAAATCACCCCAGATTCAATTTGGATTTCATTTGATTCTATTTGATTTGGACCACTTATAAAGGTCCTAGGGGCACCATATTTAGGTATTGGGTAGGTCCCCATGGGTTCCACCTACCAACCAAATATCAAGGCAGTGAGGCACTTGGTTGATTTTTAATTATTTCTTTTAGTTTTTACTAATTTTGTATATTTCTACCATAGGAAATCATGGCAATTCAAAGTCACCCTATTCTAACCCTAACATGGATACCTGGCTTTCTTTTTTTTTTTAAAGCTAAACTCTAGCCCTTGTAGAAGTGGCGTTATGGAGCAAAATGTGTGGTAACTATTTTTCAAGCATTTGGAGTCTGTGGTGTCTAATAACTTCTCCTCATAATGAATCCCTGTGAGGATTCATTACACACCTTCATTTCTTGTGTTCATTTTGACTGCCATTGGACAATGCCAACTGTCAACTGCCATGTGCCAACTAAACACACACACACACACACACACACACACACACACACACACACACACCCTGCAAGGCAGTGGGGTACTCAGTTTATTTTTTAGGAATATTGAAGTGTTTAGATTCTTTGGTGTCTAATAACTTTCCCTCATAATTAATCCCTAGGAGAATTCATTGCACACCTTCATTTCTTGTGTTCATTTTGACTGCCATTGGACAGTGCCAACTGTCAACTGACATGTGCCAACTAAACACACACACCCCACATGCAGTGGGGTACTCAGTTTATTTTTTAGGAATTTTTGAAGTGTTTAGTTTCTTTGGTGCCTTCATTACACACCTTCATTTCTTCTGTTCATTTTGAGCCCACTGCTCTGCAGGTGGAGGTGGGGAATTAGTGGCATCCCATGTGCCAACTACTCCTCAACCTGCAAGCCACTGGGTATTCATTTTATATTTTAGGAATTTTTGAGGTGTTTAGACTCTTTGATATGTAATGAATGACTGCAAGCAGAAAAAGAAGAGATTGCATCACTTTATAACAACAAACATGGATTCTTGTCAAGCTACCTGATGGTAGAAAAGCCTTAGGATACAAATGGGTTTTTACAACCAAACATGATGCTGCCTGAAGGGGATATCCAGTGATATAAAGCAAGATTGCTTGCCAGAGGTTATGCACAAAAATATGGAGAAGATTATTGTCCAGACAGTCCACCCATGCCCCACACTGACCTCAGAAGCAACAGCAGCATGGAGGGAGCAGAGGAGCAGCATGGAGGTTCGGACCCAGCCAGCGCCTCTCTGAGGACTGCCGTGTTGAGCCAGGAGCGTCTGGACTGCAGTGTGCCTTCAGGCAGGGCAGCCGGCACCTGTCAATGATGACGACCTGATGACGTGGCTGGCCGTAGCCGCTGCCAAGCAAGGGGCAGAGATTGGGTGGCAGGAGGAAGGAGGTCAGGAAAAGAGGAGTGACAGTTAAAGGGGTAATAAAGTATTCAGGGGAGGAAAATAGGACAGGACCCAGATGTCTGGCCTGTGAGGCAGCCTTTAAAAGTGGCCAGGCCAATGGGAGGGGCCTGAGGAGAGAGGGAGCTGAAGCTTCCTGGAGAGGAGTCAGCTCCAAGGATCTCACTGTCCAGGAGGAAGATAAGGGTGAAGGCAACACCCTCCCCTGTCTCTGAGGCCTCACTTAAAGAGCTGTCCCCCACCCCCATTTCACCCCAATGGGGTGAGGAACATTTGTATCTGTGGTGAAATGTACATCCATTAGACTACTACTTACTATTGCTGCATCAAGGAGAATGGAAGTACATCACCTGGATGTTAAAACAGCATTTCTATAGGGTGACATTAAAGTCGATACATATATATGAAACGACAACCAGGTTTTGAGGAGCCAGAAAAAGAAGCACTGATCTGTAAGCTCCAGAAAAGCATATATGGACTAAAACGAGCTGCCAGAGTTGGGAATGAAGAATTAAACTAACTGCTTCTAAGGGAAGGATTCAAGCAAGGAAAAGTAGATCCCTGCTTGTATACAAGACTCAGAGATGGGAGATGGACATACATTAGGAACAAAGGAAGCTGCCACGTACTGAGTCAGACCATTGGTCTATCTAGCTCAGTATTGTCTTCACAGACTGGAAGTGGCTTCTCCAAGGTTACAGGCAGGAGTCTCTCTCTACCCTATCTTGGAGAAGCCAGAGAGGGAACTTGAAACCCTTTTGCTCTTCCCAGAGCGGCTCCATCCCCTGAGGGGAATATCTTACAGTGCTCACACTTTTCATATGCAACCAGGGCGAACCCTGATTAGCTTAAGGGACATTTTCATATATAGAGATGACTTTATGGCGTGCCATCAAGATAAAACAGATCATCATGAGTTAATGGAATGTTTAGGTAGTTTAGGCAAAGAATTGGAAATTAAAGATCTGGGAACAGGAAGGAGAATGGAAGGAGAATAGAAACTCCTAACTAGCCCACCAATAATAGGAAAGTTCAAGAAATCAATATATGTAATAGAATTTTTTTAAATTAATGTGCGTGCAAAAAGGAAGTAAAAGAACAGTTTAAAATTTGTAGGGTTTCAACTTCAAACACTATTCATTTTATTGAATAAATATCATATATGGTAAGTTTGAATCATAGTAAATGTGAATCTGAAAAAGACCTTCTGCTTCTCTTGGGCATGATGTGGTTTTGGAATTATTGATCTGATTACTGAGTGTTAAAAATCTGTTGAGAATAATAACAGTTAAAATCTGAAGATTATATTTAGAATTTCTTTGGGAAAATACAGACAAAAATATTTCCCTCCAGCATATTCTGATGTAAAAAGTAGTGAATTCAGCTAATTTAAATGACAGGTTTGTTCATGGAAAAAATGGTATCTGTCGTTAGTAAGGAAGCATGATGTTCAGAATTTCTTCTTTAAATATACAAAAAAATATATATTTCAACCTTTCACCAAGCATATTCTAGTGTAAAAAGTAGCACATTCAGCTAATGTCAATGACAAGATTTTGTATGCAACATTTGGTATTTGTAGGTAATTGAGAAGTACGATATTCAGAATGTCTTCTAAGAAATACCCCACCACACACACACACACACACACACACACACACACACACACACATACGTTTAAACCTTTCACTGAGCATATTCCAGTGTAAGAAGTAGCGCATTCCACTAATTTAAGTAGCAGGTTTGTTCATGCAAAATTAGGTATTGGTAGGTAATCGGGACTGTGGTTGTGGGTACGAGCCCCCACAATCCAAGAGCCCTGTTAGGGGGGACCGAAGAGAAGCTGGCAGAGACCCAGGAGCCACTAGAAACACCAAGCAGGAGAAGCACAGACCTGACAGAGCCAGCTGCAGCTGCTGGCAGGTTCCCAAGAATGCACCAGAGCCAAGTCTGATTATGTGGGCAGTCCCACATTGAAGGCAGAGGCAATCCAGGAAACTAGCCGGGAGAGGGAGGGAACTGGATGCTTAGAGGTGTGTGCACAAGGGTGGGTGGGATCGGGGAGGTGGAGAGGAGACACAGGGAGCTGAGGAAGTTATAAGGAAAATGGGGACTGCCTATCCAGGGGTAATAAAGGCTCAGCTGCAAAGGAAAGGCGGAGCTTAGAGAGGCTGCGAAGAATACTCCACCCTATTTTAAAATGGCGGCAGCCAGTGATAAGAAGGTGTAGCCTAAGCAAGAGAGTCCTGAGTCCTCCAGAGAGAGGCTAGGACCTGACAAAGGCATACCAGGTCATGCGGATCTTAGGTGAAATAGCCCACCCTCTGGCTATTCTGAGGCCAATGCCCAAGCAAAAAGGGACCAAAGGACCCGCAGCACTTCTGCCAAGCCTGAGTGGAATCCACAATGATATTCAAATTTTCTTCTAAAACACACACACACACACAATTGTTTAGACTTTCACTGAGCATATTTCAGTGTAAAAGGTAGTGCATTCAGCTAATTTCAGTGGCAGTGTGATGTATCCAAAATTTTGTATCCATAGGTCACTGGGAAGTATGACTTTATTTTGCACAAAGCAAACAAACAAACACATTCTTCAAAATATATAATAAAGTACTTGTATCTTCTTCATACACTTATGGTTTCATTAACATAAATGCAAGATGTGCCTGTAATGGATTTTAAAAGATACAACAGTTTACTCTTTTTAATAACATCAGTATAATCAATGTTCAACAACTGCCTGTACCAGACAAAAAGGATCATCACTTCCCACAGATGCTGTCATTTCATCCCCACTTTCAGTCTTGTTCAGTCTCCTCTCACTCCTTGTAAGAGAAATCTTCTCTGCTCTTCCTTACTGTTTTCTGCCTCATTCCGAGTAAGCTAGATAATTTGCTGTGGGCGTGGGAGAGACGTATCAGCTGCAAAACTCACAGCAGATCTGGAAATATTACTGTGCATTAGAACCACCTTCCTGAGAGTAATGAAAATCTTGCTGTTATCTTGAATAAAAATGGGACATAGGAACACAAGAAGCTGCCTTATACTTAGGCAGACCATTGGGCCATCTGGTTCAGTGTTGGCTACACAGATTGGCAGTAGCTCTCCAAGGTTTCAGACAGGAGTGTTTCCCAGCCCTACCTGGAGCATTCCCATATGGGGCTTTTAGTTCACATCTCCACCGGAATGGAGGGTGTGCATTCACATACCAGCCAGATTTACCTCGAATTCCATGTGACATATCAGAGGGCACTCCATACACGATTTGGGGTTTTTCCTCTGCGTATTGGAGCCTAGCCCGATTTCAAAAATCCACTTTTTTGCATCCGAGTATATGATATGCCCTGAACTCACAGTAAACCCGTGGTAAAGCCTGCTGTCTAGGAAAGCTCCGGGAGATATCAGGGATTGAACCTGAGATCTTTTGCATGCAAAGCAGATGTTCTACCACTGAGCTATAGGGTGGTAGACATTCAGTGTTTCTCCACAGAATCCTGGGTCACAAAGGTTTTATGGAGTTATCATATTTATTTTTATTTTATTTTTATTTATCAAATTTGTACACTGCTCCAAACCTTCGTCTCTGGGCGGTTTACAGTAACATAAAACCAGTTAAAAACATATACAAAAACTTAAAAACAATTTAACAATTTAAAAATAACCAGAAATTAAAACCCAAAAAATATTAGGAAGCTGAGAAAGCTTGGGCAAAAAGATAGGTTTTCAGGTATTTTTTTAAAATTGCCAGAGATGGGGAGGATCGTATCTCAGCAGGGAGCACATTCCACAATCTCGGGGCAGCAACCGAGAAGGCCCGTCTCTTTGTAGCCACGAGTTGGCTATAACTGGAGACAGACTTCTCAGATGATCTCAATGGGCGGTGGGGCTTGTAATGAAGAAGACAGTCTCTTAAATACTCAGGGCCTAAGCCATTTAGGGCTTTGTAAGTTATGACTAGCACTTTGTATTTTGTCCAGAAACCTATTGGCAGCCAGTGTAACTCCATCAGTAAAGGAATAACATGGTCTCTCCAAGATGACCCAGAGACCAACCTGGCTGCCACGTTCTGAACCAACTGAAGTTTCCGGACTACGTACAAAGGCAGCCCCATGTAGAGCGCATTACAAAAGTCAAGTCTGGAGGTTACCAACAGATGTACCACAGTTTTGAGGTATTTGATCTTGAGAAACGGACGCAGCTGGCGTATCAGCCAGAGCTGATAAAAAGCACCCTTGGCCTCAACCCGAGAAACCAGGGAGAGGTGTGAATCCAGAAGTACTCCCAGACTGCGAACCTGTTCCTTTTGGGGAAGTGTGACCCTATCGAGAATAGGCAGATGGCATATGAAACCTAAGGTTTTTCTGCCATAACTTGTCCATATGGCAACTTCCATCTTGTGCTCCTGCTTTTGCACTGTATTACAACTGGGAATATAGGAAACATCCCTCAAAAAGTCAGAATAATTTAACTCATGACACCTCAGCACTGAAAGCAGGGCACTTTCCAGATTAGACCCTGAAATGGGGTCATGATGTATCTCTGAAGTGTGCTTCCACACTTCCTGTGTTGTGACACTGCAGTCCCTACGCTGGCAGCAGGGTGCCATTCATATGCCTGTTCATATGCTGTTCATATGCCTTGTTTCGAATTTAATCGCTGCAATATAGTGCTAGAACGTTGTATATCCATTGCTGTTTTTTCGGGTTGTTCATTTTCATGAGACTGCTCCCCCTGTTGGGCGCTTTGCTATTTATGTTTTGAATGAGATTTGCCTGAACTGAAGCATTTTTCTGCTGTTGAGCAGCAAATCTGGGAAGTGCTCAGGACAGCTATACAGAATGCAGCGCTTGTACTACCTGCAGTTGTCTCCTGGCTATGTGAGTGGCAGGTCATGATATAAGCTAATGCACACTTTACTGTGAGGCTGGACATGATGAGCCATTCCTAGAGTGTCTCACTTGTGGATGTGACCTAAGATGCACCTCCACTTCTTAGAGAGCACTTATGGACATATTAGGCTTCTCAGGTCACAATTAAAAAGTGCTGGCTTTAATACCATACTTAATGTTGGAATTGCTTGATTCAAAAAACACGTTTTAGTACTTTTGCGGTTTAAATCTTCTGTAGTAAACCTGAGTTTCAGGAGCTGAAATTGGTATCTTGGTGGTTAATAGGAAATAGAGCCATTCTAATAGTATTATTCTCATAAATAATACTAACAGTATAATTGCTTCAGAACCTCAAGAAAAAAGAAACACTGGAAGCTGTTGTTCTCTGATAGGGTCCAGGTCACCTCCAGATGTGCATCTGGTAAAACTACCCAGTTGCTCCTTTGAAACCCAAGTCGAATTGCATCACTACTTCCACAACAGAATGTTTTTCTGCACATTTAAAGTGTTATTAAAAAAGCCCATAGCATATCCAAAATGACAGAATAGTAGCACTAACAACAATACTTAACAACAATGTAAATAGTTTGGGAAGTGGTCTATGACAGGCTAGTGAGTTAAGGGGGAAATGCTCAGGCTGACACCTGTGTAGGCATTACAAGGGGAGGGACAATTTCTAACCATCTCTCCTTCCCTTTGCAGCCCACTATACCTCCTAAAAATAGGTCCTTGAGGGTTGCAGGATCCTCAGAGACATATTTTTGGGCACAGTGAGCTGCAGAAGGAAGGAGAGAGTCAAAATTTGCCCTTTCTTAGTAGCACACATGCAGTGCTAATATGGATGTCAGTCTCAGGATTTAAAAGTGGAATCTGAAATCTAAACAAAAAATTTTATAGACCCATGTTTTCAATGGGAAAACAATGTAGTTCCATGGTGGCGTGAAATTCTAAGCATATGTAGGAAGATTAGAATAAAAATAAATCTGGGCTGCATTTGCTGACAGCTATCTTATTTGTGATATTTCTGGAACCAATGCTTTGCTTTTTGTATTGAGCAACTACCTTAGAGATTTGTGATCCAACAAATCAAAGATATATTTTGAATAAAGTAAATATTAACCACATTAAAAGATGTAAACAATTTATTTTCCATAACAAGAATATAACAGATCTGTACATACATCCATATCTGTTTACTTCAACTTTAAACTATGAGATCTGGTGAGCTACATAAGGCAGATTAGTAAGAAAGAATGCATAAACAATTCAAAGCACCTTAAGGAGCTGGCTGTTGTGAAAACGACATTTGTCCAGGGACATCTTTAGGAGTCTGGGGAGTTGCCAAGAACATGTTCAAATTCTGAATGAAAGCTACCATATTTGTCAACTCACTACTGATGATATGGAGCTCCTGTGCCATACTGCAGAAGTCCCCTCTCAGTCCACAAACTGCATTTTTAATCTCTTCCAGAATGGTCATGCCTTTATGTTCAGCGCTCACACAGAGAAGGTCTGCACTAGGAAGATTTGCAGCAGGAGGCATGCTAGGATTAGACACTGAAGTTACATTGTGCATGAAACTCTCTCCAAAAGCCCGGCAAGTTCTACTCCTACAATTATTCACTTCTTTTGAATTATCTGGGAGGAGGTTTAAAATGCTAGCATTTTCATTTTCATCTGCATCAGACATTGAGAAAGGAGAAAAGGAATGTACAATCCTTTCCTTGAGATCTTTAAAGAGAAGAGAAGAGAGTCCATGTGATGAAGACAAATAAGAAGTTCCATGGGAAGGAACACAATGAGTCTGTGGTGTGTTGTTTGGAACAACTGATTCAGGGGGTGACATGGAGAAAGTAGAAAAGGAGGTCGTTCCCACTGAGCTGGCGGAGTCTAAAATGTATATAAAAGAAACATACAAAATATTAGACATTATTTGCAAATAATTATATTCTGTATTCATTTTAATACTCCTAGATTCCTTTAAGAAAGTGAACTTAAGAGTCCTAATTTACAATGTTCCATGTACAAAATGAACAAAATGAACAAAATGCAAGTAAACATGACAACGCCCAGTACACAATGAATCCTGGAAACTGAAGTTTAAAATAGTGAGGGGTTTTTTTTCACCTGGAGCGGATGTTCTTCCAGAGGGCGCCTGTCCAGTTACATTATTGGATATGCAAGCTCAGGAAGCAGGAGGAAGTTCCCAAGCTCAATTGGGAACTTCCTCTGAATCAGCAGAATGCTAGCAATGGCAAGAAGTGATTGGGCCATTTGAAAAAGTTTGAAAAAGTTGTTACATCCCTTTCTAATCCCTGCTTCATTTTCCTCCAACTTTCATGTGTATATGCATGCCTGGCCATAGACTGCTTCCATGAAGTGGAAAGCAATGGTAGTTGAACCACCCCTATCTTGAGACAGCCCTAAATTAGATCTATTTGGAGATACAGGAGGCCCTCTTTATCCACAGGGGTTCCCTTCCCACCTATTTCTGTGGGTAACAAAAACATGAATAAAGAGACCTTAACCCTATGGGAATTAGGGGCTTAGGTTACTAAGCACACTGAAGTGTGCTGAAAATCACAAGAAAAAGCAGGGGAAAGCAGAAATAAGCACAGTATCTTGCTCTTCATCTATGCCCCCAAAATTTCCAAATCCTCCAACTTTTGTTCTTTTTTTAGGGTGCCGCCCCCCCCCCAGAAAAGAGCCACAAATTTATTATTTATTTATTATAATTTAAAACATTCAGAGAGTACTAAAAGCCTGGCCGGGGGTGGGGAGAGTCTTAAGGGCACTTTTGAAAGCCGGCAAAGATTTTAAACCCTGAATGTCTATAGGGAGCTGTAGTGATCAGCCTACCCTCCCCTTAAAGAGTTAACAGGGAGTGAACCCCTGTCTTGACTGGCAGACTGGTGAATTCCAGGACAGCCAATCAGTACACCAGGTGTATGAGACCTAGAGAACAGTTGCTGAGAATACTGGGAACAAGAAGGGCAGTCTTTTTGTTGGAGAGAAGCTTAGTGAGAGGCATGGAGCTTTTGCTCCCTCGTGGTCAAAGCCAGCATGGAGATTTCTGACATGGAATAACTGGAGATCCTTAAGAGAAAGGATTGCAGGAAGCTTGGTTCTCATCAGGAATTGGGTGAATTCAAGGAAAGGGGAATTCAGCATAGGGAACAGTTTGTTTAGTCAGACTGTGAGTTAGGAAAAACAGGTTGCTCACCTGTAACTGATGATCTGGTAGAGATCTGTCGATATCCATAAGAATGGGTTCTGCACCTGCGCAGGAGCCGAGCGGTAGCCATGCCTGAGCTAGTTGAAGCGCCAGGCCACACCCCCATGCAGAGCGTGCTATTTAAGGTGTGCCTTGGCGCGAAGCCCTTGGACGACCGCCGTGGAGGACGATCATCCATATAAACAGGTGAGTTCATCCATAGGTGAAGTGCAAAGTCAATGGCAAAGGCGTGCACACCTGCACACTTCCAGCACATAAGGAGGGCCTTATGGATATCGACGGATCTCTACCAGATCATCAGTTAGTAAGCTGTTTATCTGGATCGAGATCCGTCAATGCCCATAAGAATGGGTGTCTAGCAAGCTCCATTAGGAGGAAGGGAACAGTAGTAGCTATTGCAACACCCGCTTTAAAACACTCCTCCCAAAAGTAGCCTCCACAGCAGAGCGTACATCTATGGCATACTGAGATTGAGGAGCTTTAGATATTTGCGGATAGCTGTGCTTACGATAGGACGCATAAGGTTTCCTAAAGTCGCGGCAATCCTGCCCACGGAAGGAAGGCCGGTATCTTCCATAGTTGGTGCGGTACTTGTCAGATTGTGATGTTGAAGGACGTGATGTAAAGGTCCTAGCTGTAAACTTAGACTTCTTTAGCTGCTCCATCATTGCATCTGTAGTCTCGCTAAAGAGGCCCATGCCATCAAAGGGCAACTCTTCGATCTTGTCTCTCATATCCTGTTGCAGTCCTGTTGATCTCAACCAGGCATGCCTACGTAGAGTTATGGTGGCAGTCATGGCCTGGGATTCACTTTCTGCCTGATGTTTGGCAATGCTAAGTTGTCTATGCGTCAATTCCCCAGAATCGTCTAGGGTCTTCTGAAACTTGGCTTTAAAGTCATGTGGGGAAAGTGTGTCAAGATCCTGTTCCAGGAGCCCCCAAAGGCCGTGCGTGTATTTCGCCGTGCAGGCTGCATAATTCGCCACCTTAATTGATAGGCAGGAGGTAGAGTAGACCTTCCTACCTAAGATGTCCAATTTTCTCCCTTCCTTATCTGGAGGGACCATATGATGTTTTCCACCTTTAGAGGAGGAAACACAGTCAATCACCAAAGAATTTGGCGCCGGGTGTTTTAACAGGTACCCGTTATCCTTGTCCTGAATTCGGTATAAGATTTCTAATTTCTTGGATGTTGGTGTGGAAGTGTGTAGTACTTCCCAAGCACATTTTGCCGCCCTCATGATGACAGGCAACATTGGCAAGGCCACAGGTGCAGTTGATTGAGACTTTAACATACAGTTGTACATAGGGTCATCAATGGTGGCAAGTTGCGAGCGAATATTCAGACCCAAGGCATCCGCCATGAGTCGAATGTGCTTATGGTAAGCTTTAAGCTCATCGTTTGGAGAGACATATGTAGTTGGTGTCACATCAACAGGGAGGTCCACGATGGTACTCTCGTTTTCTGAGTCTGACTCAAAATCAGAAGAGCCATAGTGTTCGGAAGGTGAGCTCGGAGGAGGGACACCCTTTTCCGCCTCAGTGGGTGTCTGGATCTCTGCCGTTACCACTGGAGGGATTGGCAACGGGTCTGTCTGAATGGGCAGTGAGCAGACCGGCACTGAGGCTGTCTGGGACGCATGGTGGATCAGGTGCAAGGCATCAGTCTGTGTTGCAGATGTCGAATAAGTATGAAAATTAGGATGTGGTACCCTCGTGTGAGGGTCAGTGGAAGAAGACAGCATGTTCAGCCAGGGCCTGTCTGTTTCATAGACATACGGCTCTGCAGGAGATCTAGACCCTAGAGCAGAATGGCTGAACAGCTATGCCAGGCAAGCTGTAGTGGAAGGCCCCAGAGTTGAAGGAGCAGAGGAAGTGAGAGGTGAAGGCGCTGGAGAGAGCAAACAGATAGAACTTGTATGCTGAGTGTCTCTGATGCTGAGGCGGCCTGGCTCACAGGTTCCTGGTTCAATGTCGGCATCAACGCCGACAAGGCCAATGGTATCAGAGCGGCTATAGCTTCTACGTCGACAGCTGTCGATGGCGAGGGGTCAAGAATAATGTCTTCTGATGGAAGTGTCGACAATCAAAGTCGAAGGAGGTCCATGCATCAGAGCCTGCACCGTTGTTGGGGATGGGGTTCGCTCTACCATCGGGTCTGACGTACGAGGTCTCTTCTCCGGTGTTGAAACAGGATGGTCGGCAGCGGGACGCTTCGCTGTCTTTTGATGCTTCTTTTTAGACGCCGATCCGTGGGAAGACTCTCTCGAAGTTGAAGAGTCCATCGACCTCGAAGACTCCGTCGGCTTTGGCGTGGAAGACTCTCTTGACTTCGATGTCGACGCCGTAGGCTTCAGGGTCAAAGTTGACTTCAAAGTCGACTTCGACGTCGATGGAGTCTTAGATGATTTCAATGAGTGGTGTTTCGACGTCGATGAAGACTTCGAGTGATGACTACTTGGCGTTGATGATGCAGGAGCCGAAAACGATCTCGGGGCCGCAGTCGACGTCGACAGGCGAGGAGTGCCCGGCACTGATGGGCTGAGCACATCGTCATAAATAGCAGCCCAAAGACAAAGTGCTCGATTCTTTTGCATCTGTTTCGAGAAGGACAAACAGATCCTGCTTGCGGAGACATTGTGCTCCTCCCCAAGGCACAACAAGCAGAGATCATGCAGGTCCTTTGAGGGGAGTTTCGCCCTACAACCCTCGCACCATTTAAAAGATTTCTTCTCCTCCGTCATATCATATAGAGTAGTCAAGTCCGCTGCAAGTGTTCAGGATCCGAGGAGTAATCGTCAGCCAGTCCGAGTAACAATGCCAGAGAATTTCCGTCAGCTGTTCCGTGTCACACAACCAAGCGTAGTCCAATAACCAGTCCAAGTTTCAAAAATCCAATAAATCTGATCAAAATAAGATGAACTCTTCACAAAAACAGAAAAGAGGAACTTCCCGACTTCCCAGGCGGCAGACCGAGGTCCAAACGCAAAGGCGGTTGGAAAAGAACTGAGGGCTTCGCGCCAAGGGCACACCTTAAATAGCACGCTCTGTGTGGGGGCATGGCCTGGCACTTTGACTAGTTCAGGCATGGCTACCGCTTGGTTCCTGCGCAGGCGCAGAACCCATTCTTATGGGCATCGACGGATCTCGATCCAGATCTTCTATTTCTTTGTGTGTGTGTGTGCTTTTGCATATTCCTGATACTGTTCTATTATAGTTTACCTGCAATGTAATTAAAATAAGAAACACTAGCCTATGCTCAACCCTACCTAGGGTGTGGCAAAAGACTCTATAAACATTTAAGCATGCATAAGACAGCCTATTTTTGTAACCTACTGAGTATTTTTGAGTGTATCTAAGAAAGCTAGAAGCCTCAGTTGGAAGCAGTCCATAGTAATTGAATAAAACTGGGGGGGGGGGTGTTCTTTTCTTTTTACAAGTCTCTCAGAGTTGGTTTTTAACTCAGGAAAAGTGGGGGCAGAAAAGGGGATTTCTCTGGTGCAAAGGTGTCCTCAAGTGCTCAGCAGCTATCAGTTTTATCATCTCATGTAGGACGACACGTGGAAGGTTTTTTAAAAAAAAAATGCCCAATGCCCAGTTACAGAGGGACCTTAGATTAAAGCACCCAATCCACTGGTCCGGTTCTCTGCAAGCTTTAGGGTGCTTGGTGGCAGCATTTTAATTCTACTGGAAATATCGATTCATTTTATGAGAAGCCCACTCAGGCAGCTCAGCAGGCATGACTGGGAGTTTTCATTCCCTCACGTGAGCTAGCTTTGAGACTAAAGCTTTAATCCGCAACAGGAGTGCATTCCACAGCCTATGAGCAATACAGAGAAGGCCAACTCCTGAGTCACAGCCAGGCATGCTGGCAGCATATGGAGATAGACTTCTCTCAATGATTTCAATGTGTGGTGGGGATCACGCAGAAGAAGGTGCTCTCCTAGGTAATTAGCTCAGAAATACAAAATGGCTCAGAAACACAAAATGGTACCTGGAAACGATGCCAGAAGTCATTTCCAGGGACTCAAGAACCATGGATAGGTAAAAATAACCCTATTTTTACCCCACAAATAAAGAAACTGGGTCCCTATGAACCAACCATGGATAACGTGAAACCACAGGTGCCAGGACCACAGATAACGAGGGCCACCTGTACTAGAAGCTCTCCACCACTAGAAGTAGTAATGTTATAATATACAGTAACTGAGTTCAGCTTTCAGAAAGGTCCTAGATCCAGCTCATCTATTATTTTAAAGTTAGTGACTGACATCCTGACTAATTAAGTGCATCCTAAATGTGAGCAGAACTTGGAAGTCTTAGCCCTCTGGCACAACAGTGCGCAAGTAGAACTGGGGCAGTTGTGTGTGGGTTCCAGGCACATTCCTGCACAGCCTCCTTCCTTATAAGTGTGCTTTGTTTGTTAGCCAGGATGTCAGGCATTAAATCTAAGCACATATATGCACAAGCAGCCTATTTTAGGCATATTGTTTATATTATTAGTTTCAGAACTCATAATATCTACTGTGGAGTGGTCAATACCAGACAAAGAAGCTATTTTTAAAGCAAAGAAAAGTATACCTTTATGATGCAGAAATTGCACCAAATAAGTCAGGCTTCTGATTTAGAACAGTGGCTTGAACACTGTAGCCAAATAACTGGCTAGTTAGGTCAACCATTTATATGAAATTCCCTCTTCCCAGGATCTCTTTCTAGCATTCTAGTGGATCACAAAGATATTAGGCCTATGTGAAGTTTTAACTCCAGCCAAACCAACATTTCTTTCCCTCACAGATAATATATTGCAGATATTCTGTCAGCTTTGTTCCCTGAGCACTTGGAATATTTGTGAACATTTTGTGCTAACATACCAGTTCAGTAAACTGGTAGAGACTTCATTGCCACAAGCATAATACAATATAGATGCTCAAGCTAGTTGAAAACTGGGATCAAATCTTGAAGGCAGCACTTATCACAGTTGGTTACTTTACTTTCCTCAGATATACAAAAAACGGAGAACCCACTCCACTATCAGTTTGATAGAGAAGAAGTTGTGCACTGATTTTAACAGGTATTTAATAGGAAGGACAGAAAGCTGCTTCATACATTATAGTCACCAGAATTTCTCCTCAGGGTGCCCTGCTAATGAGGCAAGATGGGTTGATGCCTAGAGTGGCAGACTGGCTGCCTTCACAGACCCAACAACACTGCCTCCAGCCACCAAACCTAGCCCAGAAACACCTCTAACTAAAAAAAAACCCCGATTTTCACTACATGCCAGGTGTTGCTGCTGCTCTTCCTCCTCCGCCACCTGCTATATCACGCCTTATTGGGGGGGGTAGTTGGAGGGGCAGGAAATGATAAACACACTTCCTGTTGTCACAACTGCACTGCCCACTGCTTTTTGAATAGGCAGCAGGTGCGATGCGATGAGAAAGAAGAGCAGGAGCGGAGGCTGCTTCCTCCACCACCCTGTGGAGGGGTGCTTACTTTTTTGTCTGCAAGGGTTAGATCAGGAATTCCTGACCTCAGCCTGGGCTGGCAACACCTTTATGAAGGTTCTGTGCGAGGAAGACAGCTGCTGGGTCAAGTCAAGCCCTTGCAAGCCTTTGCAAGGAGTGCAGGGAGAGAAGGAAGGCTGACAGAAGCCCTTCCTCCTCTCCCTACACTCTTGCAAATTTTGCAAGGAGCAGATCCAGCCCTTGCAAATCTTTGCAAGAAGCACAGGAAGAGAAGGGAGATTGCCAGCAGCCTCCTGTCCTGGCCCTGCTCCCCTTGCAAATCACCTGGATAGTGGAGCCAGGACAAACAGCTCCAGTTCTGGCTCCATCCCCTTGCAAACATTTGAAAGAATTCCCAGGGCAAAGAGAAGAGGCTGCTAGCAAGCAGACTCTTCTCCTCAACCTGCACTCCATTTAAGTGCTGTAGGGGAACAGGGCTGCTGCCCTAATGGGGAGAGGCTTGCCTCAGGTATCCCAATGCAACCCCTCCTCTTCCCATCCCTGATACTTTTTTATGACCCCTTTCAAAAAAGTTTCTATACCCTCAGCTTCTTCCCTCTTCCCTGTATCCTTTTTGTCTTGTATTTGTATGAGAGAAATGTATTTTTCAGGCTTTCTCAGCTGTTGCCCCTTCTCAGCTGTTGTGGAACACGCTCCCTGTGGATATAAGAGGATTATCTTCCTTGGAGGCCTTCAGGAGAGCCTTAAAGACCCATCTTTTTAGCCTGGCTTTTAATAATATCTAGTTTTAATTTTAATAAGTTTTAATCTGGTTTCAATGTGCTTTTCAAAATGTTAATTGTTTTATTATTATTATTTATTTTATTGTAAACCACCCTGAGCCATTTTAGGAAGGGTGGTATGCATATTGGATGGATGGATGGATATTTTCAGTTTTATTTTGAAAATTCAAAACAAATGCTTTGTGTGGTACAATGCAGCTTCTTTCAGGATAATCATCATGTGAACCAGACTTCTGAACTTTTGGAATACTTCACTGACTAAAAAACTGTGGGAGACTTTAGTTCCTTGGTTCCTTCTAACTCTTCACTATGACATTCAGTGACTGACAAATCTAAAAATATTATTACTGACACGTGGCATTTTCTATATACAGTAGAAAATGTTTTATGGATGTAATCTGTTCATGTGTCACATTTTATAAAACTGAATGGAATAAAGGTCTAAATGAGCCTTTCCCTCTAAGGCCACTGGTTTCAAATCCATCTTAACCTGGATGTGACTGTGAGATCTTAATTGCTCTCCGATGGTCTTCCATTTGTTGTTAGAATGTGTTTGCAATCTTTTCCCAGAGGCTTGTAAACAAACATGATTTATTTGGGATATTGCTAGTAGAAAGATCAAATAAATATATTGAAGACTCACTCCTCAGATTACTTTGGAGTAGAATTGCCAGCAGAGGCAGCCATTTCAAGAGCTGAACTGAGGCAAGATGGTTGCCTCAGGCAGCAGAATTACTGGCGTGCCAGCAGGGCAGTGAGATGCCCCCGCCATTGCTACCATTACAGAAGCTTTGGGGGACAGATCTGACCAGTGTTCCCTCTAAGGCATGCACATGTGCACGTGCTCACAAGTTTTTTGATGTCCACTCAGTAAATTTTAGATCCCGCTCAGGTTGAATCAGGAAGGCCCCACTCTGAATGCGTGTGCACACACACTGCCTTGATCCTGTCGCCCAGAACAAAACTCATTCCGCATACAGATGAAAAGAAATTAGAGAGAACTGGATCTGACCCTTACAAGCTTTACAACAGACACCTCTCCCATAGAACCTCAATTTCTTCAAAATGAACACAGACCATTATCAAGTACAGACAGGCTTGTACCCTCCTTGACTCCATGAATGAATTCTTTGTGTGAGAATTGGCTAATTATTATCCAACCTTTTCCAAGAGCATTAAACTCGCTTAAAATGCACCACCATGTAACTGCTTTTTCAAGTGCTTTTTTTTTAACGAGGCTTTCTACAGTCACCATACCACTCCATTATGGCTCACCTTGGCTGCTATTATCTAATATTTACTATGAAGCTTTAGAAAGGGGCCATTTAACCGCTTCATAATATTAACCTGCTCTCCATTTAAGTATCATAAGAGTTGTATTGGCTGCATAAACAGCTTGAGTAATTATTAGAGTGATCATGGACAGCCCTAACAGCATTGTTACATCAAGCAGGAATATGCTGGGCAATGTCACAAAAGAGGTATGGCTTTGCTTATGCTGAAAAGCAAGAATATGAGCAGAGAATCAGCAGAAAAAACATGTTTCTATGATAGTTATGAAAACTGCGAGCTCACCTGGCCTTGGGGAAGGATGACTGCTTAAGCCATCTGTCTGTAAAGTGTTTGGCAATGTGAAGCTGAGGTTTTGCAGGCTAGGTGTATTAGGCCCATAGAACTGCTTGGAGGAAGTTGGAGTCGATTTCATGCTGTTTGTTATATTTTTTCCCAAAGGAGCAAAACCCTGAAATGCAGAAGATCTGTAGATGGTCTCAACAGAGGCTCCACTGGTACAGGGGGCAAATTCTGTCTTTGAGTCCCGAGTGTTGGTAGCAATAAACTCCTCTGGACCTGATGAACAAGCATTGAAGAAAGTTGCTCCAGCTTTGTAGGCCTTTCCAGACAGCTTCCTTGGGGGAGATTTCATCATAACTCTGGAAATGATAGAGCTCTTTGATTTCCGGCTTGAATCCCACTTTTTCAAAGGCAATGGACCTCTTTCTGAGGGACTCAGAACAGTACCTGCAAGGTAACAAAAAGGATGTCACAGAAAATAATGTTATTCTCAGACTGGAAATATGTTTTTTATAAGTGGCTTATAAAAAATAGTTTAAAAAGTGAAATGAAACCAAGATTTTTTAAAAGAAAAAACTGAAATTACCATACAAGCACAATACTATACATGTGCAGCCAGTGGTTGGGGCCGTCATGAGGCGCTAACAAGTTTTACTCGAAGTGGTCTGCACAGGCGCAGAACCCATTATTTATGAGTGTTATTGGATCACGAGCCAGATCAAGGAGATCAGCAGATACACCTTTAGATAACCCCTAAATAAAACAGCAAAAAGGCAACTAAAGGGTTCTCAAACATTGTTAAAAGCCGTTGAAGTATAAGTATAAATGGGATCTAAGGGGGAAATGTAATGCCCAGATCTTGGAGAGTCAGTTTGGCCAGGGTTTCAGACACACAGCGAGCTTGAGAAGCAACTCCTCACTTAAATGGGGTGAGGGGAAGGGAGATACTTTTGGGGGTAGAGATATGGTTGTGTTTGGTGGGGTTGAGGAGGAAGTTCTCAATGAGGGGGTCACTTCAAATGCTGGGGGAAGGGGCTCCACTCTGTGTGGCACAGTGGACAGTGTGTTGTGCATAGATCCAGGTATGGGAAAGGAGAGCCCATCTTGTGATAGCAAGCATGACTTGCCCCCCTAGCTAAGCAGGGTCTGCCCTGGTTGTACATGAAAGGGAAAGTAGAAGTGTGAGAACTGGAAGATATTCCCCTCAGGGGATGGAGCCATTCTGGGAAGAGCAGAAGGTTTCAAGTTCCCTCTCTGGCTTCTCCAAAATAAGGCTGAGAGAGATTCCTGCCTGCAGCCTTGGAGAAGCCACTGCCAGTCTGTGAAGACAATACTGAGCTAGATAGACCAATGGTCTGACTCAGTATACGACAGCTTCCTATGTTTCTATGGGTTCAAATCCCCAGCCAGCCAGCCATTTTTGGGTTCAAATCCCCAGTCTCACACACACACACACACACACACACACACACACAGCTCATTCAGACAATCAGTAGGTTGAAGGGCAGATGA
Source organism: Hemicordylus capensis (assembly GCF_027244095.1). NCBI lineage: Eukaryota > Metazoa > Chordata > Lepidosauria > Squamata > Cordylidae > Hemicordylus > Hemicordylus capensis. The sequence continues at coordinate 215,540,669 of NC_069661.1, read as the reverse complement.
GCTTCTACCCTGTCAACAGCAGAGGTGCAGCACTTCCATTTGGATCTGTAAATCCACACATGGGATTAGCAACGGGTACACCTACGAGAAATAAATATATATATTTATAGTGCCAAGAAAACTGGAAGTATCCACGTAACCATGTGTATATTTTTATAAAATCACAAGCAACCTAATTAAGTTTTTTAAATGAAAGGGCCGATATGGAAGTCTTTTTACCATGTGGAAAGAAAAATGAAGACCCAATTATTTTATCGTCATTTTTTGTGGATATGAAGTAAGATTAGTAAATACAGCATTTAAAAGGTAAAAGGCTACCCGCTAATCATACTGAATAATTTCTCAATTTTGCTGTCAATTGTAATCCATATTAGTTTGTCACTCTTTATACCTCTTGCCACCTTTCTCATTCTCTTAAAAGGACATACAGAAATACATACTACTTTAATTAAAATAAAACACTTCTAAGATGGCAGGAAGACGTTCAGGCAACTACAATGAAGCTAACTGGGACACTCCTGACCTTATTTCCACTTATAGTTACAGTGAAGAAAAACAAGTTGCTTACCTGTAACAGGTGATCTCTCTGGTGATCCATGTTCACTCACAACTGGGTCTTCTGCACCTGCGAGTAGTACTGTGGAGGAATAGTCCTCTGGAGGAGCTCCGATAGGCACTCTCTGGCATTATGAGGTGCGCAGACTGCTCTTGTTAAATTAGGCAGGAGAGTGCCTTCCCTCTCAGTACCTGAATCAGCCACTGTGATGTGAGAAGAGACAAAGACCTGCAGATCCCAGGCAAGACAGTTAAGAGCATAATACTGTGGATACACACTAGCAGTGGGGTAGGTCAGGTTGTGAGTGAACATGGATTACCAGAGAGATCACCTGTTACAGGTAAGCAACCTGTTTATCTCTGAGGTGATCCATGTTCCCTCACAACTGGGTGAGTGACTAGCTCCGCAGATGGAGGTGGGTGCTAGCAGAATACTTTTTTGAGAACCGCCCGACCAAAGCTGGCCTCAGCAGCCAAGTGGAGATCCACAGTGTAATGCCTTACAAAGAGCAAGTCCAAAGACCAGGTAGCAGCCTTGCATATATCAGCCATACTGATTCCGGACATATAGGCAGCGGAAGTAGCCATGGCCCTGGTGGAACGGGCCAGGACTCTAGCCGGAGGCTGGACCCCTTGCTGTCTATAGCAGGAAAATATGAATTCAACAAGCCAGTTAGAGAGTCTCTGGAGAGAAACTGCACATCCTCTGTTGGGACCAGAGTAGGAAATAAAGAGTTTCTTAGAGTGGTTAAAAGACTTCATGTGGTCTAGGTAGTAAAGGAGGCATCTACAAACATCCAGAAAGTATATGGACCATTCCAGAAGTGTGGATGAGTTGACAAAGAAAGTAGGTAGTATAATGTCCTGACTGAGGTGGAAGTCAGTTATCACCTTGGGACAGAAAGCAGCGTGGGGGTGAAGCACCACCCTGTCAGGGTAGAATTTAGTGTATGCCGAGTCAACCCTTAAAGCAGAAAGTTCATTGACCCACCTGGCCAACATGATGGCTGTTAGGAAGGAGGTCCTGAGGGAGAGGTGTCTCAGGGAGGAGGAGAACAAGGGCCAAAGGGTGGTTCAGTGAGGGACAAGAGGACAAGATACAAGCACCACGATTCAACAGGTTCCCTTACCGGTGGGTATAGGTTGTTAATGTCTTTGAGAAAGCGCTTAGAATCTGCTTAGAAGACTGAGAGGCCATCCAACCCCAGGTGGCAAGCCAAGATAGCTGCTAGATGAACCTTCAGTGAGGTGTTAGAAAGCCCCACTCTCTTAAGGGAGATTAGAAACAGAAGGATCTGTCAGATGGAGGTGGAGAAGGGGTCGAAGCTGTGTGATGAGGTATAGGAGGAGAAGCATTTCCACTTACACATGTGGTTTTTTCTGGTGGGTGCCTTCCTTTCATTGAGGAGGATTTAGTCCAATAGTGTAGCCTCCATGACATCAGGTTGAGGATTTCTAGGGCATCGTGGAGAACTTGCCTGGATTCCCAAGAAAGCAGGTCCTGCCTGAGCAGAAGACAATGATGTGGGCCCTTCGATAGCCTGAGAAGGGTTGGAAACCAGGGTTGCCTCAGACACCAAGGAGACACAAGGATGCATGGAGTCCATTCCTGTAGGATCTTTTTTAGAAACTTGGAAAGCAGTGGAAATGGGTGGGGGGTGAAGATAAAAAAGGTCCTCCCTCCAGGCTATCTGGAACGCATCCCTCATGGATCTCAATCCTACACATGCTCTTGAGCAGAAATATTGACATTTGGCATTGGCATGGGTAGCAAATAAGTCTATCTGGGGAGTGCCCTAGAAGTGAAAAATGTCTGAAGAATGATCTCGTTCAGCTTCCATTTGTGCACAGCAGAGAGAGTGAGGTGCATGCTCAGAGAGTCTGCAAGGATGTTGTTGACCCCCTTGATGTAGAGAGCCTTGGGATGAATGCTGTTGGTCAGGCACCATTCCTAGAGCTGTAGAGACAGGTTGTTTAACGATCTTGACACTGTGCCGCCTTGGTGGTTTATATAGGCAAGCGTTGTTGTGTTGTGCAGATGGATTTGAACTACACAGCCTCTCAGAACAGGTAGAAATGCTTTTAAGGCTAGGAAGACAGCCAGAAGCTCAAGGAAGCTGATATAGAGCTCCTGCTGTTATTTGTTCCACAGGCCTTGACACCGCAGATTACAACAGTGGGGCCCTCAACCCTGAAGGGAAGTGTCCATGGTCAGCATAATGGATGGGAATTGGAGGTGGAAGGGAATGCTTTCAGATAGTGATAGTCCGCCACAGAAGAAAGTGCATGACATGAGATGGGATTGTCAGCCATTTTGTTGGTCTAGGTTTGGGTGAAACTCAGAGAGGAACCACAGCTGCAACCTGCACATCTTCAGGTGAGTGTGCACGAGCGTGGTCGTGCAGGAGAACATCAAGCCTAAGAGGAGTTAGATGGAGAGAGCCCTCTGCTTTGGAGCTGTCTGAAAAGTGGAAATCAAGTTGGTGATAGAAGTCTTTCTGTTGTCTGGGAGAAGGCACATTTGGAGTCTGCATCCAGGACAACACCAATATACGGAAGATGATGCTGAGGTGTTAGATTGGATTTCTTGAGGTTGACAGACAGTCCCAGATCTGTGAAAAGAGACATATATTGAACATAAGAGCAAAGGAAGGTTTCACATTTTCCAGTTATTAGCCAGTCATCTAAGTACAGATAAATGGAAATACCCTGTGTGCACAGATGGCCAATAACTGTGCTCATAAATTTAGTAAAAACATGGGGTGGTGCAGACAGGCCAAAGGGTTAAACCATGATAAGTTGGGGAGCCCAAACAAAAATGAAGAAACTGGTGATGATATGGTCGGATAGCTATATGGGAATAAGCATCCTTCAGGTTGAATGTCACAAACCATTCTTTCTCTGACAGAAGAGGAAGAATGGCCTGCAAGGAGATCATCTGGAATTTGCTCACATGTACATATTCACTGAGCTTCCTCAAGTCCAATATAGGATGAAGCCCCCCGTCATGCTTTGGAACCTAAAAGTACCTAGAGTAGAAACCACCTTGCATAGCCTTAGTTGGAACAGGGTCTACTGCACCCTCTTCAATCAGAATAACTACTTTCTCTAGGGTAGGAGTTGAGTGGGTGTGTTTTATATCTGTATATACAGGTTGCCGGAAGGGGAGGGGAGGGGCAAGGCAGTTAGGAGATTGCAGGGAGGGGTGCAAAGTACTTTCAGGACCTCATCATCAAAACGATTGTTTAGCTTGGTCCTGCAGCTTTGCCTTTTGAGGATGGTGGAAAGGATGCTTTGAGTAGAATTTGGAAAAGTATCTGAAATTCCGTCATTCTTGAGGTTTGTACTGATATCTTTGCTTAATGTAGGTGTGATACCTTTGGAGAAACGAAGACTGCTGAAAAGAAAGAGCAAAGGTCTTGGCGGCACTGTTCCCTCTAACGGATTCCCTGATGTTGTTCACAACAACTCTCATAATCCCCAAGCAAAAGCCACTGAAGCTGGGGATTCTGGGAGTTGTAGTAAACAACATCTGGGAATCCCTGTTAGAGGGAACACTGCTTGGTGGTAAAGTGTGACTTCTTAAGTTTCTCCATGGTCTCATCTGTATCAGCCAAAAAGAGACCCTCACCATCGAATGGTAAGTTTTCAAATTTTGTCCTTTATGTTGACCTCAAAGGGGGTTGAACGCAGCCAGGCATGGTGACAAAGGGACACAGTTCCAGCCAGCAACCTAGACTCCATTTCAGTCAGGAGCTTGCTGGTGCTCAGGTGCTGGCAAGTGAGGTCTGTTGATTTAAACAAGGCAGCAATGTACTTGGTACAAAAAGAGTCAGGCAGGTCAGCTAGGTCTTCTTTTAAATTGTCCGATATGGAGTAGTGAAACTTTGCCGGGTCTTTGACTTCTGGAGCTGAGGTTTGAACTTCAAGACCCAAGGCCCTGGCCATTTCCACCACGTAATAAGACATCTTCTCAATAGGTGAATCAGATGGAGGGACAGTTACTTAATCATCAGGAGATGTGCCGGTCAGTCTGAACAGATTGTTTGTCAGATGAAGTAGAGGAGTTATATTCACCCTCAAAGAGGGCTTGGCTTTTTGAGGGTTGCAAGGGATCTTGAAGCTCGTCAATCTCCCACACAGGTGACTGAGTTGTGGGCACAATATGAGCTGGTGGGGCCACAGATATAACAAGGCAAAGGCCTCAGAAGGGGGCTTCTCTCTAAGAACAGGTCTTAAAGGCTCAGAGAGAAGTCCTCGTAGTTTCATGGTCTTCCACCATTGCTAATCTTCAAAGTCATAGGGAAATCCAGGTGAAGTGAAATGCATTGTGTCCCTGTACTTATCATGTCCATGAAATATGGCCTGGGCCAAGTGCACTTGGAAAGCTCAGGTAGTTTAGTGGACGAACTGGCAGATGTGAGGCAGAGTAATTATAACATTCTCTCCATGGGTAAACTGGTGAGCATCTTGGAGTGTGATGGGCTGGTGAGGCTGAAGGAGTCTTGGGTAATGGGGGGGATGGAGCCAACATCATTGTCATCCAAGCCCTCACTCAATGGAAACCTCTTGAAGTTTGAGGCCAATAGCAGGAAGGGGGGCTGTTGAACCCCATAAGAGACTCCAGCTGGTGTTGAGAAGCAATAAACTGGAGACAGTTCCAGTCGGGAGTGGTAGTGCTCCTTGTCAGAGCCTGAGCCACTTTTATGAGGGGAGTGGCCAGGTGTCGATGCAGGTGAGATGACTATTTGAGAAGGTGGTTGTGCTGGCACCAGATAAAGACAAGCAGCCAATGTTGATGGTGTCAAGTGCAGGTTAGAAGAGGTCTTAGCGATAGTAGACATAGTTGACAGACGTGTCACCATCTATGTTGGTGGAGACCTCTTGATTGGAAGTCTCAACATCGAGATGACTGACATTGGTGGTGGCAGAGCCAAAGTCAGTGAAGGGTCTTGGGATGTTGTGATGGCAGTCAATGTCGACTTCGGTGTTGAAGTTTGGGAGTATCCAGGAGCCAGAGAAAAGGTCCCTCGAGGCTGGGTAGTTGACAGTGATGGAGTATGAGGTGAAAATTTAGCAGCAGGTGTTGATGTTAGCTTCAATGTCAAAGAGGATAGATGTCGGCGCTTGGACTTGGGCTGGCCAGAAGCATCCGAATGATCATGCTTTCTTTTCTTCTTATGGTGGTGATGGTCATCCTTCTCAAGCAATGCTATCTTTTAAAACATTGAATCTTCGTGGTATTTGGATGATGTCGACATCAATGAGGTCAGTGCTGACACCAATGGATGGTAGTTCACTAGAGTCAGTACCAATGACATCAATGGGCTCAGCATAGGTGTCAGGGGTCGGAGCACAGTCTCATAGAGAGCGGCCCGAAATCTAAGCTCTCTGCTTTTTCTCATTTGTTTGGAGAATGAGAGGCAGGTTTTTCAAACATTCATGTTATTATTATCCCCCAAACAAATTAGGCATTCCTCATGCCTATCAAAGGACAGGAGAGTACTTCTGAAGGCCTTAATGACGTTTTAAAATTCTTCTAACGTCCATGAGGTAAAGGGTAGTCGAGCCAGGCCAAGTCAAAAGCAGGAAAAAAACCACCAAGAGTGACCAAGATTGAAGGGAGATCCGAAGGGTGGCTGAGGGGCAGGCCAAAGTAAAAAACCAATAAAGCACAAATTGACCAGAAAAAAGGGTGATCCGAAAGAGTATCCAAGAAACCAAAGAGTATCCAAGCCGAAAATCAATCCTATAAACTTTTCTTTCCACAGAAACAAATGATGGAGAAAAGAGCAGAACCTTCACGTTGTGACAAGCACAGCAGACAAGAAGGAACTAAGAGGGAAGGCACTCTCCTGCCTAATTTAACGAGTGCTGTCCAAGTGCCTCAGAATGCCAGAGAGCACCTATCAGAGCTAGATATTACTCTGCGGGTCTACTGTGCAGGCACAGAAGACCCAGTAGTGAGGGAACATGGATAATCTCAGAGATCATTGTTTACTCTGGGCAAAAATTCCTGTTTCCCATTGCTTCTAATCAATTATCTGTGTACAGTATTTACCCGAATACAAGATGACCCTGACTTTAAGAGCCCCTTAAAAAATAGAGGCCCTTTAAGAGCCCCTTAAAAAAAGGTTACACCTATATTTACCCAAAAGGAAGAGGACTCTGAATTTAAGGTGACCCCCTGATTTCTAACATCAAAGAACTTGGGGAAAACCTAGTCTTGGATTCAGGAAAATACAATATATTACCACCATAATCAGCTTTTCTTGTTCAGAACAAATTACTCCAAAACTATTGAGAGGGAACACTTAAGTTATACAGGGCCACTGTAGATGGTTTTAGAACTGATATATGCATACACAGACACCAGCGGAACAAGGATAGAGGATATGTGAGTCATCCTTATGGTAGGTTCATTTTTTAATATCTTATATTTCAAACAATATTTTATTTGTTGTTTTAAAAGCAGTTATCTGCCCTTTGGAAACAGGGTGGATTAATATAAATACTATTTATTTAATTATTAATACAGAGGCATGCCACTTTTCAAAAAATAAATTTTAACATACATGCTGAATGGCAACAGCTAAAGGGAGCAACCCCATATGATAGTGCAAGGTGTGCTGCAGTTATTTCAAATTCCTTCAAATGCCATAAATCTTTGTCACTACAACTTGAATCTGACCTGAAAAAAACTTGTTATTTCAAGGTTGGCTTCATGCAAGTGGTTATAACCAATCTGTATAACTGCACTTAGATAGCTGTAATTATAAGCTATAATAATATTGCATTCAAATTTGTCTTGTTCAAGCTGAACACTGATTTAGTGAATATAATACAGAGTTTAATGGCTATCTGTTCTATTTAAATGCTAATAACCTAGAAGAGGTTTTCTTCCCAGAAAATCATCGCACCAATTTTATTCAGTAACTTATTATACAGTACAAATTTTAGATAAAGAAAGGAATCATCAAATGTGATAAGGAACGAGGCTATATGCAGGCACAGCAGGGAGAAGAGGAATGAAGGTTGGAAGCATCTGTCACTCATGCCATAAAATCTTGGGTGTCCCATCTGAACACCAACCTTGGCTGGAGAGAGCAGCATGGCTAGCAGTTGTTAACACAGACATGACACCACTAGAAAGTTCACTCCTGGAGCTAATAGCAGTTGGGGGGGCACAATTTTCATTGGGACTATGGTGCAAAGGGAAAGAGCTTATCCCTCTCTGGACACCAGCATGAGGTCCCACATGCTGACACTCATACATCCATAGCATCTGTTTTAATGTGGAGGGTGGAATAACAGAAACACAAATGACATATTTACTTGTATGTTGAGTTTAGGGGAAAGCTCAGTTATTCCCCATCAGCTTCCTGAGGAGAGGAGAAAGTCCTGAGATGAGCTCCTTTCTTCCATTAAATCTTACCTCCAATCTTCCCTGAAACCGTCTTATCTACTTTGACCTGGGAAGCAAAGGGGTAATTGGACAGCACACTGCTGAACTTTTCCCTTTCCCAATTACAAACTGGTGTGTTTCCCCAGGGGTATATCTAGGGTAGGGCAGGCAGGGCATGTGTCCCGGGCGCCACTTGAAGGGGGCGCCATTTTTACGAATTAAAAAATGGCCACCAAAAATAAAATGGCTATCGCGCATGCTCAAATGGCCTCTGTGAGGCCCTAGGCCATGCCAGACCTTGCAGAGGCCATTTGAGCATGTGCGGTGGCCATTTTGTTTTCAGTGGCCTTTAAAAAAAAATTTAATGGCCACCGCACATGCTCAAATGGTCCCTGCGAGGCCCTAGAGGCCAGCAGGGGGAGGGGGAACCTTTGCAGACACCCCCCCCATGGCCTTTAGGAAGCCCTCCAAAGGGGCTACAGGTAATGTTTTTTTTAAAAAATAATATATGTCACTGTAAACATATTCAGTTTGGCACTATGTACAGAGAATCAGGGTTTGTGAATACTGAGCTGAAGCTTATGAGCTAGGATTGTATTCATTTGCTCTTACTTTGCTTCTTGTGATAAGTGAGTTAAATGTGATGTCTTAATAATACGGCTATTAATGGTGAGTTAGTCTTTGAATCAGTGTGAAATCCTTAGTATTAAGGAAACTCCACTGGGAGCTGCTTGCTCTCTTTCTCTCATTTTAACTGTCTTTCTGAAATACTAGAATATATTCCATGCAGTGACACAATTTACTCTGAATATCCTTTAATTATTTTCAGAGTATCTGGGAAAAGTCAAATTCTCCATTTCTTTTTAAAACTTATGTAATAGTGAAGCTACAATGCATAGTAGAGAATTAGACAGGCACTTTTATTTAGTTTTCCAAGTACACCTCCACATAGTATTTGGGTATTTCATGAGCCCCAGCATACTGAAATTTGCCGTTTTCCAGCATTTTTTGGTCTGGCTACATCCACTGTTAAATAATTTTTGAAATATTAAAAGATTAACGAGCTTGTATTTTTGAGCTGATATTATGGTAAAGTTATCTGAAAGATGGGTGTCAGATGTTTGGACAGGGGGCGCAATTTCAGTGCTTGCCCTAGGCGCTATTTTCCCAAGATACACCTCTGTACAGTTTCCCAGACTATGGGAAACACCTATACCGGGCAGCAGCAATATAGGAAGATACTGAAAGGCATCATCTCATACTGCATGAGAGGAGGCAAGGGTAAATCCCTCCTGTATTGTACCAAAAGAAAACCACAGGGCTCTGTGGGCACCAGGAGTCAAAATCAACTAGATGGCACATTTTACCTTTAACTACAAACTAGAGGAAGCACAGAAATCCAGTCCTATATCTTTAGGCCCCATCTTCCCCGATGCCTCCCAGTTTAAAGTTAATAAACTATGCAGATTTTAGTCACAAAAAATGCAAATATAATTTTCTTTGTCCTGTAGAGGGAAAGGAGCGAGGAAGGATGGTGACTCTGTGTCTTTCCGTTAGGGTTATTATTCGCACAGCCTTATAAGTGGAATGGATATTTCATTAGGCTTGAGACACCTGACGTTCCTTTCTTTCCTAATGAATGGCATTGCTTAAAATCAAATGTTAACTGTGAGCTAAATCTATCGCAAGCAAATCAGTGAGAAAAAGTGGCTTTTGAAATAGTAAAATGGAGCACTTTGGGCAAGAGAAGTACAAGAGTAAAATACAGAATTGCCTCTTTCTAACACTCTTTCTAATACATGCCTACATATATGACATGTATGTCATATTGGTCTCTGTGATTTGCCTCTGATTATCAGAGTTTCAAAACACATAGAAAAATTCTCAGTGCATTAGTGTTGCCCGTTGCAAACACACTGCTGCCAGGGAGGCATGGCTAAAAGGCCCATCAGCATCAGGGAGTAAGCTCGGCCTCACTCCTCTTCCCTCTATCCATGAATGCAGGAGATTAACATAAGAAGAAGATTGTTGTCTCTTAAGATCAAACTAGATGTAATGTTAAATGCCTCTTTGAATTCCATGCTGGGGGTTCTTTCTTTCTTAGCAGCTAAGGACTGCCCAAACTGGGACTACAGGGGAAAGGGGATTTAACTTTTCCCTCTACCATTATCCATTGAACTCCCTTTCCCAAACTGCTATCTGTAATATTTGCTGCAAATAACAGCTTTGGAGACCAGTTTTCAGCTGGTTAGCCCCCCGCCCCTGCACTGCAGTTTGCTGATCTGCATTGCTGATCTGTATTGGGCCTCCCTGCAGCAGCTGTTAGGTAAAAATAAAAGAGGAGGGGAATCTCAAGCACGTGAGGAGAAAGAATTAAAGCCTCCTCCCTCAACATCTTGGTCCTGATCAAGATTGGGACCCCCATGTGCTACTATTTCAATTTAAAAAAAACAATGCATCAAGTTTGGCCTTTTCAAAAAAGAGAGTTACTTTTGGAAACCTCTTTTGAAAAAGAGCCGTAAGGTTCAGACTGCATTGAGACATTTCCTAAAATCAAGTCTTCTACAGTAGTTTGGGATATGATCTTTTTATTTTTGCCATGGATTGGTGCAACTCTCTTGTTTCTACTCTAAATATATTATTGTGCAATAAAAGAGCATTACAAACCTGGCCCAACTATACTTGCAATTTAAGGAGACAAGAACTATATCACTTATTTGTAGCTATCGGTTGCAATGGCTTAAATCTGGCATGAGAATAGAACTTAATTCATTTTAATAAATAAAAAGCAGCAGATGGACTGTGGTCCGTGATTACTGTAGTCTGCACTTCTTGTACTCTGAATCCCTCTGTTCTACTGTCTTTGTCAGTCTACTTAACCTTTCAAAGATATTCCTTCCTGCAAACAAAATCAAGGATGTTTTGAATTTGAGCCTAAAAGGGCCTGAAAAGTATCTAGGATGAAACACTTTTTAGATATTGCTGATCAAGTAACATAGTTTATAAACCATGGCTGTTGTTTGTCTGACGTGTATTGATAGTTCTTGTGAAAGAAGCCGCAAGAGAATAAAAGGCCAAAAAAACACTTGAGATTAAACCCATGGAGCTTTAAGAACATTAGGGGCATACCACTGACATCAATGGAAGGTAAGGAAGCTCTGTCCCAAATAAATGCATTGGATTTGGCAATTTTGGATGTAGCCCATGTTAAAGTTGTTGTAATTAGAGCTTATGCTGAAATTTCACTGCAGGCAGTCCATTTTTCACAGAGAAACAAAACAACCCCAATTAACTTGAGTGAAAATGGAAGGTTCTTAATCTAAATGTAGTTAAATCTAATTTATATTATCTGGATGAAGATACAATAACTGTACACTCAATTCTCTTAGGAAATCACCTTGAGATATCTCCCAAAAATAATAAAAGGAGCATTTTTAAAACCTTTTGAGGCTTTAACTGTAATAGACTACAATCACAACACAGCTTGCACTGTCAGGTTATACAGTATTAAAATTTAGTTTTCTTCGCCTCTCAATAGGAAATATAGTTCAAGTGTGGAACTGATCTTAGAACTCCATCAGCTGTAGTGATACCATATGAAAAGACCATCCTCAATAATTTTTATAAATATTGTTTTTCTATAACGTAGCCAGTGTGGGGGGAAAGAATATGGGTTGGACCCGAACTTTGTGCTCTCTGAATGTAAGTTCCTTCTGTTCATGGAGTACAAAGTTAGCAACCAACCTTTTGTTTTTACCTTTTTATTCATAGAAGAATGGGAAAAAACACTTGATAAGGATAATGTGGACAAGTGATATGCAAAGTGGAAGACACTGCTTCATAGCATCATAGCTGTGCAATTATTTGCCTGGGAATGGCCAAAGTCGAATAATGCTCACATCCCTCCGACCCCACACACAGAGGTGGCCATTCCCACCACTCACCTCTGCACAGAGTGGTGATGTGCACACCAACAGAGAGAGCCCTTAGAAAGAGAACTGGAGCCAGGGCAAGCTGCTGCACTGTTTGGAAAGGTTCACAAAGAGCACTGGGAAGTGTAGTCCTACCTAGCACTTGCCTCACGTTCCTTGTATGCCTTCCCAGACATCACTGCAGCTTGTCGCAACTCCAGTTCACTTTAAAGGCCCTCTCCAGTACTGCACACAGCATTATTATGGACAGAAGTGAGCACTGGGAACAGTCACCTCCATGAAGGGCAAGGGGAGATATGTACATTATTCAGCTTCAGTCATTTGGAGCCAAATAACAACAAATAACAGGCCTTTGTATTTCATTAGTTCCATCTGTTCATCTTGATACATTTTCATCCAATTGTTTGTATCTCAACATGTGGTAAGACACTTTGGGCAAAAGCTACCTTTTAAAGAACTAACACAGAATTGTCTTTGGTCTTAGAAAACTATCTTGGGTAACGCTAACACAGAGTTAGAGATATGCTTGAGTCCAACTGATTTCAAGTGGACCTTTGTAGCAGAAGAGGAGGAAATGCTCTAATGCATAGAAAATGCATCTTTCACAGTACTGATCACAGTACTTTACCAGAAGCTTTTCTGCACGGGGCTTTTATAGTGCTTTTGCATGCTGAGGCTTGTGGAACATTCATATGAGGGCAGGATTTAGCCTGAATTCAGGACTGAGACAGCAAAGTACTGTTCATATAGCAAGAGGAATTATTCAGGTTTTATCTTTATGAATAGAGCTTAATTCGGAGTATCTGCATCCAAAAATAGATGCACTTTCTAAAACGTTTTCCTGGGATACTCTGTCATTCTGTGGAGCATGATTCTGATATGTGGAGATAGCCCACGGATAAAGCGTATCAAGATAAGATGGAGGTGTGGCTTTGCCAAGTGTCTGCTGACATAATAGCACTCTGGACAGACTTGTTTCCTGTGCCCAGGAGTCAAATTCCATTCATTCATTTCTATCTTTTTTCTCTTTCATCTCAAAATATCTTCCTTCCTGAAAAGCATGGAAAATAATTTGCCATGGCTGCCACATGTCTCTATAGCCAGCTACAAGGTTGTTCTTTTAAGATGGAGGTCAATGGAAAATTAGAAACAATTAGTAAGTTGGGAAGGGATGGCCATGGATCTCTGAAACCAGCACAGTTGTAGTATAGGATAGTGGGACTCAGTGTATTAAATTCAAAGCTGATGGGCCAATTTGATGATTTTTAATCTAGACAGGGAGAGTGCTTCACTTTCCCACCCCCGTTGGTCTTCTGCAAGCCTGCCACCTGGTGGCTGATCGCAGTCTTGCACAAGATCAACAGAGAAAATATTTAACCTCTCTGTGCAAAAAAATTATTAAAAATCAATCATTTGACCAATCTGTTTCAAATTTAGTACACAGAGTCCCACTATCCTGTCCTACAACTGTGCCTGGTTTCAGAGCTCCATGGCCATTGGAGCCAGCTCTAATTTTCCATTGACCTCTATGTAAAAAAAAAAACCCTTGTAGCTAGCTATAGAGACACATGGCAGCCTTGAGCAAGACCCACAGCAAATAATTTTTTTAAAAAAAATGAGTCACACTTCTATTATTCTTTCAGAAAAATAGCAAAGGTTTAAAAGAATGCTCCACCACACATACGCATATACCTGCTCTTTCTTGGCCTGCACATTTGAATAGAAAGGAGGAGGTAGGGTACTCTTGTGCTAAGTGGTCTGATATTAGACCACTTCCTCCTGCACTAAAGCAGGCAGTCTGGAAAGGCTCCTGCAGAACTATTTTCTAGTTCAGTATCTATTTGCTTTCCTCTGAAGGCATACAATTGAAATAATCTACCACAGCATTCATTTTCTCTGAGAATGTTTCATGTGGCTGAGATCATCTGACAAGAAGCTGCTTTGAGTACTTCAGTGATGGTTGGTTGCAATGAGGAGGGCACATTCTGCGAAGGTAGCACCATGGAACTGCTGGCCCAATGCAGTTTGTCAGGTTGGTTCCCTCTTGGTCTTTTCAGAACTGCACAAGAAGAGCTTTTTATTCCATAAGCCACAATCTAGTAATGCCTTGAGAAAGTGTTACTAGATTGTAGCTTTTGGATTTTTTTTCCTGTGGGTCAGCACGGCTAACTTCTGTTTTTATTCCATAAGGCATCTGAGGATGCTGGGTAGGTAGCTATGAAAAGCCACTACAAGCTTTGTTGCTACACTGGCCGTCTTTATGTTTTGTTCAGAACTTTATGGTTTAAAAATGTTGCTAATACCTTTACCAGCTGACATCCTGACACAGGGGTGCACAGTTGTAATGGTAGTATCCCTGCTTCTGAAGCATGGGTGCTTGCATGAGGGGAGCAATTTTCAGGGATTTCCCTTCCCCTTGAAAGTAATGTGCAATTATATCTCTGAGGGTTGAGGGACATCACTTTGCATTGCTCAGAGTGCTTCTGGGGGAAAGGAAGATTGGCAAAAATTGTGCCTCCCTCATACGCAAGCATCTGCACTTCAGGGGCAGGGACACTTCTGCTGCAGCTGTGCATCTTTTCACTGCATGTACAGAACTTTAGCCAGGATGTTGGCCCCTGCTTTTATGTGAATTCTTTTGAAGTGTGGAAGGTAGCAGATTAAGAAACTTAATACAAAAACACACAAATAAATACCACAGCAATATTAAGTTTTACCAAATCTAGCCTTGGCTGTGGGAATTAATGTAACATATTCTCTTGCCCTGGGGAAGCTGGCAACCATAATTTAATACTTTTTTAAAACATTGCTTACTAGTTTAAAGGTTTTGTACCTTTATTTTTCTGCCTTCATTTATATAGTTGTCCAGTAAGGCCGATTGTCCTTACCTCCAAGGACAGGGTGGTGAGGGGGCTCAAGGTGACAGGGGTGGGTGGCAGTCGGGGAGAAGCAGGGGAAAGACAGCCAATGGGCAGGGACCCGGCTCCAGTGGAGGAGGAGCAAAGCCCTGAAGAGGCCAAAGAGGAGGCATGCGAGGATAACATCAGCAGCACACCTCCCAAGGGGAGGGGGTCTGAGCAGGAGGAGGGAGCAGGGAGAGAGGCATTGGCAACAGCTGTAAAGGGCAGCCAATTACTGGGAATAAAGAGGGACATAGGCCCCGTAATTGGGGGCAGGCAATGCATAGCCTGTGAAGAGACATATAAAGAGATGGCCGGGGATGAGAGTCTGGCTGGTGGAGAGTGTCAGGGGCCCCCGGAGAAGGGCTGACACAAGGAGCAAGCAGCCTGGGATGGAGGAGGCACAGGGTGATGCTCAACCTCCTCCCCATCCCTCCTCTGAGGCCTGACTTGATAAGCCTACCTGGGCCTGATAAGCCTACCTAGGCTTGGTAAAAGGGACAGGGACGTGTAGCCCGGACAACAGTACATGTCCCATATGTTCCTGTAGTAATACCTCCTTTTAGCAGGATGGAAATCCTCTCCACTGAGTTGTGTCCTGAGCTGCATGGACTCAGCTCAGAAAACAGCAGTCAAAACTGTGCCATAAAATTCCATCAGAGCTTTTGGTGGAGGAAGGGGGATGTCAATAAATACAGAAAAATATGCTGTCAAGCCTTTCATTGTTCCAGTTCTTTAACTGGCCATTACTGGTAATAGAAAAATGAACTTCAATCTGTATTAAGATTAGATTTTAGAAAGGCACATTCATTGCCTATTTCACATATGCAGATATGTGGATATATGTATTTCCCATTCCCCATAAGATTTTTAAAGGCAGAAACAAGTTAGATATGGATGATAATAATGAACAACAGTTCAGTTTCTGCTCTCTGGGATTTCTTTTACTGCCAAGAAGATAAGATCTGACATGAAAACAGAATCCTAGCTACTTGAGTTCACCAACTCCAAATGCTTATTTTTTCTATCAGTAACATCTCACACCGGGATACTGTTTTCTTCTGTGACCTTGTCTCCATGGCAACAATTTGTGAAGTTACAGAGAATGCTCTAAGTCATCTAAGCTAATGATCATTACCATATCTTATGACAGTAAATTCCATTAGTTAAGTATTCTGTGAAGAAGCACTTCCTTTAGTCAGTTCTGATCCTACTGTCAGTCCACTCCATTGTTTAGATTGCAAGCTTGCAGAGAGGGTCTTACCATTAATTTTATGCTTGAATAACACCTTAGTTTAGGCACATCATCCTCATCCTCATACTGTGAAGTTCTAGTCTTATGAAAGAAATCCTCAGTCAAATAATTTTCTATGAGTGCATAATCCAGGCTCTGCTTTTTGTTTTCTACCTACTTGCATTCCAGGGTTCACTGGCTGATGCTTTGGTATCTGTTGCCATTGCAGATTCCTCCCTAGAGAATCTGGTAGGAAATGTTGATTGCACAGAAGTGGTTGAAGGTTCATCCTCGCTAAAGATTATCAAGTCCTGATACAGAAGAAAACAGGTTATCAATCAGATGAAGAGTTAATTTTTTAAAAAAACATTAAGTGAAGGACTTAAAGGGACAGTTTTATGTGGCATCAGCAACAGGGGATTAAAAACCATATAATATCTAAATTTTTAAAATGAGGATCTGCCTCTGTTTTTCCACATAGCTCAGTACTAACCAGAGATCCTTTCTGGAAGATTACTAAGGATTATACATTCTGTTATAATATTTCTGTTTTGGAGAATCATTATCCCAATAAGCTTGAACAATAGGACTTCCCAACCAAAATGTAATGGATTTGTTTTGACCAAATTACATTTCCAACATTCATAAACATTTTGAAGATACATTGTATTCAATGTCTCCAGAGTTAAATATCAATAACAGATTTGTTTATGCTGTGCTTTAACTTCTGATATAGTGAAAACATGTTTGTTGACTGCATCATAGATTTCCCATTTGTTTCTAATTATACTATTCCTTGAGCAGTCCCACCCAGACTTGGTAGGGTAGGGTATGGCAAGAAAGGTAGAAAGGCTCTTCCTGGCTGGTGCAGAAGGGCTGCTGAGGGCGGGCAGCGAGAAAGGTAGAAAGGTTCTTACCCGGCTGGCACAGTAGGGCTGCTCGTGTGAAGCTTTGGGATTGAGGCTGATCCCAGCGCTGCCTCCCTGGTCACCCCAGGAATATTACCCAAACCTTTACCCAGGTATGGAGTTGTGTGAATGCTTGGGCTGCATGCAGCCCGAGCAGACACAGAGCCGGACACCATCGCACAGTGCATTGTGGGGGCATTATGATGCATTTTAGGAACATAGGAAACTGCCATATACTGAGTCAGATCATAGGTCCGTCTAGCTCAGTATTGTCTTCACAGACTGGCAGCGGCTCCTCCAAGGTTGCAGGCAGGAATCTCTCTCAGCCCTATCTTGGAGAAGCCAGAGAGAGAACTTGGAACTTTCGCTCTTCCCAGAGCGGCTCCATTCCCTAAAGGCAATATTTTACAGTGCTCACACATCAAGTCTCCCATTCATATGCAACCAGGGCAGGCCCTGCTTAGCTATGGGGACAAGTCATGCTTGCTACCACAAGACCAGCTCTCTTCACCATAAAGTAAAGTGTGCCTTCAAGTCGATTTTGACTCCTGGCACCCACAGAGCCCTGTGGTTTTCTTTGGTAGAATACAGGAGGTGTTTACCATTGCCTCCTCCCATGCAGTAGGAGATGATGCCTTTCAGATCTTCCTATATCGCTGCTGCCCGATATAGTAGCAGCGGGGATTCGAACCGACAACCTTCTGCTTGTTAGTCAAGCATTTCCCCACTGTGCCACCAGCGTCCAGAACGCTGTGCGGCTCATGGCAGTACTGGTAATGTGGGTGCACAAGCCACGTGGCTGGAAGTGCTGCTGGATTGTTGGGGGAGAAGATAGGTGCTGTCCTGCCTTCCCCACACCCGCCCTCCCCAACCCAGCAAAAGGTCATGTAAACAACCTTCTTGTCTAATCCATTTCATTCTAGACCAGTCTACATGTGTCACATTTAGACCTAACAATACATTATACATTGCTATATTTTCCTCTAAGTTGTATCAGTAAAGATTTTTTCAACTTCTGTTAATTATTTGAAACGTATCCTTCCCTGAAATGCAATGTTCAAAGAAAGTAAATCCATTATAAATATTGGGGGGAAATGGCCAGCATCCTAACTGAAAATGCTGGTGCCCCATGAAATGCATCGATGCTGCAGTCAAATTCTAACACAGCACTGCCACTTGCGGTGAGGGCATGTGTGTGAATTTTAATGAGCTCCCCTTCCTCCAGAAGTCCTCTGTGTCACCCAAAAATATATCCCTGAGCGCTGTGCCATGATGGTATCCACCAATTGTTCAACCAGATAACACAAAACAACATTTGAAGCAGCTAAGCCACATTCCCCTCTCTTTTGTATGTTTGTTTGTTAAGACTTAAATTCCAATCCTTTAGGAGTGGCTAACAATATTTTTAAAGTGACAGAATGCTCAGTCTAAATTTGTTCCTCCTCCCTGATAAAAGTCATTAATTATCAATTCATAATTTAAAAACCTTCCAAGATTTTAAAATTGTTCTTAAATGTTTTTAAACTGGTTTTAAACTGTTTTAAAAATTTGTTTTTATATTGTTTTAAGCTGATTGTTTTAAATGGGTGTTTATTTTTTGGTTGGTGTACTTTGGATGGATAGGGCGGTATAGAAATATAATAAATAAATACATAAATAATGCAGATTTACTCAAATATAATTTAATTGTATTAAATAAAAAATAGAATTGTATTCATTTTAATGCAGGCATTCCTGCTAAGCCATAATAATAGTTTCCAATTTCATGTGTCCTTTCTATATTCTTTATATTTAATTCATAATTATTCAGTAACAATGACTTCAGATCCTCTAATAAATGTATACTAAGACAGTTTAATGGCTTTTTAGAACATTCTAACCTATGTTTAATTTTTTAATTCCTGCTTGAATATTTTGTTAAAGTGCAGACCAATTAATTCTAATTTGTTTCTATTAATTTTATATCCATATACTGCACCAAATTGCTGAATAATCTTGAGCAGTATTTTTCCGCAGGGCTTTAACAACTAATCATTACAGGATCTGCATACAGTGTGATCTTTCCTTCCATCTTGCCAGTTCTCTCAGCAGTTTGGCTGACAGGGTTTGTCTCCCCTTTGCTTCCGGAGGTAAGTGTGAGGAGACGACCCTGGGGCTGTTGATAATTTAATCATTTAAATTTATACCAAATCCCATAGGCTTATTCATATGGGCACAGTATCAAGTAGAAAAAAGTGGGCGGTATATAAAATGTTTCAAATAAATACATACAGACAGACTGACAGACAGACTGCTGGAGAATTGTGAAACCCTATTGAAAATCACTTACAGTAACGGCCAGGATCCCAGCTACCATGAGTGATGTTCCATTAGCACACTAGAAGTTTTTTAGTCCTGCTTTCAGCAGCATATCCCCACACCCCCAAGGAGCCTCTGAATCAGCATCTCATGAGGTGGAAAGGGCTACTACCAGAAGGAAATGTCACCTCTCCTCTTATGTGTGAGCAGAAAAATTCTCAACGTGCAGGGTGGGTGGGTGTAGTAGGGAGGGGTGTCATCCTGTTTATATAACCTCTGTACCACAGATTTGCCAATCCCGATGAGGCAAGGTTGTGCCTCTGGCATGTGAGGCAGGCACAGCACCATCTTGCCTCCCCCCGCACATGGTCTTTATTTGCCCCAGTCACCCTGCGGCGTGGCACACGCCCGCCCGCCTGCCCTTTACTCAGTGAGGGATAGTCGGTAGCCAGTGGGGCCAAGTAAGAATTTTTTGGTTCGCAACGGAATGATGATAGGTGTTGCCTTTTCTTGCCTACTTCTCGCTGAGTCCTTTGGGGTTGGGTCATAGGTATGCATTAAAGGTGTAATTGGTCACTTAGGAACATAGGAAACTGCCATATACTGAGTCAGACCATTGGTCTATCTAGCTCAGTATTGTCTTCAAAGACTGGCAGCGGCTTCTCCAAGGTTGCAGGCAGGAATCTCTCTCAGCCCTCTCTTGGAGATATCGCCAGGGGTGAACTTGGAACCTAGATGCTCTTCCCAGAGCGGCTCCATCCCTTAAGGGGAATATCTTACAGTGCTCACACTTCTAGTCTCCCATTCATATGCATCCAGGGCAGACCTTGCTTAGCTAAGGGGTCAGGTCATGCTTGCTACCACAAGACCAGCTCTCCTCACTTGGCAGGAGAGTGTGGGTGTGAGGTAGGTAGATTGATTAACGGTGTCCGGCCAGAGGGCCATTTGAGGTGATGAGGGGCACTGTTCCCTCTAAGGAGCGAGCATGTGTGCATGCTCATGAGTATTTGGATGCCCACTCAGTTCATTTTAGATCCCGCTAAGGTTGAATCAGGAAGGCCCCGCTCTTAATGCATGTGCGCACATACTGCCTTGATACTGCCACCCAGAATAAAACTCATTCCGCACAGAGATGGAAAAGAATTAGAAGGACCATGGGGCGGGGGGCATGGGACAGCCCCGCAGGGTTTTTGCAGCCCGGAGGGTTGGGAATGGCCTCTCCTCGGTGAGTGGCTTGGCTCAGCACTCAGAGTTCTGCAGCTTGGGTTGGGGTAGGCTGTGTTGCCCTCTCCTCAGCAGGGGAAAGCCTCACAATGAGAGGATGTCAAGACCTGGAGGCTGTCTCACATGGGAGGAGTACCCGCACTCTGGTTATTTAGGTACGTCATTGCAAGTCTTATTTCTGCTGTACATCAATAAAGTGGCCCTATTTTATCCGTATAAGCATGTCCTGTCTTCATTAGGCCCAGGAGTGTAAACTGTGGTATTCCATACTTTGGTATACTTCATGTGCATGCAGATATCTGGATCCAAACCCTTGTCTGTAACTACAGGCCTAAGCATGGAACTATTTAAGGTTCTGGCAGGAATAAGAATTTCTCCTGCCCCTACCTCACCCAGATTTTTAATGCACATTTGATTCATATTTGTTGTTAGAAATATTGTTTTAATAAGGTCTTTTGCTGTTATGACTTCTAAGCTCTGTTAACAGCTATTTTGTAGTACAAATAATTTGAAATTCCATAGTCCATTTCACATTAGTTTTAAAATGCTGAAGAAGAACATTAGTTTTAAAATGCCAAAGAAGCCTCAGGTAAACAACATCTTGTGTTCCCAGATGAAGAGAATAAGTAAAATAAGTGTTCCAAAACATTCACTGGATTTGACAGCAAATCAGTAGAAGAAGAGTTAGGAATAAAATCCAACTTTCCCGATAAGTCTTTTGTTATAAGTAATCTGATATGCTGATGGGTCAAGTCTTCAACTAGTACAGCCATGCTGAAGTAAAGAAGGTGTAGTGATTTTCACCAGATTATATGTGTTAGAGAGCTTGGTGGGGAGATGTCTTTATCTACCCCAGCTAGGGCTACCAAACCGGTTCTCCACAAACCAGGCCAGTTCAGTAGCTCGATCGTGAACTGAATCAGGAGCAGTTCAGTCCACAATTGAACTGGACCCAGCCCAGTTGAGGCAAACTGGTTTGGCAGAGAAAGGGCAGCCAGATGGGTTTGGGCCTCTACAAAAGAGCAGAGGCCATTTGCGTAGCCTCTGCATATCCTCAGATGCCATCCAAATGCCTCTGCACATCCGCACATCTGGAACTGCACTGCTGCCATGCAGGCAGCTTCCTAAACAAAGCATTGTGTGTGCTTGGGGCCACAGAGGGGGGTGGGGGGTGGGGAGAGGCGGCACCAGCAGCCTTGCTGGCCAGGTAAGACATTTTCTACTTCTCTCGCCACCTCTGCATGGCCACCCCTTAACACTTACAGAACCCCCTGTTTACTTGTAAAAGCGAACTGTCACTGGATTCCCCTTTACAAGTATTAGCCACTCGAACCACTGAACCGGTTCAGTCAAACAGACCGGATTGGCTGGTCGATTTGACTGAACCATTTCAAAAGCACATGGTATGGCTCCAATTCAAATCCGAGCCAAATCACTAATTTTGATTCACACCCCTAACCCCAGCTGCAACAGAAATGCACAGGTAAGGAGAGCAGAGCTAATTAATATTGAGGCGCTTCACATACCCCGTGTGAAGCGCCAGGAGGGTTTGTAGAGGAGAGCAGGCTTAGCCGGCTCTCCCCACACACGAGCAACCTCCAAGCCCTGGGCTACTGGCTCTATAACAGAGCTGGCAGGGGCCGCAGGGATCGGGGGCCACCTGGCCACCAGAAGTCCCAGGATGCCCCATGCAAGTGTGCGAGGCATTCTGGAGAGACCCCCGAGACCGGGAGGCTTATTTCAGCCTCCCAGCGGGGATCTCCTCATGTGTTGCCATGGCGCAGAGCTGTGCCATGGCATCACACGATCAACTAAATGCGGTTAGCAGAGCGCTTGCTGCGCTAACCATGTTTAAGGGGAGGGGTAGTTTGGGTGGCTTGTTGCCAGGAGCCGTGCGGCTTCCGTGGCAGCAGACAACCAGGAGAAATTGGTCTAGGGTCCCTTAGCCCAATTTCTCCTGGTTGTAGAAATAGCCCCATTGTCTAGAGACATGAAGTTAAAGTTCTAAATAAAGTAGTTTATTTAGGAAAACCAGTGGGGAGATAGATAAGACCTACATGCCTTGCTTCTAGCTACATATAGGAAGAGGGGAGGAAGAAGAAGGAAGTCT
Organism: Hemicordylus capensis; assembly: GCF_027244095.1. NCBI lineage: Eukaryota > Metazoa > Chordata > Lepidosauria > Squamata > Cordylidae > Hemicordylus > Hemicordylus capensis. The sequence goes on along the minus strand of NC_069661.1, from coordinate 215,518,103 downwards.
CTCTCTCCAGATGAGAAAATGAAACCTGAGGCTATCAGTCTAACAAAGCAGAAGTAGAATAGAGAAAGTGAAAGAGGGAATACCCTTGCTCACTATCTCTGTCCCTAGTGCCCATAGTTGTCAATGGTGTTGCTGGTGCTAAGGGTTGATGCCATCAGGAGCTGCATCTCCAACAATATGGACAAAGCTATATGGAGAATCGTTTATCATATTTAGTTTTCTCTAGGAGCTGTTTCACACATGCAGCATCAAATATGTTTTTGGCAATGTGTGTACCTGCAGTCCCTATCTGTACAATTCATGCATCTGCAAATATACTTTTGTTACATGTCTGCATTACATTTTTCCATGTGCATGTAAAAAATAAATGTTTCAAGCAGCTCTTACCCTATTTATGTTATGAAGCCAAAACCAGTTTTATCTCTCAGTCATAAAATGCACATTTCCCTTTTCTTTTCTTTTCTGCTGTGTTTCTGATCAGATCTCACACATTCAAGCAATACAATTTAGATACAAAAATATTTTCATGTGAAACAAGCAATATTTGAGATATGTATTACAGAAAAAGTCATGGGAAATGTCTCATAGTCTTAATAGATGTGTGGATGAATGAATGCAGTCCTTGAAGAGGTTTAGTGAACCAAGACCTTTTCTACAGTAGAAAAACAACAGGTGCTTGAACTGGTATAGAAAACACTTTAACCACAGGTGTAGCTAAGGGCAAACTGTATTCAGCATTGCAAACCACAGCTTTTGAAGCAATCTAAGCTTGCCTGTCTTACTTTTGCTTACAGTTAGGTTGAACTGATCTATGGTAAGACTAACAGGTCAATTGTTGTTGTTAAGGTGTTTGAACCAAGTAGCTTAAAGATTTGAATAGGATGAACTGAAGCTGGAATCCTCAAAATGGGCAAAAATAGTCCTGCCCTTTTTGTCATGTCAAATACCTCCATCCCCAAAACTGGCACCAGTTTTGTTGTAAATATAATTTTGATTTGAGATAAACAAGAGCATTGCTAGGTAAAAAGATCCAGAGCCCAGGCCCACAGCTCCCCTTTTGATAGTTAGACGCAATCATATCCCACCAAGAATAATTGTGCATGTTTTGTTTTTAAGTATCTAGTATTAGATGACAGCACCTATGAAGGTGGAAGCAGCAGAGAGCTGAGTGAGGCTAGAAGTTCTCTCCCATACTCTGCAGATACCTCCATTGCTTCACTTCCTTTCTGGAGAAATCATGGAGGAGGGAGGTGGCTGATGAAATTTGGAACTCAAAGCAGTTAATGGGGGGTCCATGTTCCATGGGCCACCCCCTAATGACGCCCCTGGACATAGGGATGCTAGCATTGAGTCTGACCGAAATATAAGCATATTAACTTAGGATGTGTTTGAAGTTGATTAAGGCAGACACATGGAACTAGGAGGAAGACATTCCTCAAGAGAAAGAGGATGCAAGTTAAGAAAAGAAAACCATAGAGCCCTAAAGCTTTCATAAGTAATAGGACTTTTGCTCAGAGGACCATCCCCTAAACTCTCATAGTATGTTTACAAACATAATTTTACTCACACTAGAGTATTCCTACATGGTCACATAGTGTTCCAGTATAACACTGTTCCCCTGAAATGAATTAATCACTCCCTCAGTTTTAAACAGGCAGAAGCATGTTTATTATCCCTGTGGAGGAAGAAAGTGGGTGGTGGGCCTTGGCTGTTCATCAATAATTATAACCTTAGAGCCAGTAAAGTGAAGCTTCAGAGGAGAACTGTTATTCTGCATTCAATTTCCATTTTACTTTGCTGGACCTGCCGCTCCCTGGCTCCACTCACATGCCTCACAAGCCCAGGCACCACTCTCTTTAGCTTTAGTGGATATGTTTGTTGCGGGAGGAGAGAGAGAGAGAGAGAGAGAGAGAGAGAGAGAGAGTTCTGCTTCTTCTTCTTCTGCTGCTGCCTTATTAGTAAGCAGTGATTGAGAAGAGTCACCCTGCTGAAGACACACACTATGCTGCCTCATGTGCGTCAAAGAGCCAGCCGTGGCAGAGACACACCTCAGCCACTGAAGCTGGCAGCAAGGGGGAAGAGGGTGGTGTATGAACTTGAGAACCATAGGATGGAGTCAGAAAGGGGCAGGGGCAGTGAGGTGGGTGGGGTAGTGTCATCACCAGCTCCTGCCTGGGGTGGGATCAGACAGCGGGGCAAAGAAGCATGTTGCCATTCACCTCAAGTGGCAAGCAGCAACAAGCCAGCACTGGACATATATGAGTGTTCCTAGGCTTTATTTGTGCCTTTTTAATATTTTGATCTTTCCTGTTCTTCCTTAAGTGGAGCCTTGGTTTATAAGGTTCAGTTGGTGCAGGGACTGCCAGACTTGATACCGTGAATCAAGTCTGGCAGTCTCAGCACCAACTCCGTATATCAATAGTCCTAGACCCATCATTGGAAAGAAAAGGAAGAAACAATGGAAAGTTGGTTTTCTAACTTTCATATATCATTTCACTGAAATACAAAAATAAAAGAATAATAAATATCATTACTTTCTTATCTAGCTAGAAATTCTAAGCATAATGAGTACCCAGAATGTTGGGGGCAATATGCTAAATCATTGTAAACCGCTTAGAGAGCTTCGGCTATAAAGCGGTATATAAATGTAAGTGCTATTGCTATTGCTAAATCTACAGGCAAGGGTGAATTTCGGGGAATTTTTTTTAGAGGGTAAGGTTAAAAATGAATAAAATTTTAGGTATTAGTATGGATATTGGAGGATCAAGACCATGAAATTTGACTACAGAGCTAGAAATTTTGCATTGAATGCTTGAAGGAACATAATATCAGGTTTAAGGAAAACAAGGATTAGGACTGATATATTCACTAGACCAAGAGAAGAATGTTTGATATTTCATAGCAGATGGAATGAGAAAAGCAATCCCACCCACACCCCACCCACACACATGCATGGACTGTGTTGTTTATGCATAATGATGCTAGAAATATTATTCTTTAATAATTCCTCAGTGAAATAAGTTTGCATATAGGTAAGTTATTAGATCCCCCTACAGAGGTTTAAGAGATAGGAAGTCATGATTGACAGAGTTTTTCTGACTTTTAAAGAATGTGGGTAGGATTACAAGAAAGATGCTGAGGATCTCTCAGAGTACCAATGGTGTTTATGACGCAGTTAGACTAAAGCCTTTTGGACATCTAGCAGCTGATGTTGCCGTGCGGTAAAAGAAAATCCGAAGCTGCAAAGACAGAATTACAATGGGAACATAGAACATAAGAAGCATGAATATGGGAAAGCTCAACACAGTGAAAGATGAAATGAATCAACTACAGATTGACATCTTGGGCATAAGTGAATTAAAATGGACTGGAATGGGACACTTTCAGTCAGAAAACCATACTGTTTACTACTCAGGACATGAAAGCTAAAGAAGGAATGGTGCTGCTCTCATAGTCAGGAAGGATATAGCAATGATAGTATTTGGATACAATGCGGTCAGTGACCAACTAATATCAATTAGATTTTGTGGACAACCATTTAACATGACAGTTCTTCAAGTCTATGCCCCAATAACTGATGCAGAAGAACAGAAAGTTAATTAGTTTTATGCTCAAGTCCAGTCTGAAATTGACAAAACATACAACCAAGATGTGATGCTGGTGGTAGGAGACTGGAATGCCAAAGTTGGAAAAGCTAAGGAGGAAAACACAGTTGGCCTATATGGCCTAGGAAATAGAAGCGAAGCAGGAGAATGACTTATTAGTTTCTGCCAAGCCAATGGTCTCTTCATTGGTAACACATTCTTCAAACAACCAAGCGGCACCTATACACATGGACATCACCAGATGAAGTACATAGAAATCCAATTGATTACATTATTGGTCCAAGGAGATGGAAGAGCTCAGTAATAACAGCAAAGACATGGCCGGGGGCCGATTGTGGAACAGATCACGAACTGCTCATGTGCAAGCTACAAGTCAAGCTAAAGTGGAAAAACAAAGCTATCCAGCTCCCATGATATGATCTTGAGAATGTACCCACCATTTTCAATGAGAACATCAGGAACCATTTTGAAGATCTGAACCTCACTGATAGGGAACCAGAGGGATTGGGGAATGAAATCAAAGAAGTTGTTAAGGATGAATGTGAAAACAGAAGAAAGCAAAATGGATGTCAGAACAGATGGTGGAAATTGCCGAGAAGAGAAGCCAAAGTCAAGAAAGATAGACCTCAGGAAGGAACTTAATAGGGAATTTCAGAAAGCTGTTAGAAAAGACAAGGAGCACTGCTACAATGACATCAGTAAAGACCTTGAGGATGGAAATAGACATGGAAAAACAAGGCAAGTTCTCAAAAAAAATCTCTGAACTAATAGGGAGGTTCCAAATTCGAATTGGTATGTTAAGGGATGCCAAAGGACAGATAGTAACTGATTCAGAGAAGATCAAACAGAGATTGAAGGAATATACTGAAAATCTATACAGCAGGGACATCAACATCAATGTCAACATCCAAGATACTCTAGAAAATATTCCCTACTTGCAAGAACCTCTAGTACGGGAAGATGAAGTTAGATCACCACTCCCGTCATTACCAAGTCGGAAGGCTACAGGAATTGATGGAATAGCTATAGAAATATGGCAAGCAATGGAAGAAGAATCAATTAAGGCTCTAACCAAACTATGCCAGCAAATTTGGAGAATGACACAGTGGCCAACAGATTGGAAGAGGTCAGTCTACATACCCATACCAAAGAAAGGAGACTTAACAGATTGCGCAAACTATCACACAATATCCTTAATTTTGCATGCTCAAATAATACTCAGGATCATCCAACATAGATTAGAGCCCTACATGGAAAGGGAAATGCCGGATGCTCAAGCTGGTTTCAGAAAAGGCCGGGGAATGAGAGCCATCATTGCTGATGCACACTGAATAACTGAGAAAGCCAAAGAATACCAGAAAGAAGTCAATATGTGCTTTATTGACTACAGAAAAGCCTTCGATTGCATTGACCATGTCAAGTTATGGAATATCCTTCAGAAAATGAGTGTCCCAGAACACCTCATTGTTCTCATGAGAAACCTATACACAGGACAGGAAGAAGGATTGAAAGGACATGTTTGTTGCTGGAGCTTGGAAACGATGCAGGCCTCAAGCAGTTAGACAGGCTGGTGGTGAATGCTCAGAGCAAAGCAGAGAGAGAGAGAGAGAGAGCACCATGGCTGGGTAGTCTTGACTTCTCACTCTCAGCGGAGATCACCAACGGTTCCTGTCCATGGAAAGAGTTCCTGTTCTAGCCCTGCAGCTTGAACAGAAAACTCTGAGATTGCTCTTGAGCAAAGATCTGCTAGTAGGCAAAGCTTGCTGGCTCTGTTCTGTGAGCCCAATTCTTTCAGGATATTAGCCCAGTCCAGGATCTGAGTTCCACCCCTGTTAGCTGCTGTTTGGGGATGAGATTGTTCTATTGAGATTTGCCCAAAGCAAATCTGCATCTCTGAGCTTGCAAATGGGCATCATCTCTTGTCCCCAGATTTCTGGCACCTGGTCCCCCAAGAGTGTTAAAAAGGGGTTAGCAAAGGAAGAATCAAAGCAATAGGTGTGAGAAACAATTCAATCATTTTCTTTTGTGTGCATCTACATGAGTGGAATTTCTAAAGACAACAATCGGGTATAACAGTACTTCTAATTCTACATAGCAAATGCCTCTGAAAGAGAGACAGGATTATCCCCTTTGGGCAAAGCAGAGCAACCACCAATGATTAACATGGACTTTTTGTAAGAGGGAATGCAAGCTCAGCTCCTAGCTTCCCAGAGACAATATCTGATAGCAAGTTAAATTTTAGCACTTGGATAGGAGACCAAGCTTGGCCATTGTGTCTCTTTTGAGGACCCATTTCACAAACATTGAGAAAACAATGCTGGATTGCCTCTTCCTTCACAGAGCAATTACCATCTGTCCAGAGGCAATTCATGAGACCTGGGTCAGTTCATCTGAATTCAGGCATTAATTGATTCCTTAATAAAATGGAATCAGACACAGGCCTGGATTCCATATAACTCTGGGTTGGTGACTCTGGGTTTAATGTTGGGGTCAGGGTGTCCCCAACACCTCCCACTCCCAACCCTCTCAGACGTTCCAGAAGGAAACTATGGTCGATAGTATCAAAAGCCGCCAAGAGGTCCAAAAGGATCAACAGAGTCACACTTCCTCTGTCAATTCCCAGTTGGAGATCATCCATCAGGCCAACCAAGGCAGTCTCCATCCCATAGCCCTCCTGAAAACCAGTTTGAAATGGGTCTAGATAATCAGTTTCCTCCAAGACTGTCTGGAGCTGGGAGACCACCACCCTCTTAATTACCTTGCCCAGCCACAGAAGGTTGGAGACAGGCCTGTAGTTGCTCAACTCTGAGGGATCCAAGGTAGGCTTCTTCAGAAGTGGTCTAATAATTGCCTCCTTAAGACAAGGAGGCATCCTGCCTTCTCTCAGACAAGCATTTGTAATCTCTACCAGACCTTCTTCAACAACCCTCCTTCTAGATAGTATAAGCCATGTTGGGCAAGGGTCAAGAGAACAGGTGGTAGGCTGCACCGCGTCCACATCCTCAGGAATCACAAACTGCAACTGATCTAACCTAACCACACAAGAGGAGTTTCTGGACACCTCCACACTGAAATAAGTGTGGAGTCTAAGTTGGCCCAAATACGAGAGATTTTTTAAGCCAAAACATAGGCCAGTAGAGGAGCAGCAGTGGTTTGACAAACTGATCAACTTTTTTCATCTGGGAGCTACTGTAAGAACTTTTAACTGGGCTCACATTCAGGTGGTAAAGTAAAGAACTGTTGAGTCGGTGTCGACTCCTGGCGACCACAGAGCCATGTGGTTTTGTTTGGTAAAATACAGGAGGGGTTTACCATTGTCATCTCCTGTGCAGTATGAGATGATGCCTTTCAGCATCTTCCTATATCGCTGCTGCCCGATATAGGTGTTTCCCATAGTCTGGGAAACATACCAGGTGGTACAAGGTGGTATTTATAATTCTCTAGCTGTTTTAATTGGATATCTTATACTCATTTAATCTCTTGTATAATTATAAATTTAAACTTTCAGGATGGGGCAATAAATAAATGTAAGTATAGAGGCTAGAGCAGATCCCTGAAATGCAACCTTTCATAGGATAGCTAAACATTTCTACATGGCATCCAAACAGTTGAGTTTTCTCTCACCTGTAATAAACACACTGAGGCAATCCTGCATTCTGGAACACTGAGAAAGACATTCATAAATAGCTATCATGCTGGCAAACATTGTGTTAATTTCTTATTTATAAAACAGGAAATAAATGTGGCATCTCAGGCATTATGACACAGTATGTAATCTGGGTAAATGTTGATGTTAATGGCAATTAAAGTGAGGCTTAATTAGTCAACAACAGTGGCTTGAAACTGTGAGGCACTTCATAGATGTGATAAGTATGATTAACAATGAAAATTGAAACAGAAGGGAAAGACAAAATACTGCTCTGGATTGAAGTCACTCTTCTGTTTGCAGAAAACAAAATGAGTTCAAATACTCTATCGGAAATCATTTTTTCAAAATAACATTGGCAGCTTTTGCTTATGCCACAAATACCAGCGTTTTTCAGCACCCTGCTGATATTATGTGGTTTTCTTTACTAAAGATCTCATGCAACATCTCAATATCTATGGCATCTCCTAAAGGAGTACCCATGCCAAGTTTGGTCATACAGAGTGTGATATATGTGAATTTATCTTTAAGAAGCCCATATCCTATCCCTGCTGAATCTCTCTAGGTGTGTGTATATGTGTGTGTCACTGTTTTACTCTCTCAGGGCCAAACTAGATGAGACAAATAAAGATGTGTGAATGTATTTCCATCTGTTTAAACTATTTATAAATAGCAGCTGCAGTGTGGGGGATCCGCACACATATGTTTTTCCTGTCAAGGCAAATAGTAGCTCAGGGAGAGGAGTGATTTTCATCAGAAAAACCATACGGGTTAAAACCAGAAGGATTAAACCCCTTTTCCCCTGCACGGCACTCCTGATTTGGATCAAGCCCTTGAACTTGCTGTTAACACAAAGAGACAGTAATGCATCTATGTTGTCATGTCCAGTTTGGCCTTTGGTCTGCCTGGTTCTACACTATGTTGTCACTTTTCTGTTGCTGTTCGGCATTAGTGCACCTGCCTGATTCCTGAGGAATGACTTTTTGGAGGTGATCTACATGAGTTTGCATACCCGCTGAAGCTACACATAAATAATAATAGTATGCACCACCAAAACTTTCTAGTCCGTCCCCCCCAACCCCACCCCTCGGCCCCTATTACCCCTGGCAACTGAGGAACAATCTGGACCCAAGGAGAGAAGGACCTCTTGATCTGCCCACCATCCAGCTCTTGCTGTTACAACAGAGGCAGGTCCTTTCCTCCCCCAACTGCCACTCCAAGGCTCCTGAAGACGTAGCTTGCCCTGAGGTGAGGAGGGAAAGGACCTGATTTAAAAGTACAGTATGCAAATATCTATCTTTCAAAATGTTTTTCTGCTGCTTGTCTTTTTTGTGTCATAGTGTACTTTTTTAAAATTTATGGTTACTGATTTGTAATTTTATGTAAACTGCTTTGTATTATTTTCCTGAAAAGTGGTAGATAAATAGCTTAAATAAATAAATATGAACCCATATGGATGGAAATGCAACATGGTAATAGGTTCCAACCTGCTGCCACTTTTGCTCTTTTGCAGAACAATGGGTATATAGACTGCAAGCCCTGAGCAGTAAATGTCTTGCAGTCATGCCTACAACCTGCCCATAACCAAGGTTCCCAACAGGTAATGCTCCTCCTGTCAAATTTCTGCATTAATCAGAGAGAAGAAAGGAAAGGAAAGGAGTAAGAGGAGAGATCAATAGGATAACATCTAACAGAGAGTGGAACTTGTAAGGTGTCTCTAAACTTACATCCCAAATTTATTTTAATTATTATTCCATATGTATTTTTAAATTTTGATTCTTTATTACAAATTTAAATTGATCCATTGCACAGCACTAAATGATTTAATTCTTCATTATTAGCAGCTTGCCACTTGCTTTCCTTGATTAGTATTGATCTCATTATATTCTTTTTCTTCTTACTCAATTTTATGTTCATTTTCACTAAATCTTCATTATATCATATTTATGGTTTATTTCACAGAACTCTCTTAAACTGCCTAGAGAATCCAGTGCAACCAAAGAGATTGCAAAACTGATGAATTCGGTCATCATGCCCTATTCTCTTTGTTGCTTTGTTGCTAACTAATTGCGATTTGCACTATTTTGTATAATTGATTGGATCAGCTTTTGATCCCACTTCCCATCATATCACAATAGTGACAGCATGACGCTGTCCGAAGTTAAGCTACAGAAGTGAAGACTACATAAAATTGATAGTGGGGAAGGGTCTGAAACACTAAGTAACCATATCTGAGGTTGTTTGTCATTGACTTTCACAACAATGAATCTCTGACACAAAGATATCAATTTTATATTCTTATCTTTTGGTAACCCTCACAAGAGAGGACCACAGACCCAAGATACTGAGCTACACATGTTGTTTATCTTTTGAAATAGTGGCCATCTTAGAAACTAGCTCCACTCAGAGCACTGAGTCCTTTTTCTAGAGATTATTTGAAATTATGGTTGTTTCATTTCTGCCCAGCCTGTCAAGATTTTGACAGTTCTGTCTCCTATTTGCCAGATGCCCAGTTGTTGCTCTGTGATACCACAGAATGGGAGATTCAGAATATGTAAAGTGATTTTTGTTGATTCAATATTTGTTGACGGAGGAGTATGCATACTTCACACAGAGCACTTTGGCATGTAGAGAGAAAAATAGATTGGTCTTAACAGGGTTGAGAGTGGATCTTGGACTACTTTTTAATGACTAGTTCTAAAATCAGATTGGGAACATTAGGCTGAGGATGAGATATAAGTCTTAAGGTCTTATAGTGGACTCACTATGAGAGCTAGTTGACAGAATAATTCACCTAACTCCAGTAGCTACAAATGTCTTTCGTCTCATTAATTGCAATACTTGTGGAACAGCATTATCTGAAAAGTTCAGTAAATCTCATATTCAACTACTTCTCTACAAATGCGTGGTGTGATTTACCTCTGATGATTTCTTTGAAACAATATTGAGTGCTGTTGTTTCTTGGACTATCTCTGTTTTGCCTAATGTCTGAGCTGGGTGGCTTTGCTCTGCTGGAAGTGATGCCTTAGGCAGGAAATCTGTCAAAGGAAGGTATTGTTTTAAAAAATATTCTGGCAAAAAAAACCCCGAACACCCCCACTTTTAGACAGATGTTAAATTTCCCTGAGTTAATTGGGCAAAAAAACCCACGCCTCTAATGTCTTGTTCAGTCCATTACCTGCAATGCCAGTGACTGGGTCTGAATACTAAAAGCTTCCATAATTTGGAAAAATCCAGAAAAAATCAAATTTCACCACAGCTCTCATTTTTACCTGCTATATTCTCAGGGAGCAAAATAAGTCTCTTTTTCCAAGTGGAATAAATTAACATAGAGAGCAAACTATTCTGCTTGTTTACGTGAAAATTATATGGGAGAAACTAGAAAATCAGGGCCAGTATCATCCTTCTCTGCCACCAAATCTTCCAATTAGTATTTAAAAGGACTGTTATTACTGCAGCATGGCAGACATGTGTTTCACATTACAAACAGCTAAAAAGGAATTTAGAGACAATTTTAAAGATAATGGAAAACTAAAGGCCACAGCTCTGTGACAGGGATTTCTATCTAGAGACAAATGGGGAAATGTGTAACAATAAACGAACTGGTGCTATAGTCCTATTTCTGTAATAATTAACTCCTGTATCAGTCAGATTCTCTGAACAGGAGCTTTTTTATGTTCTGCAACTTTTAATGGTTGATAAGCAGTTATTCAAAATTATATATTTATTTTCTTGACTAATGCTGCAGAACCCTAGGAAATTACTCTGGGTCACTGTTATTCTTGCATTGCTTTGTTCATATCTTTATATACATATGACTCCTAAGAATGTGCACATCTTTAAAATGTAATAATAATAATAATAATAATAATTCAACACCAATGAAACAAAACAGGCCTACAAGAAAGAACAAGTCAAGAACCGAGCAGAAAAATGGAGAAATAAGCCACTGCATGGTCAATATTTACACAATATAAGTGGAAAATCAGACATCACCAAGACCTGGCAATGGCTTAAGAATGGCAACTTGAAGAAAGAAACTGAGGGTTTAATACTGGCTGCACAAGAACAGGCACTAAGAACAAATGCAATAAGAGCAAAAGTCGAAAAATCCACCACAAACAGCAAGTGCCACCTTTGTAAAGAAGCAGATGAAACAGTGGACCACCTGATCAGCTGTTGTAAGAAGATCGCACAGACTGACTACAAACAAAGGCATGACAAGGTAGCAGGGATGATACACTGGAACATCTGCAAAAAATACAAGCTACCTGTAGCCAAGAACTGGTGGGACCATCAAATTGAAAAAGTTGAAGAAAATGAAGATGTAAAAATATTATGGGACTTCCGGCTACAAACAGACAAACATCTGCCACACAATACACCAGATATCACTGTAGTCGAGAAGAAAGAAAAACAAGTTAAAATAATCGACATAGCAATACCAGGGGATAGCAGAATAGAAGAAAAAGAAATAGAAAAAATCACCAAATACAAAGATCTACAAATTGAAATTGAAAGGCTGTGGCAGAAGAAGACCAAAATAATCCCAGTGGTAATTGGTGCCCTAGGCGCAGTTCCAAAAGACCTTGAAGAGCACCTCAACACCATAGGGGCCACAGAATCACCATCAGCCAATTACAAAAAGCAGCTTTACTGGGAACAGCCTATATTCTGCGACAATATCTATAACCATTGACAATAAAATTCTGGCATCCCAGGTCCTTGGGAAGGACTCGATGTCTGGATAAAACAAACCAGTCAATAACCCCTGTCTGACTATGTAAACAAGAAATAATAATAATAATAATAATAATAATTCAATTTCTATACCGCCCTTCCAAAAATGGCTCAGGGCGGTTTACAAAGAGAAATAACAAACAAATAAGATGGCTCCCTGTCCCCAAAGGGCTCACATTCTAAAAAGAAACTTAAGACACACACCAGCAACAGTCACTGGAAATACTGTGCTGGGGGTGAATAGGGCCAGTTACTCTCCCCCTGCTAAATAAAGAGAATCGCCATGGTAAAAGGTGCCTCTTTGCCCAGTTAGCAGTGGTCTGTGAAAGGATGTCCTCCGACCTGCCTCAACAGCAGTCTCACTCATCGGTTCTCCTCAGGATCAAACAGGGTGTTTGGCAACCTGATCTGTGCATTCATTACAAGAAGCAAAACAATTTTGACTCACACAGCATGGATAAGAGCTCTAAGGACAAAACACTGTAGTTCTTCAATATTTTACCTAATGAGTTTTTTATTTATCATGAGACAATTGGTTCTCCCTCACAAATGCCAAGGGATAGGATGGCCATCCACTATAACTTGATTGCATTTTAGTACTGTTTACTGTTTATTTGTTTATTTCGGCCCAGATTGCATTTTAGTATTCAGGAATTAGTTACTGAAGTTTTTTTTTTAGTTATCTTCTTTCTTTTTCTTAGCTAATCCACATTATTACATAAGCAGCCATTTCAGAAAACCTGCGTAATTTTAGTAGTGACCAGCAACACTATCAGCATCTTATACTAGCTCTGCTCATTTTTGCCATCCCTGAACAACAGAGTGAGGCTATTCACACAACACAAACTGCCTGGGTTATGGAGCGCCAGAAGCCATCCAGTCCCTGCTGTTCCAGACCTACAGAGCCTGATTTGCTACCTGGCTTTTTACTGACGTAGAATGAACCAATGGTTCGTTCTACCTCAGCAGACAATCGTGTGTGCGATCACCACTGGGTAGCTGGTCTTCACCCCTGCTCACCACCATTTTAGGCAGTGAGCTGGGGAGAAGGAGTGGCCACACAGCATGGAATGGCTACAATAAAAAAAGCAGACGCTCTGCTACTCCTGTGGTACTCTCTGGGGTGCAGAAGGACTCCTGATCCCAGCTCAGGACTTTGTCACTGCTCTGACTGGGGCGGAGGGGCGGGCATGGTGGAGTTCAAGACAGCCACTGCTCTTGTGGAGGGAAGGCAAGTAAGCTTCTGCCTTCCCTCCAGCCTGCCCCAGCCCCACAACAAAGGTCATGAAAACGACCTTAGTGTCTTTAACCCTAGGTTTAGGGATTATAGATAATTTCTGCTCCACCAGAACCGGGCAGCTCCTTCTCTTGCTTTGGCTACATTAGGACATAGGAACATAGGAAGCTGCCATATACTGAGTCAGACCATAGGTCTCCTGAAACCATACCTATTTTCATAGTTTTCTGAAGAAGTGGATGGCAAAGCTTATCCATCATTCCCCTAAGGAAGAGCAAATGCACTCAAAACATGTTGGGATTTGGTATCTTCAATTAAACTGTTTGATATCCACTGTTGAATCACTCCTTTTTGTGTGTGTGGGCAGCATTCAGATTAGTTAGTCATAATTAAGCACCATTAAAACCAACAAGACAAGTTCGTCATGAATAACAAGACCCATTAATTTCAATAGGATTTAGTTATGACTAACTTAGTCTGGATGCATCTTTGCTAATCTTCATCACAGCACCACTGGACAGCTAGTCAGCTGGAAGTTATGGATTTGACTAAAAGCACCTAGTGGATCCATGGCCATGCTGGGATTTCAGTGGCTAAAGCTCTGAAATACATGTACTTGTGCTGTAATTTAAACTTGTGCTGCTTACACTGGACATTTTCTGGAAACCCTGAAATGGGATCTGAAGCAGCCATGGTTGGTGCATAAGCTTTTCCAGAAGTTTTTTGAGGGAAGAGCATCGCATATGAAGTGCGCCGCCTCGTCCGACGTGCTATTTCACGTTCATTATGCAACAGCTGTTCATCTGCTAATAAGGCAATGACTTGCTTAGACTTCTCCCTCACATGAAAACCTGTTGAAAAAATGAGGGAAATAAATCTGGGTAAATGTGTCCAGAGTCTACGATCATGTTCTGCCTTGCTCGCTAGATATGCCACAGGACTCTGTGGCTACAGACGGTAAAGTATTTCACAATGTTTTATTTCATTTCATTTTTAATTTTTATCTCACTTTTCCACAAGAAATTGTGCCCACAGTGGCTCATAATGCATACAAAATTCAAAGCATTGAACAGTAAAACAGCAGAGCATATTTTAAAAATTTATGGGTTCCCACAATTGTGCTCACACAAAGGATCTTGCCAACCCCCTCCTCCCCAGTGAGCACTGCAAAAAACTAATCCTGGAGGTTAGAAAAGGAAAGATTGTGCCGGCAAATTGGTGTCGACTCGGGTTGGTGTCAACCAATCAAAAAATGGCAGGGGTGTGGCACAGTGGGCTGCAGAGACGGGATTCCCCAAAACTGAGAACAAGCACCTTCCATGAGTGGAAAAACAGTTGTGGAAGGTGGATGCACCCAGTTTCCAGGGATTCCCCCCACCCACTGTGGATCCCTGTGTGGAATCCCTTGATGTTTTTGAGGGTCCCCAACCTCAAGAGCAGCTTTCTGGGGAGCTTCTAGAGCTGTGGTGGGGAAGCAGGAGTGGGGAAGATCCCTTACACTTGTGCCATTGTGCAGACATTATTTATTTATCATATTTTTATAATGCCTGATATATACATCTCTAAGCGATATACAAAATATATAATTCTGGATCCAATCCAATATGAACATCTCAGTTCAAATCTTACACAGCTTTGCCACAGACCATGTGTCTTAGATGTCCACCCTAAACTAGTGAACCCATGGCTCAGCTGCACTTTGGCATTATGCCTTCAAAGCCAAAATAGCAATGCAATTGCACCTCGGGCAAATATTGGAAAATCTCAAAAATATGGAATTTGAATATATGAAGTATTTGGTATTGCCAACAGAATAAGTAATATTTTTAGTCTACTTTCCTTAAGGAAAGTAAGCTTATGAGATCAACCAGCTGTGTGTTCTAGGGATGTGCAAAAAAATTCAGGCACAGATCGTTCTGTGCCTGAAACAAGCAATTTCGGGTGATTCGGGGCTGAACCGAATCACCCCCGATGCCCCCCGATATTTTTCGGGGCCGAGCCGAATCACCCGAATTTCGGGGCCGAAAAATTCGGGTGATTCGGCTCATGACCGATTTTTTGGGGAATTTTTGAAGTTTTAGTGACTTTGGGGCAGTGTGGAGGCATAGCATGGGATATGGGCAAAAAGAGTGGGGTGGGGTGGTAGTGCCTAATGGGTGCAGGCTACCACCCGAATTTCAGGGGGATTGGGCAAAGGGCTGATTTTTGCGGAATTTCTGAAGTTTTTGTGTCTTTGGGGCAGATTGGGGCAGAAAGTGGGGCCTGGGGCAGAAGAGTGGGGTGGGGTGGTAGTGCCCAATGGGTGGAGGCTACCACCCCAATTTCAGGGGGATTGGACAAAGGGCTGATTTTTTGGGAATTTTTGAAGTTTTAGTTACTTTGGGGCAGTTTGGGGGCAGAAAGTGGATCTGCCCAAAAGAGTGGGGTGGGGTGGTAGATAGTGCCTAATGGGTGGAGGCTACCACCCACCCCCAATTTCAGAGTGATTGGGCAGAGGACTGAATTTTGGTGAATTTCTGAGGTTTTTCTTCATAAGGTGCAGTGTGCTAGATTGATCCATTCATCATATTCTTAGTAAATGAGAGTGTGAAAAAGTGAAAGTGGGGTCATGAGAGTTGTTTAATTGAAAAAAATCTCATTTGCTATCATAGAATGAGAATTCACACCTCAGAAAATAAGGGAATAACATCCCTTCAGAAAAACTTCTGAGGGGACGGGTGAAATTGGGGATGGGTGGTAGCCTCCACCCATTAGGCACTACCACCCCACCCCACTCTTTTGGGGCAGATCCACTTTCTGCCCCCGAACTGCCCCAAAGACACAAAAACTTCAAAAATTCCCCAAAAATCAGCCCTTTGTCCAATCCCCCTTAAATTGGGGTGGTAGCCTCCACCCATTAGGCACTACCACCCCACCCCACTATTCTTCCCCAGGCCCCACTTTCTGCCCCAATCTGCCCCAAAGACATGAAAACTTCAGAAATTCCCCAAAAATCAGCCCTTTGCCCAATCCCCCTGAAATTGGGGTGGTAGCCTGCACCCATTAGGCACTACCACCCCACCCTACTCTTTTTGCCCAGATCCCATGCTATGCCCCCGAACTGCCCCAAAGTCACTAAAACTTCATAAATTCCCCAAAAATCAGCCCTTTGCCCAATCCCCCTGAAAGTGGGGTGGTAGCTTCCACCCATTGGGCACTACCAGCCCACCCCAATATTTTGCCCCTGTGCCCCTTTTTCCCCCTGAATCAATTCGGATTCAGATTCAGATTAAATCCGAACCGAATCAAGGGTGATTCGGGTGGCCCATATTCGGGCACAAAACAGAACAGGGGTGATTCGGTTCGGGTCCCGAACCGAATCACCGAAAATCCAAATTGCACACCCCTAGTGTGTTCTTTATCAACTTTGCAATGCCAGCCTAGACCAGTTTCAACCAAATTTGCTACCGTTGCAGGGACACATAAGGACACTTCAGTGGCATAGTTTGTGATGATATCATCCACCCCAATTCAAGATAGCAGACACGTGAACATCTGAGGTGCAAATGGGCTAACCTGTGAACCACCTAACTGATTTTAACTAAATTTGGTACAGTTGTAGGGACGCATAGGGTCACCTCAATGGCATAGTTTGTAGTGATGTCATCCACTCTAATTCAAGATGACGGGTGCATGAATGTTTGAGGTGTAAGCAGGCTAGCTTGTGAATTGCCTAACCAATTTGAACCAAATTGGTACAGTTATAGGGTCACATAGGTACACCTCAATGGCATAGTTTCTGATGATGTCATCCTCCCCAGTTCAAAATGGAGGATGCCTGAACGTTTAAGGCACAAGTTAACTTGTAAAGATGGTAATTATCAGTTAAGATTAGGGTGAAAGGAAAGTAGGAAGATCAGTTCTTACTAAGACTTCTTGTTTTTCGTATGTGGTGGTTCTGTGCAAGAGATTATGAGAGAGAAAGAGTGCTAAGAAGATGAGCTAGCAAAATGAGATGTCAAAAGACACCTATACATTCTAAACAAATATTTAACACACTAGGTGCATTTTAAAACATCATTCAGTTCATAATCTTATGATAGCACTTTTCCTCATTCAGAATATTTATAAAAGTTTGTCCAGTTGATGTTTTAATATACCTTTTTTAAAAGGGGCCCCAGTATTGTAACTATCTATTATATTTTTAACTGTGCACAAACTAGATGATATATTTCTTTAGTTAGTGCACTGTCATAAGTTGGATGACAGTGCTCTAAACTGGATGTGCCCTGGTGGGCTGGAACCAACCATGACTTAGTTTGTGGGGATCAGGGGCGTATCTAGGGGTAGGGCAGGCAGGGCATGTGCCCCGGGTGCCACTTGAAGGGGGCGCCATTTAAAAAAAATTTTTTTTTTTTAAATGGCCACTGAAAACAAAATGACCACTGTGCATGCTCAAATGGCCTCTGTGAGGACCCCATGCCAGGCCTCGCAGAGGCCATTTGAGCATGTGTGGCAGCCATTTTGTTTTCAGCGGCCTATAAATGGCCACCACACATGCTCAAATGGTCCCTGCAAAGCCCTAGAGGCCAGCAAGGGGAGCGGGAACCTTTGCAGACCCACCACACAGCCTTTAGGGGCTACAGGTTTTTTTTTTTTTTTTTTAATTAATATAACATAAGTCACTGTACACATATTCAGTTTGGCACTATGTACAGAGAATCAGGGCTTGTGAATAATGAGCTGAAGCTTATGAGCTAGGATTGTATTCATTTGCTCTTTGCTTCTTGTTATAAGTGAGTTAAATGTGATTTCTTAATAATATGGCTATTAATGGTGAGTTTGTCTTTCAATCAGTGTGAAATTAGTATTAATTAGCCTTAGTATTAAGGCCCACTGGGAGTTTCTTGCTCTCTTTCTCTCATTTTAACTGTCTTTCTGAAATACTAGAATATATTCCAAGCAGTGACACAGTTTACTCTGCATATCTTTTAATTATTTTCAGAGTAAATAGGGGAAAGTGAAATTCTCCATTTCTTTTAAAAACTTATGTAATAGTGATGCTACAATGCATAGCAGAGAATTAGACATTAGTTTTCCAAGTATACCTCCACATAGTATTTGGGTATTTCATGAGCCCCAGCATACTGAAATTTGTAGTTTTCTAAATTGTTTTTGAAAAATTTAAAGATTAACGAGCTTGACTTGTATTTTTCAGCTGATATTATGGTAAAGTTATCTGAAAGATGGGTGTTGGATGTTTGGACAAGGGGCGCAATTTCAGTGCTTGCCCTAGGCGCTATTTTCCCTAGATACGCCTCTGGTGGGGAAAGGTCAATTTTCAACACATTAATCATCACATTAAAATTAATTAGCAATATTAACAAAAACAATTATTAGCTCCCTGTGGGTATTTTCCCCCTATCAAGGGACCCACAGTTTTAACCAAGAACAGTGGCCAGAAAACAGGCCAGGTCCCTGCTCAGTAAGTGGGGCACCTGAAGTGCATGCCAGCCCCAAACAAATGCTAAATCCTCTCTTCTCCCTAAATCACTGTTGTTTTCAGGCTTCCTAGGCATGCTTAACTGGGAGTAAGCCTTACTGGCTCTACCGTTGGACATATTCCCAAGTAAACATGCACAGGATGGTGGTGTAAGGCATTTTCTGAAGGATAGAGGGTGCCTCCCCTCAGAGAAGAGGGAACTGATCTAAAAGAGTGACCATTTAATTTTCGGAGGCGCACTCTAACTGTGCCCGCCTGATGCTTCTGCCACTGCTGTTTCTACCCATTCCATCCATTGCCGCTGCTGCTGCTCAAGCAGCTGCAACTGGCTTACTCACTCATTGGTCCATCACTGCCACATGTATCTCATCTGGTCTCACAGTGGCCAGTTGAATTGATGCTTGTCAGTGGGAGAGACCAAGAGCTTTTCATAGCTCCTGCTGTTGCTGCATGATATTCCTATCTGGGGGCCAGCAAAGAAGTATCTGTGAGCCAGATCCAGCCCACAGGCCTTATGTTGTGCGGGCCTGGTGTGATGTTAGCAAAGTTCAAAGAGGCCTGGCCCTGCTTTGACTGTCTTGTCATGATGCTTACAGCCTGGACAGAATGCCAAGAAACAAGTTTTAATGAATCTGAATTATAATAGCTGGTATGTTCTAACTATTGTATGGTGAGTCAAACATTGTGAATTATATATCTACCATTTCATTGATATTATACCATAGTTTGTCACCTGACCTACAGCATACTACTACAAATGTATGTAACAAACCCTGGTGAAAAGAAAGGGAGCTTATTAGTTGAGAAAGCTATAATTAGGAATCACTGACATCATGATTTGTGTTATCAGTTCACGCTGTTGTCTGAAGTGAAAGAGTCTTATTTTAAAAGACAACTAAATAATTTATTGGCGATGTTGCTCATGGCAATAGTAGATGAAGCAGTACAATACTCTGCTTCAATATTCTAACAAAAATTATGACAAACAATGCTCTAATGTTGTTTCATTATATAATGCTCTTATCCTACAGGACACATAAATAAAAATAATTGGCAGACCTAAACCATTAAACCACACATTACATTTGTCACAGACAAAATTTGTTTTCATGCATCATATAAGTATCCAATTTGTTTCATGGATCTGCCCGGTCATCATTGTAATTAATCTAATAGGAGATATGCATGGAAAAGTCTCAGAGATAACGAACTGTTTACTTCATCTACGAGCTACTGATACTCAGCAAGTGCTGTTAATAATTGAATATGCTTACCAATGCAATGTGTTTAATTATTTATGACACTAACAGTTTTTCCAACATTATTGGATTCATATATGCATCTACAAAAATTTACTCTTACTCTAACATGCCACCTGTTTAATCTACTCCACTTGATGCCTGACCAAAAAAAAATACTTTGATCCAGTCTATATCTTTTAAAACAATGTATGTTCCCATTATTTATCACTTACATAGCATTTTATGCAATAAATTTCTTCCAGTCCTCACTCTCTGATTGAAATGTATAAGATATTGGACACTCAGTAAATTGTTCCTCCATGTGGCCTTCTGATTTACTGTGCAACTTTTGACATTGTCCAAGTAGATTCTACAGTTTAACCATAGAACTCTGCTTCAGAACTGTCTAATCACTTAGGAATTAGATTAATAGTCCTCTCTCTAGGCTCCTCAACCCCCAATATGTACATACACACATGCTTCATTTTAACTGACTTCTCAAAGTGTGTTTAGATTTACCTTGATCTTTTCCAGCTTCATCTAAATGACGGAAATCCTTTAACATCTGAATGCTAAAGAAACCCTCTTGACAGTGCTGTATGACTTTCTTTGATCCATTTTTAAGGAGATAATCCAAGAGTGTAAGAGACTTGTATACATGCCTCCAGTTCTTTCCATGGTCATTCATCCTATGCCATATCATGTTCATAATCTCAGAAAGAGAAGCTGTGTTGTATGTCAGATCACTGATCTCTAACATTAGAGAACTAGAGGGGCCCCAGGGATCATTAGAAGTTGCCTCTCTAACTTTTATCTCGGCTTCAGAATAATGTTTTACAAAATTCTTCATGTGCCTCCTGAGTGCCATGGATGTGGCAAATGGTTTTTTGCTTTATAAAACGGATGAGAAATGCGGAACTTGTTTGTTGTAATGTCTGTCTGTCTTTCTTCCTGTTCTCCCATGCAGTAAACTACTATAATTCTGCAAACAGAATAGCAAAAGATTGGTATGTTACCATTTCAAGTTTTGAAAAGAAAAGTGATAGATTCCATAGGGCCAGAATTATTACTTAATTTATTCACAGAGACATTGTGCCTTAAATAGTTGTAAGACAGATTGAAATTCAGTCAATACAGACAGTAGTGGAAAGAGCATCCTGTTGAATTCCTGTCTGAATTTCTTCCATGGTTTGGAGGATTGGGAATATTTAACACATTATTAATATATGTACAATAGACTGTAAACTTGTGTGTTCCATCCTCCCTTTATGGGTTTGTATAACCATAGTTTCCCATGATGTCCAAATTGCAAAAACTATAGATAACAACTGCCATGATTGCCTCCAAAAAATATTTTGCAAATCAGTTAATGGAGGAAAGCCGGTCTTGTGGTAACAAGCATGAATGGCCCCCTTTGCTAAGCAGTGTCCACTCTGGTTTGCATTTGAATGGGAGACTGCATGTGAGCACTTTAAGATATTCTACTTAAGAGATGGGGCTGCTCTGGGAAGAGCATCTGTATGCTTTCATGCAAAAGGTTCCAAGTTCCCTCTCTGGTATCTCCAAGACAGGGCTGAGAGAGACTCCTGCCTGCAACCTTGGAGAAGTCTCTGCCAGTGTAGACAATATTGAGCTAGATGGACCAATGGTCTGACTTGGTACAAGGCAGCTTCCTATGTTCTTATGTTTAGAGGCAGTGCCTGATTAGCACTGACCCATAGTTTTTCTGATTCTGATGTCATGGCAAACAATAAGTATGCAAACCAGGAAAGGGGAAATTGAATCTCTACATGAGAGCAGAGCAGAGAGGAGGAAAAGAAGGACGTGCACAAGCCTGCAGCATATTTTCAATCCTCCAAACCATGGTTTGGTGTACCAGGAACACAACATCTGAATTAAGTCAATGAGTTGCAAACAATTCTGCTATAAGGCTACTTATTAATCTTACAGTAGGTTCCACTGTTTCAGCTCAAATATCCCGGTGGCAAATCCAGTGCCTTCATAAAAGATAACACTTAGCATGCATATGGCGGGGGTGGGTGGGGAGGAATATCAGTGAAGATCTAGGTGTTTTGTTTATCCTGATTTGGCAAAGCCAATAAAATACTCGCTATTTTATGCATCTAAAAAGATGAATGAAACATGTCATGCCATGAAGCATTCTGAGGGGTTCTAAAAGGAAGAGGAAAATGGAAGAAGGAAAACCAGAACCCTTTTGCTTATGGCCAGTGCTAAACTGTGGAAATATTTTTGCTATACTGATTAGCTTGACTCTGCTGGGTTTCACAGCTGGTGCAAGCAACGGGGTGTGCATTTAGGTTGCTGCAATGATGGTATAAAAAAAGAATGCAGCCTCCAAACAGCTTAAATCACTGTGAATTGCCAGTTCACCTCTTTGTGAAATGTCCCTCCTACTCCCCTCCCTTATTTTCATTAGTTAGCCCCAGGGTGGGTAAGTCTGTATGCAATTCCTGACTGAGTCGCCAGAGAATACTGTCATGATCATGTATCAAATTGATTTCAAGCTCTGACATGCACCCAGCCTCAGCCAGGGACACAATCTGTAATCAGATTTTCCATGCACAAATGACAAAACATTAAAATTCATGACAAATGTGTTTGTTTTCCACTTCACATATCTCCTAAAATTAA